>NW_020664561.1:40410153-40474436 GCF_002925995.2 Terrapene triunguis | reverse complement strand
AAACAAACAAACAAACAAACAAACAAACAAACAAACAAACAAACAAACAGGCACTTAATACAGTATATTTGCAAATAAACATTTAACAGGCAACAGAAATGGCTACTCACTAAGCTATATTTTTCTTTGCCATTTGTGTTTCTTTGCTAATATCATAATGTGGCTTTTCAGAATTCCAGGCAATTCAATCATACACAAGTGACTTCATATATAATGTCTTGTATTCTGACAAGATAACTTTACATCCAATGCCCAGGGTCAGCTCACAGCCCTCCACACCACTTAAAAGCAATTTAAGATAAGACCACAGTATCAAATCAGTCCTTCACTTGAGGACACAGAAGTCCTGAAAACAGACCGGTTGCAAGGGGAGGAAGAGAGGCAGGATCTGGGGAGGCCAACCCTGGGCTGAACATCTACTACATGCTATGAAGCCCAGCTTCATTAGGGCTCCCTATGCAGTGAGGCACAGGGTGTTTGGGAAACAAGGCCAGAGTGGGAGGCTGCTTCAGACATCCCAGGAGAATGCAAGTGATCTAAACTTGGAATTTCCAAGCCACAGAAAATTCCAACATTTAAAAACTAATATTCCAAATCTAAACAAAAACTAGAAATTTTGACATTATCCATGGAAAGCAAATGCCAACATTTTTTGGTCTCGAAAATTTGAAATGTTTCCATTCAATTTTTCAAAAACAAAATGGAGCAGCCAGCTGTCCTGACACACTGCCTTGGCTCCTGGGGACTCCCCCATCTGCCTTTGCCTCTGAGGGACACCTTGGGCTGCTCCCAAAGGGATCAGACTGGGCGTTGCCTGGAGTTGGGAGTAGCTTGGGAAGTCCCCCAGAGTCTAGAGAGTCCCACGCCATGGAGTGGGGAGCCTAGAAGTCCTAAGAGTCCTGTCTCAAGGTGAAGCACTCAGGGTTCCCAGCTATGCAGCGGGGAGCCTGAAAGTCCTGGTGTCCCAACTCCAAGGCAGTCAGCATGGTGGGGCTACCCCAGGACCAGGGAACCTGGAAGCCTAGGCTTCCCAGCAGCCCACCAGGTGAACTGGCAAGGAACCAGGTAGGTTTTCATCAGAACCCTCTGTGTGTTTTGGCAGACGTTCATTGAAAATGAAACATTTCTGTGATATGCAGTGTTGTTGTAGCTGGGTCGGTCCCAGGATATTCGAGAGAGAAGGTGGGTGAGGTAATATCTTTTATTAGACCAATTTTTGTTGATGAGAGAGACAAGCTTTCGAGCCACACAGAGCTCTTCTATTTGCCAGACCTGAAGAAGAGCTCTGTGTGGCTCAAAAGCTTCTCTCTTTCACCAACAGAAGTTGGTCCAATAAAAGCTATTACCTCACCTAACACATTTCTGTGAAACATCTAGGTATCAGTGAATTGGCATTTTCCAATGAAAATCCATTTTGTTTGAAAATTCTTGACCATCTCCACAGGAGACTCCTTCCCCTGTTATCCCAATGTGAATCTCTGCAGTGCCTAGCTGAGACACTCAGGCTGGGTGCAGGGGTGTTAATTTGCCTCTCAGTGCAAGGCTGAACTGGTGCTGAGAGTCTTACTAAACCCCTCTGCCCTTGAATTCCACCCACAATACATCACATGAAACAAAGAATGAGAACAACACATACTGTTTTCCCAATCTCCTTTATCTTTCTGTATGTGGAATATTCTGCAAATGGGATGTTTTGTTTCCTTATAATATCCGTAAGACCTTCTGCACGGACACCAACCTAATAAAAAAACAACACTGTGCATGAGAGGGTGCACTACAATACAGTTAAAACACACTGTTAGTGAAGAAATACATTCGTCAAAAATAAACTTTAATACAATCTGTTATTGGCTTAAATATAATATTTACCTCTAGCAAACTAGTAGATGCACCTGCATAGTTTACAATCAAACTGGAAATTAAAGCTGATGGGAACAATGTTCTTGGACTGTTCATAAGGAAGATCTTTCCAAATGCACCAGCCTGATAGCGACCTGTAGTAGAAATTAAAAACAAGACAGTGCTTTGTTGTTGTTCTATTGACTTCTGGGGATGTCAATCTGTAGCTGATAATCCTTTTTTCGTAAGGTGTATTCTCATGAAGATTTTCAACATTTAGGTCCTGACATAGCAAACGTTTACGAGCAAGTATCTTTATACACGAATATACCACTGAAATCGATGAGATACTCAAATGCATAAATGTTTGCAGGACTGCGATGAAATTTTGTACTAACAAATGCAGTGAAACTATTTGATCAAACTTAAATATTCTAAGTACACTTTATTGCAGTAAGAGGCATTTTACAAGAAAGTTAGAGAGCTGGTAAGATAATTTGTAACGACAAATATACTCTAATAATTCTTCATAAAAAAGAAACACAGTAAACTTTTCAGAATTCAGACACAGAAAATATCTTTTACAACTAATTAAATACTCCTTTCATAACTTTTTAAAACCTTCCAGCCATTCCGAAAGGAAAGAACTCTTACAGATAGAATCCAAGTTAAGTTCAGAATGATTTACATTAGTTCTCCAAATGACTGGAAAATGGTGTTTCAATGACGGACACTCCCAGTAGATTAATTTTTTTTACTCACTGTAGTAACCACCAAGATGAATAACTTTACTGTAACGATAGCTCTGTCTGTCAAGTCTGGGGCTCAGCAGTTTAATGGCAATGTTGCAAGCAGCAGATCTTTTAAAAAAATGGATAAAAATATATAAAAGTAAGCTAAATTTTACCAGAGTAATTTGAGTCAGCGTGTGTGCATGTATGTGTATATATATATAATTTTACTTACAAGACTGTGATAGAAATTGTACTTCACAGATAATGTACAGTTTTACTTCTCTCTCTACTTACACATTATAGAAGCGTGGGAATCCAATTCTTGACAAAGCTTTCATGTGGGAATATACAAAACTGGCAACTTGCATATTGGTCTCTTTCAGTATCACGTTAGCCATAGTTATTACCAGAGGAAGTGCAGGCCCAGTTTCAAATATGACAACGCAAGCCATCATTCGGACTTCAGGAGGAAGTGAATGATCCACAAAGATCTGGAGAAGAATGTCCTGCACCTGGAGAGGGAAAATATAATTTCATAAGTGTCTGATAACTTCTAAGGTGGGTATTCTCTCTATCAGATTCAATGTATAATTTGTATCAACAAATCACACATCCATAATAAAGGGAGAATAGAACCTCAGGTGTAACCTTTTTTCCACTGCATGAGTTGATGCACAAACATTAAAGAAAAATGTTGGGATGTAATGAATAGCTCTTGAGAAAATGCCATGACTAGTGAGACAAATTTATCTGTGGTGTAACTCCAATGGCTTTGTGAATTTGATCCCAGGTGTTCACTGTCATTTAGACCACTTTAGTGAGGGGTGATCCAGTAGCAGACCAATGACAATGTGTGACTAATATAAGATGTCACATAAAATGACAAGTGACTAAAGAAACACCATTATTTCTACCTCCCAACAATTACAGTGCCCAGCACAATCAGACCCTGATATCACTTGGGGCTCTAATATTGTGATACTAATAACAATAAAGAATTGTTCTGAATTCACAAACACTGCACCACTGAACTCACTTTCTCCCTGGCATATATTCTTCATATCTCATTATTCAGCTAAACTATCATTGATTCTGCTTACCTTTCTGGAGTCCTTCAAGCCTATCTGCCTCAAGGCCATCACAGCTTCGACCTGAATATGGACTGGGAAATTAGAAGCACCAGATGAAAACATTGGTAAGAACTTCAGGATGCGCTTGATACTGGCTGGTTCTCCTGCATTGCCAATGGCTTTCAGAGCTAATACAATGTCATCTTCATTGCCCTTGCTGGCTGCCTCGGCTGCAAGGTCATGGAGGGGCTGCAAACAAAGCACAGTTCAAAATTCATGCATACGCATATTGTTATCCTCACACACTGAAACCCTATGACCATAATGCAACTGACACGCTTACAAATATTCAGTGATCTCCTCAGGATTTAGTCTAAATTAGCTATGTATTCAGGGGTGATGAAGACTTCCAGGTTGGTATCCCTTGGCTACTAAGGAAGCTTCTGGAATGAACATTTGTAAATTAAATCACTGTGTATATCTCGGACCATGTTTTCTAGAATAAAAATGATCAGGTCTCATTGCAGTTTTATCTTTCTTATCTTTTTAAGCTGTTAAAAACAACCTGAAATGAAAATCACCTACCTGAAGAGCTTCATTAGGGCAAGATGAAGCCAGAGAACAGTATCTGTTTACCATGGAAGCATATCCCAAATAAGCAATCTGGCGAAGCATGGGAATTCTCTCAAGTCGGGAGCTGGTCACTAGATCCTGCAGAAGGAAAAGAGGCACCTCTTTAAATCAGGGTTATGTTCACCTTACCTTTCAGATAAGGACAATTACTTAGGATTCATCTAGAAAAGTTATTTAAAATTGAATATCTTTCACTTTCAATAAAATTAAATCAAGCCAGTAAAATATTTTACACACGCTTGAGCTAGATCCACAGCTAATGTAAATCAACATATCGCCATTAACTTAAATAGAGCTATGCTGATTTACATCAGCTGAAGATGTGGCCTAAGAAAGGCAGGATACAAAGTACAAAGGACATGGGCAGGAGCCAATCTACAAATGGAATTTCTCTGGAAGAGTCTGTAACTTTTTATTATATTAAAGAATCGTGCTCACTTCATATTCTGTGTTTTCTTATGTTAAAGAATAGGAATATTAACTAGAAACAGAAGAAAGTCTACTATATAATAGATGGTTGTATCAACTGTATGTAAAGAGTTTGGTGTTTTAATTTTGATAATATTTCACCTACAATACTTTTACTTTATTCCGGTGTCTAGGAATGTTATGTAATTACTCTGGACTGGAAAATGTAATGCTTAAAAGAGCTATTCAAATTATCTGACTCATCCATCACCATTAATTCTTTAGAATTAACAGAAAAAGATGAACTGAGGTTTGATGTCAGAAGAGAGAATATATGGGCCAAGAAAACTAAAATGAGGATAACAATATAGGGTAGGTGTGGGAGTTAATTTTTAATGCCTGCATAACAAATTGAAGATATAGGACCCAATTCCCCTCTCATACAGGCAGCTGTCAATTGAAGTAACAGAGATATTCTGATACAAAATGAGTGTAAGTGAGAGAAGAATCTGGCCCCTGAAGTGCTATAAAATCACTAGTTATTATCAATTGTTATCATGATGATGTGACCAGGAAAGGATCCTGTATATTGTACTCACTGCTGCTACTGCAATAGTATGACCATCCGCTTTTGTTAAATGGAGGGCAACAGAAACAGTCAGAAGTGCCTCAATGTACTTAAAGTCATCATTGCGAATTCTCAGCTTAAGGAACTTCAGTGAATCAATGGTGCCTGCCATAGTAATTCCACTCAGCAGCCAAATCCTGCAGCCAGGGTACAAAATCCATACATTTAGCTCTCTCTGCTCCTTGTACAAGACATGTCAATTGTTAGTGACACAATCAGTCATTACCTGTGATGAAATTTATCTGAAAATTGCTTAAAGACAGACTCCAAGGTATCAGGACTTGCTACCCGACACAGTTGGATAAGCTCTAAGAATTTGTATGGAGCATCCCCATGGAGCTCTTGCTGGTTGTCCTGGATTACTTGTTGCAATGTTTCCACGATCTGAGGATAGAAGGCAGAGGGAATATGCTAATTAGTTGCTTCTCCGTTGAGTTTGTAATAATATATTGATCTTTTATTAGTCTGATAAATGGCAAAGCAGCTTAATAAACTAAGCATTCTATACCCGTTGCTCAGGGTTTTTCGTCTTGATTAGCTGAATTGGCATCTGGAGCAGTAGTGGTGAGAAATGATAAGGCAGGCCTCCACAGTTCTGCAGCTGAATTTCTGGAGGGCTCACACGTTCATTTTTCACTTCAACCAAGGTAAGTTCTTGTCTGGAAGGAAATAAAGAGAAATCAACGTGTGTCATTTGGAGGAATAAGCTGTCTAGCTGCATCCACCTGACTTCACTGCTTTGGCTGTACAGTGGGGATATGGATAGTTCTTTATTTGTTTTTTCTATCACAAAAGATTTTACAATTTCTTGGGGTTATGGTCTTTTCAATGGAACAGAATACTGTCAGGAGATAATGAGTATCTGCAATGAGATAACTGTTGAACTGGAGCTGAATTGTTAAGTGGAGCCGAATTGTTATTTTCCAAAGCAAGAGATACTGGTTTTATGATAACATAACATTTATAGTGATTTTATTCTGTGTGTGCCTCATGTTCATTTTGACTCAGGGGATGTTGGTGCTATAAAGCGGCACTTTCTCAGTGGAATTGTTGAACAGAAGTACTCCCATGGATTTAGGAAGCAGAATTATTTTTCCACTTTTTTCTCCTTTAATTACAATAAAGTTCAATTTACATGCAGCAAAAAATTATTGTTAGTGCAAAATTTCCACAGCTTTTTTGGGTGGGTGGGTGGGTGGGAGTAGAGTATGAATACCTGCAACTTTATCAGCTGCCATTTAAGACAACTTCCATTTACTTCACGTGGGAGCAAGATCAGACTGATGCCTTTACACTTATTTTCACTTTCACCTCTGAGGCTTACCTTGCCTCCGTGACAGCAACACCAGTGGGTTCATTGAAAGGGGAGATCTGATAGACTTGCTGGGACACAGCTTCTGTGATCAGGGTACCAGAATCTGCATATTTCAATTTGTAGGTGAATGCAGCAGTTCCTTTTACAACCTTTTCTTTCTAAAAGAGCAAAGAAACTCATGTAATGAATGAGACTAAACCATGGTTTTACTCATTTTTAGAGTGGATCTGTTTAGATTATTCATACCAATGGGCAAGAAGGACAAGGGCGGATGAAAGTCATTCCAATATCCTTCACCACTTTATCCTGGCAGTTGTTGAGGTCTTTGGTTTTGGTAACAGAGACACGGTTATTCCTCCTGTCGTCCTGGATAACATACCTTGTAAGGCAGACGCCTCCAATCCCAGCCTATAGAGAATGATAGAAAATAATTGGGCTTTGTAGTTATATCAGGTCTGCATGACAGGAAGAACATTCCCCTGAACTGAGATTTAAAGCGAAAATGAAATTTAATAAGACTATATGGAAACCATTTCTTAATTAAGTGTCAAAGCCTGCTCTCATTACGCACATGAGTAGTACCACTGAAGTAAGCAGGAATACTCAGATGAGTAAAGGCTGCAGGATAGAGACTCAATTTAGGAAATAATCACCTAATTGATATAACCAATTCAATGAACACTGATAGATTAGACAGAACAGGGTAAATGAGGAAGATATACAATAAATATCTCAATGTCTAATAATTACCTTTATTTTTTCCCTTAGTCTTCCATTTTATAGAGTACACATATAGAGAATGTAATAGACAATCTGCCAGAAACGATCACCTTCATATATAAATGTATATTTTCTTTTGTCCAAATGAAAATATTTTAATATTTTTGTGCTTGTTGAGTGAAATTTTAAAATAAATACAAATAAACTATAAGCAAGAGTTTTAATTGACTGAAAAACATTTAATAATAACAAGTGATGCTTGGGCACATGCAGCAAACTAGCTTGAAACTGGAGAAACAAACCTCTTGCAATTCATATGCATTCTGTGACTTTTTCATAGTTATCTGCAACATGTTCAGCATTCCTCTCAGTAGGTTAATGCACGTGATGGGGGTATCTTCTGGGGCATAAATGTTTCCAACCCGCCCATTGCTGTATTCAAACGTAAAGGGTTTGGTGAGATACGAAGCGATCGTCTGAGTGAGTTTGGAAGCTCGAATGAATGGATCTCTGGGCCAGATCCCATTGTATTCCTCCAGCTGTGGAGATCGGATCTGAGAACAAAATTCAGAAAATGCATTGGTCTCCGTTCTGTGAGCGAAAATATTTTTAAAGTATATACTGTATACAGAAAATAACTAGGGAAAGAATTAACATTGTTATACATGGTTTACTCTGAATATAGACTGCAGAGGCCGTCTTCTGTGCTGTTTGTACAGCACCTAATACAATGGGATCCTTGCCTGTGATGGCTGGGGGCTTTTAGGCACTATGGTAATACAAATAATAAATAAAAATAATATATAGAGATAAATACATAGAACTTGATTCTTCCCACTCGCTCTTATATTGATGTAAGACCAATATACCTCCATTGAATCTGGCCCACTGAGTATATTATATATTAAAGAAAAAAGCTAAAAACATTTGAATTACCTCTTAATAATATTTTTTTTTAAATCTATTCGCATCAACCACTTTGAGCATAAAGTTGAATAGAAAACCCAACACAGATTTTTAGTTTTACATAATAAGTAACTGCGCAGTACAAAGTGAGAAGAACTACTTTAGGATCCTATTTCATAAGCCCTTGTTTAGGCAATGCTCCCACTGAATCAACAGGAGCTTCAGCTTTGCCTGACTATTGAATAAGTAAGAGTGCTGAATAACATAAAAAGTAAGTTGGCTAGAATTGTTATTATTACGTATAAATTAAGGACTTGCCTCTGCTCCTAATGACTTCCATGGGAATTTGGAATGTGTCAGGATTGCCAGATCAAAACCTTAAATGAGATCAGGATTGGACCCCTGGTGTTGCAGGCCAAGGTTCTCAGAAATGACTAGTGATTTTTGGTGCCTCCATTTTTGGATGCTGTCACCTGACCTCTGAAAATCAGATCACATTAAGGCGTCTCAAGTTGAACACTCCAAAATTGAGGCACCCCAAATCACTAGTCACTTTTGAAAACGGGAGCCATAACTCACAAGTCATTTCCCAGTCCCTAAAATCTTCAAAGCTCTTTTCTCCATTGCTTTTTTCCTGTGGCTGCCTACAACATTCAGTAACCCAAGTGTTGCTTTAACCTGACTTGGTATTCAATGCTGTTGTTATTTGATCTCCTTTGGAAATAGTGCAGTCTACCTTGAGGAGGTGCTTCCTCTGTGACAATACGCTGATCTCTAATTTACAGGACAGTCTCAGCCCAGCTCTTGCCAAACCAGGTTCTGGCAGTCCATTCAGGGTAAGGCCCTCATAGTTGTACAAGTAGATCTTGCTGCTACTAAAATCAGGCTCTGTGAAAAATGATACAAATATTCACTTTTAGTAATAATTTAAAAGACATTCTGCTTCGTGGTCATTATGACAAAGGCATTGAATGAAGCTTAAGAAATGAACAGTAGACTTACCAGGGTCATACTTTTCACTCCCTGTGAAAAGAAATCAAATGGATACATGAATAATGGCAAACAAATTAATTTTGAATTTAATTTTTTGACTCCACTATAAAAACCCAGCAAAGACTAACAGAGAAGGGCTATGTAAACTTACCCACAAGGGTGAACGCTAGCGCTAGTATGATTCCCCTCATGATGAAGGTGAATGAAGACCTCCTCAGGCATCATGAGGCTTTTATAGAAAAACCATCACTAGCACATGGCCACTGCTAAGCTGTATTTTGCTGATTTTTCAATTTGTTATCAGTTTATGCAAACAGTTTTCTTTTTGCAACCATATTGACTTTTGAATGGGAGGAATCCTGGACAGACCATGCCAGGCTCATTGAAATCATATTATTTAAATCTTTGACAGACAGCTTAAGAGTATCTCTTGCTTTTCCTAAAGTTCTTTAAAACAAATTAAAAATACATATAATATGTTACTTTATTTGGTAGATTTGTTCATGGCTGCTTGCCTGTCATTGATTCTACCACAGATTAAGATGACTTTGCCCTGGTTATTCTGACCTGGCATATGATACAAAATGTTATCTAACTGATAATGACTCAGTGAGCAAGCAGTATTAAGTGTGACAACTGTCTTTTTCTTATTTCTTGATTTGCCAAAATGTTAAAATAATATAACATTATGGATTTTACTTAAAAGCCCAGTTCCTAGATTATTCTCTATGCTGCTGCGTCACATGAATTTTTGAGGTTCTTATTCCTGTTAAAGTCAGGTTCTAGATTTATGTGTAAAAGGGATAGAATTAGGGTACCAGGCAATTTATAGATTATAGTGATGGGCATTTTCCCACATTAGTATAGTTCATTTGTAAATTATTATGGCTATGCAAATATGGCAGTTGAAGTGCAACTTTAAAAATGTATTATTTGCTTTGTTAGTACTTAGATGCTCATTGTGTTAGAGATGGTACAAACACATATGAAGACAGTCCCTACCCAGTAGAATTTACAATCTAAATAGCTAAAACAGACGGTGCCTGGAAAGAAGGGAGTATTATCAAATCCCCATTTTACAGATGGGAAAATTAAACACTGAGCATGAAATCCTGGTTCCATTGGAGTCAATGGCAAAAATCCCATCGATTTCAATGGGGCCAGCATTTTATTCAGAGAAATTAAGTGATTTGCCACGGTCATACCTGAAATCTGTGAGAGAGCTGAGAATTGTCCATTGCCTTAATCCCAAGACCTTACTTCAATAGCGGTATGAACACATATGTAGTTGCACATTTTTTGGACATGACATTGGCCTCCACTTTTTATTCTGAGGGCCATACTTTTATTCAGTATTCAGAATTATATAATATTTTACTAAGACTATCTTCTTTTTCTGTTACTTTTCTTTTCTCAGTGCACTTGATGTGTCCATGATATCACCAACCACAAGAAGCCCCCTCTGGAAGTCTGCAGCTGGAATACAAGATTGGTTTGTTCCTTTCTGGTCAGATTATAAACAAATTTGTCCTTGTCTTTAGCAATATTAAATTTGCCCTGTCTCTCAAGGTGGTCTTTCAGTTAACCTAAGGTGGCTACCTTAGCATTTAAAATGATTTTCAGCCATTAAGTCTAAAGTGCTTTTGCCAAGCAACATTAAGAGAAAATAGGTCTTGGCAACCAGCCAATCCTGGCACAATGGGACACACAGAGCTGGCCGATGGTTTTCTAGAACAGATTGGAGGGTTGGTGACTGGATCCAGTTTGGCCATAAAAGTGCCTCTTGCCCCAGCAGGTTTACATCCTACCTTCACACAACATGCCATGGCCTCCCCTCCAGGCCTGCAACTAGGGACAAAGCCCCAGATGGCAGAAAATTTTAAATCAATATGCAATCTGGTGACCAAATATGGAAGGGGTTGGCTGGTGGGGTAGGCCAGCCAGGGTGGAAGATCCCAAGTAGTTAATATCAGACAGTACAGAGCAATCATACTGAGCTGTTGTAATCAGTTTACACAGTATTTCACTGTTCAGAACTCCAGTTAGCCGTGTTTTCATGCATGTATGTTGGAGCTCTGCAACTCACTGCTTTGTTAAACAATGAGTGGAAAACATATAGAGCTCCTCTATGGCCAGCCCTTACATTGCCTCACAGTGAGGTGAGGGAGTAAAAAGTCTCTCCCTTTGCTCAGCCCGTGTAAGGTGTGGCCAGAAACACAGCCCTTTATGACTGTCCTTTGGGGGGAGAACAGGGCCTACTATCAAGCTGTTTCCATGTGAAAGCAGCACTCCAGAAAGGGGGCAGAGAGCCAGCTACCCACTCTGGTGTGAGGAGAGGATGCTGCTCCCCTTAGAAGAAGCATTACAAAACTTACGCCACCCCATGGAGCTTGAATTTTGAGAAAGAATTCCTCCTGTGTTCCCCTTGGAGTGGTATGCCTCCACACTGCCCTTTACTACACCTGGAAAGAAGGGAGTATTATCAAATCCCCTGTAATTTCTATGCACATCCAGAGATTTTCTAATTCTTTTAACTTCATTATTTCTAAGCCAATTTTATTCAGTCATGTCACAGGAATACTTCTCAGGCAAGTTTAAAAAAAATTTTTTTTTGAGCTGGCCCAGTATAAAAAAATTTGCCTGGTTTTTAAAAACTACTCAGACATCAGAAAATGAGCCAACTAGAATTTCACCAGAATTTTCTACAACATTCACTGTCAGGCTGAGAAATCTTGTCCCACCAAGAAATATTTTCAGAAATACAAACACCTGCAACTAGAGACTTAGAAAGAAAGCCACATAATAGTGTCACCAATGAAACACTAGTATTTACACTCACATGTGGACTAGTAAGACCTTGGGGCTTGATTTTCAGAAGCGCTGGGCATTCCATATAGCCGGAGCATATGGGAGCCAAAATCAGACCAAAAATAGAAGCATTGCCAAGCTCAAGCATTCAAAAATCATGAGTCAGCCCCCCCGCAATCATGAGATTTTAAAAGCAAGTTATTTTCCTTTGCCCTCTTGGGTTGGAATATCTAGAGTTCACATTTTCCTGCTTTTCTCAGCAACACGAGGGCTAGACATTTACTTTATTTTAAATGAAAGCTGTGATTCTTAGGTAATAACCTGACTCCAGCAGTTGGAGTTTCAAGACAAGTACTAACTATCTAAGACTCAGTGATAAAATGGCAAGAGTTGGGAACATTGTAATAGATACACAGATAATCTATGCTATCCAAAGGCTGTACATCCGTGTCTGAGTGTGCGTGCATTACATATACACAGAAACATTTTGTTTTTCTGCATTTAAAAAAAAAAGAACAAAAAAAACTTACTTTTGGCAAAGTTGCAGTGTGTGTGTGTGTAATGTGTCCTCTTAGCTCCGGTCACTATGACCAGGAATTTTTTGAAACATACAAAGATTTCACCAGCACAGTGTAAATATTGTACCTTCCAAGGTAAAGGTCAGTTTAAATGGGAATAATTAAAAACTACAAAGCTTCTTAGTAGAAGAGGGGGCAAGTACAATCACAGGTCAGCTAGAACCTTCCAGATCCCTAATAAATAAGGCAAATTGCCAATGCAACCACATACTTGAACTGAACGAGCCTTTCAGATTGCCCTATTCATCATTATAATTACTTGCATCCATACCACAATAACATATAGTCTTAAAACGAGCACAGGCTAGAAAATGTTGTGGAGCTGGAGATATGGGTCGGAGATAGAAGGAGAGAAAACGGGACAAAGATATGGAAGATGGGAATAAATAAATAAAAGGCACACAAACAACTTCCAGGGAGTTTTGGGGAGCGGGTTGTTGTTTGAGGAGTAATTTTTAAGGAGCGCAATGGTCTGCAGACCTCAGCTTACAAATATTGTGAATTTTGCTCTACAATTAAATAGACAATTTGTAATTTTCCCTTTGCTGATCAGTCATATTAATCATGTGGTTTCATTTCTGTTTCCTGATTGAACTAGCCAAAGCACACGTCAGATTGTGTATTTGACACAAAGATTGGCCATTCATACTCTGTTGGTTAATATGAAATGCAAGGCACTTATTTTACAATGAAAGGTGCCATCAGCCTTACAAAGTTCTACTCTCTTGGCAGAGTACTTTTTTTTTTTTGGACGGGCAAATAAAATCTCTTTCAGTTTTTATTACTGTCAATCATCATGGTAAAGGATGGGTGAGTGGATTTTGAGCTGGAGCTGGTAAATTTTTCAGCACAATAATGGAGGGCTGTAGTACAGTATGCAGTTCATTTGAATAGACAGGTGAAAAATTCACTTTTTGTAGTTGCACTAGTAAAGCTTGAACATTAGTGGAAAATAAACCTAAGTTGACTATGATTGAATTGAAATTTCCTTTAAAATTGATTGAACTTTTCCAATTTTGTCCGCTATTTGATCAGCTGTAGTTATTTGTAAGCTTTGTACAGCTCTGAGGCACTTGGAAATTCCTCACCCACTTGGAAGAGTCAGTTTAAAATTGAGATATGCACAGAACAAAAGGACTGTTCCACATTTAATGTAATAACAAGGTGTCAGTTATTCCTCACTGAAGAAAGCCTCAGATAATGTATTCAAATAATCCAGTTGCATGTGTTTCAGCCAGTATTTGACTACCCACAAACCAACTATGATATGGCAAATGAGTATTGCTTCTCAGCAAAACTCACAGTGAAAGGAATGGCCCTGGAATAGGAAGATTACTTGGACATAGGCCTGATTCTACAAACCTTTTCTTACTCAAGTACACCTTCCTCATGCAAACAGTGCAATTGACTTCAGGGGAATGCTCGTGTGACTCAGGGTTTATAGGCTCTGGCATTATTGTTGGATTATGCTGCGGTGCCTGTGTTTAGTTTGATAGACCATGTAGCTAGCATACACAGAGCATATTGCCATGAACAATATAGGGAACATAGGCCATATTTGGACTTGACTTGAGTAACTTTGGTTGGCCAAATGTTTAAGTTAGCATGATTAAGAGATGCTTGAAGCTGCTTTTTTGGTCTGTAGACAAAAGGTTGTTAGGACAAGGGCACTCATTTGCCGTAGACACTGCCTCCCTCATTTACACTACATTTCCAGTGTCATAACTAACTCGCTGTCATGAAAAGGTGTGGAAATGAGTAAATGTTTAAGCTTGACTAGTCATTAATTATATTTAAACAATCAAGACACTTATGCCTGGGCCTAAGCAGAAGTTTGTCTACCAGCTCCTGATCACCTGGCACCTTCTTGCATTGAGACACATCTGTTTGCGGTTAGTAACAGATTGGGTTATGACGCACACACCGCAGGCAGACTAGAATCTTTGCTGTGACTCAAAGAGCCAGGTGTCCCATATGATCTACATGCTAGATCCCCTAACTGGACAAGAGTGTCGTCTGGGGCAGTGGAGAGGAGTCACTGATCCCTGGAAAAGATGCCAGCTATGTGGAGAAAAGGGCGTGGGTGGGCTTTCTTGCAACAACACAACACCTGAAGTTGTATCCTGATTCCTTGTCTAGATTGGCCCAGGAGTGCCACCAGCTTTTCTGCTGCCCTAGGCGGCGGAAGGTCCCGCCCCGAAATGCCACCCCCCACAGAGGCAGCGGAAGGTCCCGCCCCCAAAATAGTGCCGCTTTCACCGGCCCCCAAATTGTAGTGCCCTAGGCGACCGCCTAGGTCGCCTAATGGGTTGCGCCAGCCCTGGATTGGCCCCTCAGAGACACAGCAGTAAAAGACTCTGAATGCTGGCTGAGCCAAGCCTGAAGTACAATGAAGAGAGCAAGAAGATCAACTGCCTTTCCCACCTCACCCCATCCCCGCATGCAAAAGCACGCAAAAGTCCATTTCATCACCCCAGAAGATATCAGTAAATATCAGCCTCGGTCTGAACTAAGATAAATCACGTGAGTTAAGATTCGGAGAAGCCCCTGTGAAAATCATCTGTAGAGCAATTCAAGGGGGCTCAACTCACTCAAGCACCCACTGGAGCATGTGTGCATGTGTATGAATGCATCTCTCTGTGTGTTCTTAACTGTTCCCCAAGTAGATGCTAAAAGCCAAAGCTGTTACCAAATCAGCAAGGGATCTCCAGGTTAAACCAGTATTGTTCTACAGCTACTGTAAGTGCAGGATTTTAGAAGTTATTCTGAGTCTGTGCCAGGCTGCCAGACAGATACAGGCATTGTGTCAAAGTGGGGAGGAAGATACATTAGAAAAGCAAAGCTTAATGTAATCTGTATGAACAGTAATGTTAGCAGGAGAAAAGAGCAGCTAGAAAGAAGCTACCAGGAAGTTATTACATGAGCTGCACTTCCTGAAAATCAAGGCAAGGAACAACCTTTGCCTCTTGCAGACACTGAGCGAACTGCTCGAGTCAAAGGGAACAACTTCTCCACTGGCCCTTCCTGCAAAATTCTAAAAGGATTGTTTTTAACTTGCTCATCAGAACTTGATCTAATGATTAACTAATTGTAGTAATTGGCGAGCCAGATAAATTGAACCATTGACCTATTGGTTATATCTTAATTGTAACCTCAATTTGATTATTGTGTTATATTTTATAAATTAACTTAGGAGAACTATAAATTAATGTAGCTAGTGACATATTTCACTTAAACTCATATTTGTTTTATAACTGCTAGCTTAATTCTTTAATACTTGTATAAAAGATACACTGAACTGGTTTATTTCCCAACACTTCAATGCAGACAAAGTAACCAGTGTGAGAGAAAAATGTAAAATCATGAATAATCATTCCTGAGCCCATCCTATTTTTTAATTACTTAAAATAAGACCCTATTATTCCTACAATGAGGGTGGTTTTGTCACAGCTGTGATTTCCATGACAAAACCCATGAACTTGGAGATTTCAAAAAATAGTTAAGAGCCACAGGTTTTGTCAGTGCTTTTTTGAACAGCCAGTTCAGTGCATGAGTCTGAATGCTCTGTTTCTTTGCACAATAAAGAAATGCCATCTGACTTGAGAACAGCCAGAGTCCTGAAAGAGGTTGCACTCTGGTTCCCTATCCCTGGAATACTGTGATCTTGGGAAGGGGAAGAAGAGTAGGGCTGCTGGAAGAGTGTCTTGCTGGGAATAGAAGGTGACATGAAAGATCAAATATATTCTCCAAAAGTAATTGCAAATGAAGAATCATTCACTGGGGACATTTCTAATTGGGTCCTGCGGGAATCTGTTTGTGGCCCAATGCTATTCAATATCTTTATCAATGAGCTGAAAGAAAGCATAAGATCATTACTGGCACAGTTTGCAGACAACATAAGAATTGATGGAGTGGTAAATAAATTATAAAGACAAGTGTGACTTGATCACAGTCTGTAAGTACCTATCTGGGGAACAGCTTCAGTTTAGTAGACAAACATATACAAGATCTAGTGGTTGGAAATTGAAACTAGACAAATTCAGACTCGAAATAAGATGTAAACTTTTAACAGTGAGGATAATTAACCACTGGAACATTTACTAAGGACTGCTGGTGGATTCTCCATTACTAAATATGCTCTAGTTCAAATAGAATTATTTTGGGGATGTTCTATCACTTGTGTTATACAGAGGGTCAGACTAGATGATCACAATGGTCCCGTCTGGGTTTGGAATCTATGAATGATTGCTGGTAAAGTCTGCAGACAACACAAAATTGGCGGAGTAATAAATAATGATAAGGAAAGGTCAGTTCTACAGAGGGACCTGGACAGCATGGCAAGTTGGGCTTACTTGAACAACATGCTTTCAATACAGCCAAATGCAAGGTCACACGTTTTAGGAACCAATAATGTAGGGTCACACTTACAAGATGGGGTGCTATTTTGGAAAGCAATAACTCAGCAAACGACTCAGGGGTCATGGCGGGTAATCCACAGAACATAAGCTTTCAGTGCAATGCAGTGCTAGGAGAGCAAATGCAATCCTTGGATGCATAAGTAGGGGAATAATACTGCACAGAAGTAGGGAGGTGTTACCACCACTGTATACAACATTAGTTAGACCATCACTGGAATACTGTCTCCAGTTTTGGTGTCTGCGCATTAAAAAGGATGTTGACAAGCTGGAAAAGGTTCAGAAAACAACGACTAGGATGATTCAAAGCCTGGAAAACCTGGCTTATAGTGAGAGACTTAAGAAACTCCGTTTATTCAGCTTGCCAAACAGAAGGTTAAAAAGGTGACTTGGTCACAATCTGTAAGTATCTACAAAGGAAAAAAAATGATAGTAGAAGGCTCTGTAATCTAGCAGAAACAGGCATAACAAGAGCCAATGGCTGGGATCTGGAGCCAGTTACATTCAGACTAGAAATAAGGCACAAAATTTTATGTGAAGGTAATTAACCATTGGTGAATTCTGCATCATTTGGAGTCTTTAAATCATGGCTGGATGTCTTTCTATCAGTTATGCTCTGGTCTACCCACAAGTTTTGGATTCAATGCAGAACCCACCTGGTGAAAAGCTCTCCCATGTGTCATGCAGGAGGTCAGACTAGAGGATCTTAATTCACCCTTCTGGCCTTGAATTCTGTTCATCTGTGTTGGGGACTGGAAGATGGGGAGAAGAAGAAGAAAAAAATCACATACCACAAATGTTGGTATTTTTCTCTTACATATAACATAATAAAATCCCTGCTTTAGTTGTAAATTCCAAATAGTAAGTACAAGCAGCAATGACTGATCAGACTTCAGATAGGCATTTTTAAGGCTGTCAGCATGTCTGCCTAAGCGCTGAAATGTTGAGCATTCTGCTTATTTTGTAAATTACTTATTTTCCTTTCAATAACAAACCTTTTAAATTGATATTTCCAGAAAGTTTATTAGATTAGTTAGCCAGGCCCAGTTAAAGTGTACGTGGAATACTTCTGATAATAGCTTGGCTGAAGGGTCCACATTTCTTCCAGTATAATCCATGGGAAAATTCACAGCTATTTTTAATGCACCTTAACCAAGGCAGAGTGAGACTCCATCAAAGCTGTTGTGAGCTCTTCCTAGTTTGAAGGCATGGATTGCTTCATAGAGAGGCATATACCAACAGCTAATGTTCTTTTTAGTATGGTCAAGAATGAGTTTAAAATTGGGGCTGGAGGAGCCAAAAACTTAATTAAGGAAAAGGAAGATTTGTAGTACAAGGAAAGGAGTTCCATGTACAAAATAGCACTGTCAGGCCTTGTCCATTCAAATGGCAAACCAGATAGGAGTAAAGTGTTTTGGTTTTTTCAAATGAACTCTCTGCAATCTCCATTAAATCATGTAATAAAAGTTTCCAGAGTCTGAGCTGTATTGAAGCAGCACTTAATACAGCTCATGAGTGAGACAATTTAAGTTATGCACTACCGCCATCCTGGGGCTGGCTCTATGTTGGTCAATTTCCCATGCACAAACTGGAACAGCCTGAGGGCTGCTCTAAATTATGCTAGCTGCTATTGGCCCCAGGGGGCTGTTATGGAATCCACAGATTGCCATGCTGTGAGGGACAGAAGGTAGCCACTTTGAAGACTCTAGTACACGGAAAATCCCTTTAGAGGCAGGGCACTTTCTCAGAAAAATTCATGGAGGAAGTTGTGTAAGTTTATATTTTATATGCTGCAAAGCCCAGGTGGATGGAGTGGAAGACATAATGGAGCATACAGACCCATAGAAAGTTGGGGGAACAACATCCCCTCTGGCCCCATAGCAAGTGACACCCCTGCTTACAGAAGTGCACAGGCAAGCGATCCTGTTGTAGCTGATCATGCTAGCTTTAGGGCAGCTTTGTACTGGTCCCCCAACCAGTTGCACAAAGCTGTACTAATGCAACTCAGGACTTGTCTCAAAACCTGGGACACTGTGCCTGCCCATTTGCCAAGAGCATGTGTGGGAAGGTTTCCCCTTCCCAGCTGAATTTAACAAATACTTGATTTATGTTGTGGACATTTTTAGCTAGCATAGTTGAGAGGATCCTGGTCATCAGCTAAAGCAGTCCCTGGCAGATGGTGATTTTTAATATCTCTGGTCTTATAAACAGATATATGATTTTCTCCCATTACTGCAAGTTTCAGGTCTGTGGGTAGAACAGTTCCATGGTGAATTAGGCTGAAGGTGGTTTACAAATGATGTTGGGTTTGTTAAGGTTGCAATAGGTCAGCTTGGAGCATGAGTTTTAATGTCTCCCTAAGATGCTGGTAGTTTACTTTGGAGAAAATAACTGCTTCTTTGAAAGGCTATAGGCCAGAGTTTTAAAGGTAAGTAGGCACCTAAAGATGCCAATAGGCACTTAGTAGGATTTTCAAAAACACCTCTGTAACTCCCAGGGAGACAGGCACCTTACTTGTGTAGATGCTTTTGAAAAATCACACTAGGCACTCATCTGCATTGTCAGGTGTGCAAACACCTTTGAAAACCTAACCTTATGTCCTGCTGGCTGGTGTTGGTTCACTTCCCAGACCACAGTGATAATTCTGGTCTTTTACACAGTTCTGGTGACTCATGAAGTACAGGAACAAATGAGGCTACCTAGTAAAATAAGAACACGGGCAATGCTAAAAGTTTGGGCTAATGTCTTCTGGCTGCTTTCCAGATTGACAGTGGATAAGGAGAAACCTTTCCTCAAAGTTAAAAGTATCTATTTCCTCACTTTGGGCCAAACCCAATTGCTACTGAAATCACCAGAAATCCTCCATTACATTAAATGGACTGGTTGGCCTCAACATAATCCAGGACTTAACAAAAGTCAAGCATACAATAATGAAATTCCTATTTCTATCATGGTGTAATGGATATACCCCATTGTACTCCACCATGTTTGTAAAGTAGATGGGCTTCTAGGTATTGAATCCTAGTGCAGCTTTTAATTTTTTGAGCATGGTATATTTTAGTTAGCCATTTTATGACCCTTCACTGCTAAACTCGTAACAGACTAAGATCAAGAACCATGAATAACTAAATCCAGGCAAATAATCTTATACCTGGTCAGCCTCCCATACTTGGAGAAAGCAGCATTATTTTTATCAAGAAGATTGACAAGGTAGCCTAGCATCCATAGTGTTACTTGCTGCAGAGTAAAGATTCTGTGGCAATCTTATTTCACCACACTATTTGTATTAAACTCAGAAGCGCCCACCTTAATATTGTACATGTGCAATATTACTTCATCCAGTAATAGTAGTAGTCGTCGTATACCGCATGCAGCTCTAAAGTACATACTATTACACTTAATGGGTGAACTCCACCCCTATCCTCCGCAGTTTTCAGGCCTCAATCTATCCATCCCCTCACTCTGGGAGTGGAATCACATGCTTCTCCTACTCTCAGGCCAGGATCCGGATTGTAGGCGCCTGGTAGTAACTGGCGAGGTAGTAATTTCCTCAGCAGGCCTAACCTAGGCTCAGACCTTCCAGTTCTGTTGCCTCGGAGAACAATGACAGTGGTTAATACAACAACCAGACAGTTCCTTAAAGCAAAGTTATTTAGAACAAAACAGGCTGTACTTGTAGCTACCTTTCCTCTAAGGCTTACCAATCCCTGGATCTGGGAAGGCCCAACTTCTTCGGAGTCTCTCCTCTGGGTCTCTCTCTCTGTCAGCCTGTCTCCCTAGACTGCTTTTGACAAGTTAACCCTTCTTGCCCCGAGAAGGGCTTTCTAACTGTTTAATGCGCTCTTCATCTCCAGACTCCTAGCTTTGGCAAAACAAGGCTGGCAACTTGTTGGAAACCAGAGAAAGGATCCTTGAAGCTAAGAGCTTACCCCCATTGTCTTTCAAGCATGAGCTGGGGTGTCCTTATCTAGATCTATTGTGTTGCTTTCCTGTTTGCTCTTCCCACAGCCCCCATGTTATCTCCATACAGGCACACAGGAAATTCTAATAAACCACCATCCATATACAGCAACTTTACCTCACTGACCAGGTCACCTCCAATATTCATACCCTTATTACAGATCAGTATTTGTACATTAACACATAGCAGATCTGTGACCATTACACATATACTAGCCCAAATACTTCAAGACTGATTATAGCTCTACAGTTACAGGATACTGTCCATGTTGGCAGAACTCAAAAATTGGCCTATCAGTTCACCACCATGTGCCTCAGTTGCATACAGGCTTGCAACACAACCTGCTTTCATGGAGGCATTGAAATTACATTTACAAGTTTGCGTGACTCCTCAGAGGTTTTCCCGACTACTAAAATGCATGTAGTTTGCAGAACTGTCAGCAAATTATTACAGACATCCCCCAGTTGCTACTATTCAATAAGCACAAGAAATTTGATGACTAAGAAACACTTATTTAATCTTTCAAAATCATTTTATTACCCCAAAAAAATCTGTAATGAGGAGAAAGTGTCAAGTATGAGAGTTCAACTAAGTTCTTTAACAGGAAACTGACTAAGCTTCCCAGTGTATCATCATATACGGAACACCATTTAATTAATTTAAAACAACAGCAGCACCTAGTGGCATACTGGAATCACCAGTCTTATCATAGAGCTTGAATAATCAATTATATGAATACAGAATAAGAATTCTATACATGACTTTAAACTCCTGGCACATTCCTTCCTCCCTTTTGAGAGATTTTTACAGCTTTGAATATGTTCTTTATTTAATGGAATGCCTGAGAGCATAAATTGACCAGGCCAAGTTCCACCCATTGACTTATGAGGGTTGTTGATCTTAACCCTGTGGCATGTGGGTACTATTATTCAATTTCAGTAGAGGAAATGGCTCAAACTCACATTGATTAATTGGGACGAAATAGAAAATCAAGAACTATATTGTTAAAGATGTTATTATTTTGAAAAACCTATGGCATTAAGACAATCTGAATGACTAACCTCCGGAAAAGGATGGCTAAGAGGCCTTGAGCCTTCTCTAGGCAGACCAAAATTCACAATGCACGTGGCTGCCTGCATCCTTAAGAGTGCTTCATGCAGAAGATATTATACCTGTGCTCTGGAGTTTACACTGGCTTCCAATTCATTTCTGGTTGAACTGGAAGTGTTGGATTGACCAGGAAAGTTCCAGTGGTTTCCATCTTGACTCCTTTAGTGACCTCTTCTTCCCCTCCCTTCCCATGTGATACCACAGCAGTTGAGATCAGCTGAGTCACCTGAACCAACTGCACCCAGGTTTGAAGGAGACAGAGCCAGTGGCACTGAGGGCTCTTAATGCTGGAGTTCATTTCCCTGCCCTTAGTCTGATAGAGGCACACTTTTCTTAGGCTCTCTCTGAAGGGGTTGGACAGGCACATGTACATGAACATCTACACATGACAGAGACCAAAGAGGGGTTACATTCATACTAGTTTGGGGGTGCAAGGGTTTTGACATAGATAAATGATAATTTGGTGCTGGAATATATTAATTGCACTTGGAGCAAAGAGGAGGCACACTTTAAAAAACCAAAACAAATAAAATTACACTAGGCCAAAATCACACATGTCCAAAGAAGAGAGATGACAAATGAGAATTAAGGATTGCTATTCGGGACCCCAGGGCTTCCTTGGCACAAAAAAGGAAGCCTCTGCAATTTAACTCTGTAAAGCAGCAATGCCTTCACAAAATGTCTATAGATCTGTTTCATTAGATGCTGATTTTAGGCATAGGCACGTATAGCACAGGGCTAGAAGCAACACATTCTACTAGTAAACTATTTATGCATAGAAGGCTAAATGCCATTAACATGTTAACAATGCTATCCTGCTCTGAACAAATGTACCGGGAAGGAATGGAAACATTTTTACCCAATAGCGACCTTGACTGCCTCAGTTTGTCCCTTCAAAATAAATCAGTTAACTCAGAAAACTTTTTTTCTGTGATCATAACAGTTGGGATTCTGTAGCAGTATTTATGGCATAGGCCTCAGTAAAGTACCTTAATATGAAAGAGCTGTGGAAGCTTCAAATGGAGAAGTGACGTCATGAAATGAAAAGCAATCACAGAAGACACCAAATGTTTTGCTGTTGGTACAAGAGGAAGGTCAAGTTGAATCCCTTTCAAGTTGAATCCCGTCCCTTTTATCTCTTACACAGTTTCAGAATTCTGTCATTCTATTCTTCCACCCTCCCTTCCCCACTGCAAATTTTTATTTTTATCTCTACCTACCCTTTCGCTAAAACCTCTCCCTTATGTATGACCACTTCATGGAGTTATGATCAAAATGGATTTCCTTAAATAAAGGCCAAAGTAACTCGAGTCCGTTAGAAAGAAAAACACACCATCCAGATTTGTTGATGTAGGACCATGACTGTTTACAACTGGTTAATACAAAAAGATCATGCTGGACTGCAAAAATTGAATGCACATAACATATGCGAATACATTTCTTAGAATATACTTTGCACATTTATTGTTCAATTATGTTTCAAAGAATTTGATTCTTGACTGAAACAATTACAGTCCTAATACATCTGTAAACAGAATATCACTATAAAACCAGCTTAAATTGGCATGTAAAATACTATGATTATAGATGCATGTTTCATTTCATGGCATCTTAGCAGAATCATTTATTCTGTCTATTTACAAACATATAAAGATCTTGCACTTTAATCATTGGAAAGCTATGAAAGAGGTACTTTCAAGTCACATGACTTAATAAATATATAACCTGCTTTGTTAAAAATCTACAGTATACTGTACATTCAAGTTGAGACAAAAGTTTCAATGCTAGCTACACTTGATATAAATGTACATTTACAATAATTAAACAATTCCTAAAAGTGCTACCTTTGTCTGCGATGAAAAGAAACACTAAGGTTCCAGTGTTTCATTTACAACCAAAAAATAAAATAAAATAATCTCATACATTCCTTTATTCACAGAATCTGAGTGTCTGTTACTAGAATATCCAAAGCTTTTTCTTTTTATTCAAAAAAAAAAAAAATCTTTCAAAAGTTGCAGACAAAGAAGGGGAAAGAAATTGTTTAAAAAATAAAAAAGTCACACCCACACACTGCAACTCATTTCATCTCTTAGCTCACTGAAAGGATGATCAAACTCATAACACCCTGTTTCACCTTAGAAAGAAAAGTTTATGGACACATTTCTTTAACAAAAGACAGCAGACAACCCTAGAAAGTCTAAGGCAGTTTATCTATATAACAGAGAACATGAACTTTAGAAATCTTCTGTGACCGAGGTCTTGATGCATTATTCAGTTTCTGCTTTGTTGAGTCCCTTCCATTGCTTTGGCTTGCTGTCTTCAGTAGTTTTATTCAATACAACACTCGAATTGCTGGAAAGAGAAAGTTAAAGTTTAACTAATATTCCCCTTTACAAATATAAGTAGAACAATTGTTTTGATAGTGGTCGAAAGTTGTATATTAATTATGCTAAATAATATATTCCACCGTAACTCTTGTCAATGTCTAGTTCAGAACTTCCCCAAGCTATGGTCCCTTTCTCTAATCACTACTCCAACTGAGCAGTTCACATACACTATAAAAGTAAAGATGGGTGATATGATTTCAGATACCTGTTGTGTGGGATATGCTGAATTGTCTGGCAAAGTTCCTCTGAAGGAGGTACACTAGGCAAGCAGTGAGGTTTCTTTTGCCGAGACCTGAAGTTCATTAACTGATTGTCTGGGTCAGAACCTGCAAGACATACAAGTATGTTATTAAACAACACTGTAGTTATGAAAGTATCTAGAGAGGAATTTTTCCATGACTCTTATTTTCTCCCAATAATAAAAAAATAATAAATATGCACATTCATTATTATTAAGGCTACGATTTTGCCATGGATAATTTTAGTAAAAAAGTCAGAGACAGGTCATGGGCAATAAAGAAAAAATTAAGGAAGCCGTGACCTGTCCCTGACTTTCACTAAAAACATCCCTGGCAAAACGGGGAGGGAGGAGGGTCCAGCACCCTGCTGCACCCCCCCATCCCCTGCAGCAGCTGGGAGCTACAGGGACCCCATTCCCCAATGGCTGGGAGGGGTCCCCCTGCTGCCCTGCGAGGCTAGGAGATGTGGGGGGATCCCTTGCCAGCAGCAGCAGATGGGGAGCTGCTACTGAGCAGCTCTGGGATTCCTCTGCTGCCAGCGGCTGGGAGCTGTGGGGGTCCTGTGGCCGCTGAACAGCTCCAGGGGCTGTGGGGGGGCTGCTGCTCGCGGCAGCTGAGCAGCTGCAGGGGCTGCCCCTGCCAGCGGTGGCGCCTGGGGACCTGCGGGGGCCCCTCTCCCACCCACTGAGCAGCTCCGGGGTCCCTCTGCTGCCGAAGGAGGCTGGGGATCCGTCCCAGTGACCACCATGATATAATCTTAGCCTTAATTATTATTGGATGTATTGGACTAAAAATGATATTGAAATCAGCATAGGTGTACACACACACACACACACACACACACACACAGTACTATGTTTTGTTTTTGTAAATATTTAACTTGAAAACAACAACAAAAATAGGAATACAAATAGTCACACTGAAGTCAATGGGACTATTCATGTGCTTAAAGATACTCATATGAGTGTTTTCTGGATTAGGTTTTTACTTCTTGTTTAGCAAACCTTATTTCAATTGATTCAAGGATTACTTTAGAGTCCAGGATACCTGGCAACACCCATGCAAAAGTCACTTATGTCAACATGAAAGCTCATAAACTAGCCCAAAGTCCAAAAGAAATTAAACTGAACAGATAGCATTGCTTAGCACTTTCTATTCTAGTGCCTCATTTAAGTGAATGAGAAGATCTGCATTAACTACAATGGGAGTTGGATCAGGCCCTGTAATTCCTTTTCATTTTTAGATTTGAAAAGGCTTCAAAAAGGTGGGCAAGCAGAATTATACAGTATTACATGGCACTTCCTGTAGGGTTATAGTACTCTGGAGTGTAACCTAACAAAGCCTTAAAACTAAAGTAGAAATATATAGTTTTTAAAAATCATTCTAGTGAAAACCGTTATGTAAAAGTATCCAAATGGCATTATATCAAGATGGCGATCCTTTAAGTGGCAAAGGAATTCTTTAATTTTTATATTCTTACATCCCTCAAATCTAAGCTACAGGCAGGGAGGGCTGTTTAATGCTACATTCTCTCTTAAAATGCACTTAACATTCACACACACAAAAATCCACAAGTATGAAAAAAATCACAAATGCCATAGCACACAAGTCTGACACCAATAAAACATTCTTTTTTTAATGACAGCACCCAAATAATCTTATTTCTGTCCCTAAACATAAATGTTTCATACCAACGAAAATAATTCCATGTAGAGAGAGGTCTATAGGAAGACCAGGGGAGCTGCACAGCCTCCCATCTGATTCTCTAATTAAACATGCTATTTAATGCTAAGAGTTCTGTTATATAATTGACATTCAACAGGTCCCTTCTCAAAGAGAAGTTTATCATGTAGCCATGACTGGATTATCAGGATTCCCTTCTTAGGTGAACTACCAGGAGAGCCTAGCAGCCCTGACTTGCACATAGATTTTTAATGTTTTTTATATATCACATCATGAATTCTCTTTATACTTAGGAAGTCTCCATTTCCTTGTGTATGTATCTTCCAACTGAGAGAGACAAAATAAAACGTAATAAGGATAGTTTTATGAAATGTACAAAAGTTAGTGAGTTAAATACTTGCTTCCTGAGTAGGCACTTTGAGTTTTCACATGTTCAGAGTTCTTGTGATCAGAAGTCATGCTCAAAAACTGTTGCTTCAGCCAAGCCCCTCTATCTTCTTCAAATGCCTTTCTCTGAAAAGAGAAATGTCCACTTATATTCTGTACAGAAAGTGGTAGGTTTATAATGATTGATTTGTTTTGCATGTAAAATCATAAAGTGAAGTTCATTCTTATATTGAAAAAGTGGGCAGTTTAACATAGACCTACAATTGTGAGATCCCAGAAAGGATCAAATGGCAAGGGTGTTTGCAAACTGAACCCCATGGTTTGGCTCACAAGGATGTGCGATGAAGGTCCTTGCAAGTGCCTCTCACTTTACCTTAGGGCAGGGGTTCTCGAACTGGGGGTCAGGACCCCTCTGGGGGTTGTGAAGTTATTATGTGGGGGGTCGCGAGCTGTCAGCTTCCACCCTAAACCCTGCTTTGCCTCCAGCATTTATAATGGTGTTAAATTTATAAAAAAGTGTTTTTAATTTATAAGTAGGGTCGCACTCAGAGGCTTGCTACGTGAAAGGGGTCACCAGTACAAAAGTTTGAGAATCACTGCCTTAGGGCTTTTGGCCAGGAAACTACCAGTCAGATGCTAAACCCACCTTCTATGCAGCTGCCAGAAATGACTATGGCTCAGTGGCGTAAAGGTAAAATAAATAAATTAGTAAACTAACCTAAACTCAACTCCACATACCCCCAATGAGAAATGGGTAAACGCTATTTACCCTCCACTACAATACTACGGTACTGATCATCTTGCAACTCCAAGTGCCTTCTGGGAAGAGAAAAAAGAGCTGGAAAGGAGTCCTGACTACTCCCACCCAAATCTGAGAGAAAAGAATGAGGGTTTCCCTTTCATGTGACTCTGTAGGCAAGGGAGGAGAGAAGTGATGTCAATGTCAGGCAGTCCTCAAAAATCCAGATGGCAGCAGGATGGGGAGGAGACAGTTCCTGTACCTCTGAAGAGATCAGACAAACAGGAGGTACCAAGGAAGAGAGAGGACAGGATGTAAGAGCAAGGGAGCAAATTTCCCCATTGTTCAAAATTCTTCTTCCTATGTTCAAAGGAGACACAACAAACCCCGACTCTAGGCTCAGGGGCTGCTGCAAATTTTTCATAAAGATCTACATAGATCACAATACAGATACAGTATTAAAGCATAAGAGGAGAAGCAGTAGCAAACTTATGCATGCAGTGATGCTGCAATCTGGACTATAGGTTTAGACACATCTGGTTAAACTTAGCAATATGCCTGTGATACAGTTTAAGAGTACATCCTATATACTCTCACAATCTTATTAAAAATATTTTTTTAAGTAAAGTGAAAATGTGGAGAATTTTATAGTGTCTTACTGGAACTGAAAAATATTGATACAATGTGAATCAGTGCTATGTATGTACCTATAGATAAAGTCTAAGGCCAAAATGTAAATAAATAAATAAATAATAGAGTGCCTAAAGTTAGGTTCCTAAGTCTCTATCTAGATACCTAAATAAGTGACCTTATTTTCAAAAGCACATGTGCAGATATTTGAAAATCTTGGCCTAAGCTTATAAAAAGAAAATTAGTTATCCTAGGTCAAGCAACTGTATTTGCCAATGTCTGTGTACAAAATGTAGTATTCTGCTATGGGCGAACAGAGTGATCCATCATATTGTCATTAGTCCTGCATCACATGGTTTACAAGATATGGCGGAGGAAAGAGGAAAGAGAGATCTTCCAATAGAAAGACAATAGCAAAAGGATAACAATACACACAAATGCATACTTTCAACATTGGCTAAGTTTTTCCACTTACTGAGGTTACAAGACTGGCTAATCTTCAGTATTAAAGATCAAAGGCCTATAAAGATACCCTCCCTTTTGAATACCTCAAGTCCTAATCTAATAGCAGCTTCCGTAAAACTTCTTCGCTCTCTCTCAAAGTTCTTTTTTTGTTCTCTAAATAGTTTCCATTCTTCCTGGAGGCGCTCTCTTTCTTCCAACAAATAACAGTCCTGTAGTAACACAGAGGTATCATCATCACATGGAGACATAAGCTGCTGCTGCAGATATAAGGAACAAAAGTCAGAAATGTTATTTAGAAATCATCATATGTTTCTACAAGTTTAGATTTAGATGCCAGCAAAAATTTATCACATGAAAGACAATCAGGCTTGGTCATAAATGGGCCACTGGCACAAGAAATTAGGAAGTGTGGAAGAAAAAACTATAGAAGGCAAACAAAGAAGTTTAGCACCCTATTCAGAAAGCTGTGGAAAGTAGATGAGATAAGCTTTCTGAATAGGTTGCTAAACTTTGTTGCCTTCTGCAGTTTCTCCTTCTATATATTCTAATTTCACAACAAAATACTGTTTGCCAAGGAAAGAGTCACATCCTCTCTCTCTCTGCTCCAGCCTCCACCGTTATCAAAAACAGGAACACCCAAATAAAAGGAGGCATCATTAGAGTGATGCGTCAATTCCTGCCCGAAGAAGGGAGGAAGAGAAGAAAGCAGTTAAAAAAAAAAAAAAAAAAGATCCCAACCTGTAATAGTTGTTGCTGAGTTTTGATCATTTCTTTGCATTGCTGAATTTCTAATTCTAGCTTTTCAGTTTCCAGTTCATGGTCCTCTCTTGAAATTACATCGCTGCCATTCAAAGCCCCTGAATGTGCACGTGACACTAAAAACAAGAAAAGGGAAAAAAAAGGGGGGGGGGGTTGTTTTTGTTTTTTTAAAGTAAAAGAGGCAGCCACTGGTAATGTCTTTCAATAAAGGTGCTAATTTAAGATAAAAAAAGGTTTACAAAATAAATTTAAAGGCATTTTAATATGTATCTGTCCAACCTTGGAATTTGAAAGACCCTGGGTATGTCTGAATAATCACAGGAAATATTGAATAAGTTCTAGCAGAAATATACAGCACTGGATCTCTACACAATCAGTCAGATATAAATTACAATTCAGTGGATCATTTTATTACAGGGAAAGACAATACCACTGAATTGCCCCTTAACTATTCACAATTTCTGGGCTTAACAATTGTCTCTCTGGACCCCTACTTGTAAAACAAGTAGTGTGCTTTGAAGGCTAATAGTTCAGACAAAGTCAGATAGGAAGAGTGAGGGAAGAGCCCATTTAAAATAAAACAAACTCTCCATGGTTTAGGAGAAAACAAAAAGATAATACTTTTAGTATAAACCTTGTTACTGAACTATTTGAAGATACTGTAAAGAAAAGCAAGTTTAACAGGTTTTGAACAAAATAAAAACAAATATTAAGAAATCAACATACAGACAAGACAACAACAACAACAAAATAAATTCAGGGAACCATTTCCTTATTACATATCTTAACTTTTGGATTATCCTACCCACTCCTGGTATGAAGAGGTCACCATTTGGTAGCATATAGACCAGGGGTAGGCAACCTATGGCACGCGAGCTGATTTTCAGTGGCACTCACACTGCCCGGGTCCTGGCCACCGGTCCGGGGGTTCTGCATTTTAATTTAATTTAATTTTAAATGAAGCTTCTTAAACATTTTAAAAACCTTATTTACTTTACATACAACAATAGTTTAGTTATATATTATAAACTTATGGAAAGAGACAGTCTAAAAACGTTAAAATGTATTACTGGCACGCAAAACCTTAAATTAGAGTGAATAAGACTCGGCACACCACTTCTGAAAAGTTGCCGACCCCTGATATAGACAGACATGCACTCTGATCTGCTATTCTCTCTCTGGGACAGAGAGAGTCCTTTTAGGCTAGGTATTAAGAGAAGTCTTAGACTCTGATGGCAGCCTTTGCCTAGACCACAAGCAGGCTCCCCGCTGCCTACTAATAAAGTCTCTCCAAGATAGCTTCTGAAACTTGCATTCTACATTTCCATGGAAACAGCACGTAACCACCAGAACATTCTATGGCACCTGCCATTTCAACTTCAGAGATTATATTGTAGCTCACAACATATGTGCCTCATTAATCAGAATTCAGATATTTTAACCACAATAAAATGATTAGTATGACACATTAGTGGCCTACACAGATCTCAATAGGAGATGAAAAGCTGGACTTGTGCAAAGCCTTATTAGCTCTTGAATTTAGTATTGTAATAGCAATATTATGGCCAAGAAAGGTCAGGTCCTTTGCATACGAGGGTGCAAGTCCCATGCAGGAGGGGAAAAGTAGTTCCTGTTCCCCATCCCCAAAAAATGTTATTAGAAGTAGGTGAGTGGAAAGGTCAAAAGGTCTGCGTGGACTCCTCCTGATGGTCGAAATGACAGACTGGACTTCTACATAGGGTGCTTCCACAGACGTGCACAGGCTGAAATTGTGAACAAACAGCATCGCTTGCCCCATAACCTCAGCCATACAGAACGCAACGCCATCCACAGCCTCAGAAACAACTCTGACATTATAATCAAAGAGGCTGACAAAGGAGGTGCTGTAGTCATCATGAACAGGTCGGATTATGAACAGGAGGCTGCAAGGCAACTCTCCAACACAACATTCTACAGGCCACTATCCTCCGATCCCACTGAGGAGTACCAAAAGAAACTACGCCATCTGCTCAAGAAACTCCCTGCTATAGCACAGGAACAAATCTACACAGACACACCCCTAGAGCCCCGACCAGGGGTATTCTATCTGCTACCCAAGAGCCATAAACCTGGAAATCCTGGACGCCCCATCATCTCAGGCATTGGCACTCTTACAGCAGGATTATCTGGCTATTTGGACTCTCTCCTCAGACCCTACGCTACCAGCACTCCTAGCTATCTTCGAGACACCACCGACTTCCTGAGGAAACTACAATGCATTGGTGATCTTCCTGAAAACACCATCCGGGCCACCATGGATGCAGAAGCTCTTTACACCAATATTCCACATGAGGATGGACTACAAGCTGTCAGGAACAGTATCCCTGATGAGTCCATGGCACACCTGGTGGCTGAGCTTTGTGACTGTCCTCACCCACAACCTTTTCAGATTTGGGGACAACTTATACCTTCAAGTCAGCGGTACTGCTATGGGTACCTGCATGGCCCCACAGTATGCCAACATTTTTATGGCTGACTTAGAACAATGCTTCCTCAGCTTTCGTCCCTTAGCGCCCCTCCTCTACTTGCGCTACATTGATGACATCTTCATCATATGGACCCATGGGAAGGAGGCCCTTGAAGAATGCCACCTGGATTTCAACAATTTCCACCCCACCATCAACCTCAGCCTGGACAAGTCCACACAAGAGATCCACTTCCTGGACTCTACCGTGCAAAGAAGTGATGGTCACAACCACCACCCTATACCGGAAACCTATTGACCGCTATACTTACCTACATGCCTCCAGCTTCCATCCAGGACACATCACACGATCCATTGTCTACAGCCAAGCCCTAAGATACAACCGCATTTGCTCCAATCCCTCAGACAGAGACAAACACCTACAAGATCTCTATCAAGCATTCTTAAAACTACAATACCCACCTGCTGAAGTGAAAAAACAGATTGACAGAGCCAGAAGAGTACCCAGAAGTCACCTACTATAGGACAGGCCCAACAAGGAAAATAACAGAACACCCCTGGCCATCACATACAGCCCCCAGCTAAAACCTCTGCAGCACATCATCAAAGATCTACAGCCTATCCTGGAAAACGATCCCTCACTCTCACAGATCTTGGGAGGCAGGCCAGTCCTCGCTTACAGACAGCCCCCCCAGCTTGAATCAAATACCCACCAGCAACTGCACACCACACCACAGAAACACTAATCCAGGAACCAATCCCTGTAACAAACCCCGTTGCCTACTCTGTCCCCATATCTACTCTAGCGACACCATCAGAGGACCCAACCACATCAGCCACAGCATCAGGGGCTCATTCACCTGTACATCTACTAACGTGTTATATGCCATCATGTGCCAGCAATGCCCTCTGCCATGTACATTGGCCAAACCAGACAGTCTCTATGTAAAAGAATAAATGGACACAAATCAGACATCAGGAATGGTAACATACAAAAGCCAGTAAGAGACACTTCAATCTCCCTGGACAGTCAATAACAGATTTAAAAGCAGGGCGGATAAAAATCAATGTTTTTTTTAAGTAAAAAAAAAATCAGATTTTTTAAATTTAAATCAGATGTTTTTGATAAAATGCTTTTTGAGGAAAAAACCTATCTAAAGATAGTTTTAATTAAGATACATTATAGATCAAAAATATCTCATCATGGAATAGGGATTATAAATTCTAATTCTATAGTATGACACAATATATTCTGTAATGTTTAAGAAAAGTTTTGTAAATGAGTTTCAATTGTTCATGGATTAGGGACCCCATCTTATGTTTCCAGGGGATTCTGTATAGATTATTTAGGTTAATCTTTCTATCTACCCAATAGGACTCAGTGCTCAATCTAGAAGATAACATCAGAGATGCTTAGTTTTGCAGTTCTCAAACTGTGGATTTGTGTCTCCAGAGATAACATGCTTGTTAACAGCAAAAAATGTTTTTAAATAAATAAATAAAATAAAATAAAATACAGAGGTGAGAAATAACAGACCTCAACCCTATTGTCCCTCTGCAAATTTGTGTACACAGGGTCAATCCCCTACCTCTCTCAAAGTGCAAAGTTTCAAAAAGTTCAATGAATAGAAGTTTGTTGGGGGTGGAATAGATCTGGACAAGGAGAAGAAGTCTGGAGATAAATTTGAGAAGGGAGGGACAGGCAGTAGAAACAAAAGTGAAATTGTTTGAACAGCATATTCCAGAAGTCTTTCTGAGTGTAGCCTTCACTGATTTGAGATCTATCATACCATTCTCTCACTAGAAGGGAAAACCTATAATGGCAGCAGGCCATAAAAGAGACCCAGTTTGGGAATATTTTATATGAAGTTCTTCTACCTGTGAAGAATATGTATTAAGGTTATAACAACCAACAAGAATGCACTTTTATGTAGGAATCCATGATTAAATCGAGTCTTCCTGACTAGTGATTTAAATCAATTTGATTTAAATCAAATCCATCCTGTTTAAAAGTAGCCATCCTTCAACAAAAAAACTTCAAAAAAAGACTTCAAAGAGAAACTGCAGAGCTACAATTCATTTGCAAACTTAACATCATTAATTTGGGCTTGAATAGGGACTGGGAGTGGCTGGCTCACTACAAAAGCAATTTTCCCTCTCTTGGTATTGTCACCTCCTCAATGTGGGAGTGGACCACATCCACCTTGACTGAATTGGCCTTGTCAGCACTGGTTCTCCACTTGTAAGGTAATTCCCTTCTCTTCATGTGCCAGTATATTTATGCCTGCATCTGTAATTTTCACTCCATGCATCTGAAGAAGTGGGTTTTTTTACCCACGAAAGCTTATGCCCAAATAAATCTGTTAGTCTTTAAAGTGCCACCAGACTCCTCATTGTTTTTGTGGATTCAGACTAACACAGCTACCCCTCCGATACCTAACTACGAAGTGATCCAAATGTAGAGCATTTTTATAATATAATACTTAGATCAGAGTCTCAAAATAAGAAAAAAAATATTATAGTGACTCAACCTGAAAGATAAGGTTTTAGACCTTTTCAAGGCAGGAATAACATTGTAATTGAAAAACATTTGCCTTTTTCCTCCATGGCACATTCCACTCAAGAAAATCTGATTTCCAAACATCTCTCTCTCTCTCTCTCTCTCTCTCTCTCTCACACACACGCACACACACACACGCCAGTTTCTACATTTATACTGAATCAAGTAAACCGAAGAAACCTTTTAACTGAAAGTTATCCAGTTCTTCAGAATCCACTATATTTTTGGAGTTATTAATTTCATTATAAAAACCTAGAGCGGAGTTACTGTAATATAGACCTATTTTTCAGTGGAAAAGTAAGGGCTCCATGTATTCTATGAGCTTTATGAAGGAAACATGGATCAAATGAAAAAAATTAATACAATATTATCGTTATAACCTTCCAAACATTTACCCCAGGAAGGGGGAGGATTGGAGAAAGATGTTTTATTTCCTACAACAACCGCCCCCTTGCACACACACAATATTTTTTAATTATTACATGTTTTGTTACTTTAATTTCAATGTGCAGACATAGCCATTTGTATATCTGGATGGTTGCATTATGAGCCAAATCTTGATCCCACTGAAGTCAGTGGCAGAACTAATGACTTTAATGGGAAGAATTTGGACATTGGTACACACATACAAAACCAAAAAGCGATGACAGAAACACTGCAAATGTGCAAAATGACATTTTTACTCCATATAGCTGTCTCTCAACCAGTTTCTCCTCTACTCCCAAACCTACCAAATCAATATTCTTCAGAGCAAGCATTCTCAAACACTATCATAGTGTGGACAAATTTTAATAAAGGCATTTTTTCATTGACTATCTGCCTCCCATTCACAGTTTCGTGGGTGACCTCCCTGCTTGTTCATGATTGCATAACATCCCTCTGATAGCTAATGAAAAAGTAAAAATATTTATGTATTTTAGCTGTTTCTAATGCTATTTAGCAGCTAGAAATTAATAGAAACTAGTACTATGCCACCAGCCAGTTCTCCCTAGAAAGCCATGTGAAGCCCAAAAACTTTGAAAATGATTTAGATACTTTTTGTGCTTAATTATTTCAAGTTCTTTTATTTTCACTACACTGGTAACACAAATAGCCAGGATGACAGACAACAGAAGTCAAATTTAACACAGGCCATCTTTCTGCTCAAACCAACAATGAGAGATATCTTCCTTCAACAAATGATAACCTCAGTCAGGGATAACAGTGTTGCTACATGACAGTTTCTCAGCCCTCCTGTGATTAAATCTTTCGTATTTCTATTTCTGTTGCATGGCACTTGAGGCAACCTACTGTGTCATAATTTTTTTTAATGTTCTTTTAAAAACTTTCTAGCTTGGGTATTGTTATGTCAAATGGGTCAGAGTATAACAAATAACACTATGGAAATGGAGTTGCCACAAACATCACGATGATGCAGAATACAGGCTTATGATGACACTCACCTTGGTTATCCAGTTTTTCAACATGATTTTTCAGCATTCTCCACTGCTTTCTAATGCTGTTGGTAAGCTGTTCTCGCACAGTTTCACAAGAAAGTTCCCACATATTCTCTTTATTTAATTCTACAGCATCTTCCTCCATGTCCGACAGTACCTGTAAAAGCAAAAACAAGAGTCTGCTGAAGCAGTCCTCTATATTTTTCTATGGGGCTTATTAACTGTCTGAGGGAACAGGAAATTCTGCAAGTTTCCATTTACCCAGTTTGGACCTGGCAGGGAGTTTGACTCTCTAAATGCATGGATTGCAGGGGTTATGCAAGGCAGACCTTCCACATTACTTCCTAGCTGCCCTTGTCCCTCAATATGCAGAATGAATATCAGCCAGCAAGATACTGATGACACAAACACACCTACCCCTTCCTGAAGTGGATAGCTCAGTGGTTTGAGCATTGGCCTGCTAAACCCAGGGTTGTGAGAGTTCAATCCTTGAGGGGGCCATTTAGGGATCTCGGGCAAAAATCTGTCTGGGAATTCGTTCTGCTTTGAGCAGGGGGTTGGACTAGAGGACCTCCTGAAATCCCTTCCATTCCTGATATTCTATATAAAAATTTAAGGTTACGAGGAGTCATGCTGCTAAATCTTCTGCCTGGCGGCTGCCCTTGAAGCACCAATTCCAGGAGTGAGGAGCTCACTATGCAGCATGTGACATGTTTTAAGAACATAGGGGTGGGGTTTGTATAATCTTATATGTGGGGATTACTCATCTAGACAGAGGAAAAGAATTATCCTGTAGAGAGCAAGTAACTGGTTCTGCCTCCTTCTTATTCATAGTGCACTGGTGGGGGCAAAGGCAAGATGAGTGAGAAGAGGGGGTGAAGTACAGTGAACAATGCTGTGGAGCCAGAATTCCCTTGTCCCACTTCTCTTTAGCATCTCTAGGCCTGATGCTCCCAATGTAAATCCTCCCTACTCAGAAGCAGACAGAAAAGATTGGATCCTAAATTAATTCAGACAGATAAAATTGACGTGTTCAAGGGTGGAAAAAACGGTTCCCCTACATATGCTGCAACATTTACTCACTAAATGAAATTTAGTGTTTCTGGGGATTTTGGAAACTGCAGTATCAGCAAAGGAGGGAATAGAGAGAAATTTAACATTCTATCTAATTCCATAAAGACAATTTTTCTTGAGGTACCTATGTGTATAGTGCCTAGCACAATAAGGGCCCAATCCTGACTGGGCCTCTGGCTGCTACTGTAGTAATAAATATTAATATCAATAGTACCCTAGTCCAAAGCTCTGCATTCCAGGCCAATAACCGCACATGACTCAGTATAACGTTGCTAAGTAACAAGAAGCCAAGCCACCGGTGTGAACATTGGGGCAGCAAAAGATGTTCAGGGTTTTTTGTTTTAAACCGAAGTTCATTTAGGCACGCTTGTTTTGAATCAGTAATAACTGCTTTAAAAACAAAACAAAGAACCTCAAATAGTTATCGGTTTCAGAGGGGTAGTGTGTTAGTCTGTATCAGCAAAAAGAACAAAGAGTACTTGTAGCACCTTAGAGACTAACAAATTTATTTGGGCATAAGCTTTCATGGGCTAAAACCCACTTCATCGGATGCACAAATAATTTGTTAGTCTCTAAGGTGCCACAAGTACTCCTCGTTCAAATAGTTATGTTTTCCTTTTTTACATATATAATTTAAGTAACTTTCTGATCATTGGATTACTGTACATAAGTATCAATAACTAGCACTGCTTTAGTTGGAAGTCTACCAGGAGATGATTATAATTCCATTTTTAGAGGTTTACCAAAATTTCACCCCGGAATGAGTGTATTTTACATTAAGAGGTCTTTGCTTAGGAGCACAAGTTAGCTTTGCCCAGTATAGAGACACATTTATTTCCCCCCCATAAAGTTAATGATTTTATCAACTTTTTAATATTCATATGAGTTTTCTAGACAAATAAAAAAAATAGTTAATACTTTGTGCCTATAACCTATGTCAAAAATGAACCCAGGGCTGCTTTTGACTGTGAGTATTTGCAAATAGTTAATCCATTAGACCAACTAGATTTTTAGAATATACGGAAGTAAAAAAATTGCTGAAATATTTGCATTTGGAGAGCAGCTAATGCATATGCCCCATAAGTAGAGACCTGCAAATCCACAGATATCCGCTCTGTATCCACAGATATCCTCATCCACAGATCATTTTTGCGGATCGCAGATCAGATGCAGATACAAATTTTGTATCCGCACAGAGCTCTACCCATAAGTACTTAGCAGTCACTACTTAGACTCTGCTGGTTATTCATTTTACAAAGTAGCTGAATGCCCCTCCAAGAAATTAAATGAGGCTTATGTGTTTTGGGTTTTTTTTAAGTCTGCTATAAAAAAAGTTATACCCCAAGAGATCAACAAAGAACTGTAGAAATTTGATTCAGTCACCTAAGAACATTTCATTGCAAAGCATAAAGTCCTGTTATTCCTCCAGTTTGTCTTGGTACGCAAGCACACATATGCCTCAGTGCTGAAGCTGGATCTGCATGGGTGGCCCATAGAGTTTGGGCCGAACCCCACTGTCTTCCCTGGGTCCCAGCCGGCACGGGAGTCCACCTGTGCATATCCATTTACAGGACTGTAGTCACAGTATGTAACATGCATCCTGTGTATAAATGGGGCCTTAGCAGTGGAACAGTTCCACAATACTGAGTTGCAGTACTACATTATAAAGTGGAATTTCAACCTACAGTAAGATTCTTTCCTAAAGAAGGAGTCAGACACTTGACATACTAATTAGAGCACTAAACATACCGTGGGCCTGTTTTGCCTGCTGCAGGATATACGAGTAATTCTCAGTGAAGTTAAGGTATTACTCATACCCTGTGGCAAGGCGGCCGAGCCCAATGTAATATTTCAATTACAGTAAGATGCCTAAAACTACTGAATCCCCCAAAACATCACTTAATCAAGCAGCTCTGTTAGACATCTCATCCACAACGGTTTTGATTCTAAAGCACATTTAAAAGATTCCTTTATGATTACATACGTTTTCATACCCACTTCTGCCACAACATCTACAAGCAATAAAGCAATGTGTGATGGCCCCAGTGTTAACAATGGAAGGGAATTACTAGCAGAACTGAAAACCATTCTATTTAGCGATAAAAGTTTTCCTGATAGCAGCTGCAGATTTTTAGTAGAAACATTGATTTATCTAGCCTGTCGGTCTTAGAGCCCACCCTACTTATAATCACCATATTTTTCTAGATACAGTACATACTGGAAGTACAATTTTCCAACATAAGCACCTTAAGAGGTTGTCCAATCACACTAGGACATTGAAAATCAGCACCTAAGTCCATTTTCCATACCCAAATATTGATATGAGCAAAATGCAGGATTCGGACAGCCTACTTAAGTCCATTTGAACAGTGGGCTCCTCATGAGACAGTAACTAGTGCAGATGGAAAGTTTTAAGAAGCTAGGGTAATATTTTTGAATGACCCAATGACTGTGCATAGTACTAGTTCAATATATAGTAGGGTTTTTTTTAAAAACAAAAATAAAAACACTTACCAGCCCAATGCCATCTTCAGCTCTTTCCTTAGGTTTCTGTTTCTGTGGTGGGAGAAGTGAAATCATCTCTTTCTTCATTTGCTGAAGAACTTTCTTGAGCTCAGCATTTTCCACTAGAAGCTGTTTTTGACGTTGTTCATAGCCACCTAACAGAACTTTGTACATTTCTTCTTCATTCCTGAAAGCAGAAGCCTTACAATAAATAAATAATTACAAAATACTTAAATAAATATATACTTTAATCAAAGTGTATCAACTTACCTGGCTTCTGTTTTACCAGTTCTCCAAGCACCTCTCTTCCCATCAACTCTACCTACGTAATTTAGAACATCCATAGCTACAAATGAGAAGGGAAATTAAAGACATTTCAGAGTGAAGTAAAAATCCCAAAAGTATATCTAAATATTCAGGCAATCCTACATTTTCCTTTACATTAAGAAGCCTTACAGGACTGAATATAAAAATCAATCTTTGGACTCACATGAGACCAAAATTTCCTGAAAACAAAACAAGAAAGGGAGATAATGGAAGGAAGAGAAGAAATTTTAATGGTAGAGTTATATGTAACATCTAAAATTAATAAATGAAAAAGATTGTAGAGTTTCTAATATGATGGTCTCTCTTTTAGACAGGATAAACCAGGCAGTGTTGGACACTTCACTGCCCTCACTCCCACATACTCATTACGAGTAGTTTTGCAACACTAAAAGAGCAGTACTAATATCTCATGCCCAATGCACTGCATAAATTATGCTGTGCAAGGAGCTTTTGTAGTCACATGCTGAAGACATCTGTCTTGGAAGAAACACTCTCACTATGTGACAGAGCAGCATAATGATCGTTATTTGTTTTATGTCTTATTAAGAAGTAGCAGAGCAGCCTAAGATTTTTTAATAAAAGTTGCAATGAGGTGACACAGAGCTGCTTCCCCCTTCCCCTCCATAGGTTGTGCCTACACTAGTTTTATTTCCTGTCTAGAATCTCCCACCTTCGCTAACATTAGTGCAGTTCCAGGCCTCCAGGTGGTTGCCAAAATTTTAAGCAGTTTTGATTAAACCTGCTCATAGCTGGTGGATACAAATATAGTACTTAAAGTGCTCTTTACAGCCCAGTCTACATTAGCACTCAGAGTTGTTCCTACCACCATCAGAGCTGAAGTGGTACTAGCAAAGATAGAAATTATAAGGGTGAAAATGTTTTAATTTAGGAACTGATCATGATTCTCATCAGGCAGCCAACTGGCCTTCTTTGGTTTGTGCCTATCAAAACAAGGGGAGATACTCAAAAACTCTTATAGGGCACTCTTACACTAGCAAAAATAGAAGATCAGTTTTCTTTAAGTCTATGAACAGTTAAGTTTAATTAAATGCTACATATTTTATGCAAACCTTCTTTGTGACCTACTATTTTGGATACCAAAGTGCATTCTAAGTCAGGAGCTTGGCACATTGTTAATGCTAGAAGCTGAAGTAAATATCTTGAACATGCAGCTTTACTGTATCACTACAATGTGGAAGACTTTACTTACCTATTTTTTTATCCTTTTTGTTCATGACTAGTTGATGTAAGCGCTCTTTTAGTTTGTTGTATTCTCTTTCTTTCCTCTTCATATCATGATGGTACTGAGTAGCACGACTCGCAATAATATTTTGTAATTTTTGTACCTAAAAAAAACCAAAACCCCATAAATTTTCAACTAAAGTTCATGCACATACATTTCTTTAAACATAAAAACAAAAATAAAAGAGCTTGGTATAAATATTTATATAAAATATAAATTTTAAGGCGTAGTAACTTTCAGTGTCTGTCCAATATTTTTTGCTGAACATTAAGATGCTAATTACATATGGACATCACTGGGATAGGCACTATGGAAAAGCTAATTGTGTAAATATCCAGGTCCATGACTAGTGCGCCTAGGCATCGTTGTAATCCAAACAACAATAAAAGTATTTACATGTGTGTGCACACAGAACTCCCGCTCAGGTTTTCCCTAAGCACCATACAGTTAATTTAGGCAAAGTATTGTTTACAGTAAACTTCCAAGTGGATTTTAGCCTTTCCCTCTTCCAGGTTCAAGGAGAGATTCCAAGTTTTGGCTGCATTTTTTGTTTGTTTGCTCTCCTACACATATCTGAAGTTTTACTTTGGTTTTGTTATACATTACTAGAAAGGCTTTGGCAAATAGCTGGGTCTCGGAGCCTAGCAGCCAGGCTTTAGCTGACTTATCTCAGAATGATACATTAAAAAAGGCATCACAGGTCTGCACGTGTACTTATGCAATGAGACCACCACCATTTTTATCATTTGAACCCGTCGACCCCATTTGCACATGAATTGCATCCAATTATCACCGTGGTTCTCAAACTTTTGTATTGGTGACCCCTTTCACACAGCACGCCTCTGAGTACCCCCCCTTATAAATTAAAAAAAAACACTTTTTTTTTTATATTTAACACTGTTATAAATGCTGGAGATGAAGCGAGGTTTGGGGTGGAGGCTGACAACTTGTGACCCCTACCATAATAACCCCATGACTCCCTGAGGGGTCCCGACCCCCAGTTTGAGAACCCCTGCATTAGCAACTAGTATGCCAAACTTCACAGTGACCACACATGAAATTTGCTAACTTTCTCTATGCAAGCCTATGTATTCTTTTAAAATAAAACTCTACTAAAACCTGAGGTTTTCTGAATGATTTGTGTAGATGTACAGGCTGACTCACCTCATCTTTTTCATTTTTAAGTAACTGGTGCAGATTTCTGTTCTTACATTGCTGTTGTCTGTCTCTTTCTTTAAGTCCCACTATTTCCCTTCTAGAAGTTTCCAGTTGCTCCTAAAAAAAGGACCCATAATTCAATCTCAATTAAAATTTACAAAAGAAAAAAATTAAATTTGAGACAAGTTTGTTCTTGCTGAAATATCAGAAGTCCAATACACAGGCAAGGCCCCTTCATGGCAAATTAACCTTCATGTCTACAGCAAGAGGCCTGGATAATATGGTTACCCCAGTGCAGCAGATTGCTAGTTCTGTAGCACTCCACTTCATGGGGATTTTTACTGAGTTAAATATGGAAAAGAATATAAGCAACACAGCATTACTACTTTTAGTTTGATACTGAATGCAATTACTCTTTCACTGCCATTAAATTATTAAGTATTCAATATGCTGCAATGCATGCCTTCTCCATAGAAGTCAGAGGAGAAGCTAGATGTTTTGGCAGTTGGAGCTATTGTTGGCTTGGATAAGTACATTAGCTGGATGTTTCTGCTAAAATGATCATTACCGCTTTTGGAGGAGGCAGGAAGGTACACAAAAAAGTTACATATTATGGGCCAAATTAGGGTTGCTTCAACACAAAAGTACTGTGGAAGTAAGATGCAGTTTCTCTCCTTGAACACACCTGCACATGGGGTAAGTAGTTTGGCTGACTTTGCTGGGGGATTAATATAATACATAAGTTACGTTTTTTAAAAGCAGGAGTGCAGCTGTACAATAGCGTTTTAATGTTACATGCTAGAGTTGTTTCCATGCAGATTATATACTCCTCAGGATAGAACTGTTGTCTTCCTATGGGTTCATGCACAGTGTCTAGAAAAATGGTATTCTGATTCAAACTGTGACCTCTGGGTGCTATTGCGATACAAATAATAGCAGAAGTGGTAGGGGGTAGTCAATCTTCTTGCAAAGTAGAACTATGGGGACTAAGTAAAGCACTGAAAGCAAAAGCTGCCTTGCTAAAATGTTACCATGGAAAAGAAGCTTATTTTAGAGCTGAGACACAACTCAGAATCTGCTAATAAAGCAACTATACTTACTTTCAAATACAATTTTTCCATTCAGTTCATGCCATCTAAGTCACTAGCAATAACTGACTGTCATTTACAGTTTAGCCTAAAATTTTGGGAGAGGCTGGATTGTAACAGATTATGGAGCCTCATCTACCAATTTGGTCTAAATTCAAACCAGTAACCAAAAGTGTTGCTGACTGCTTTTGAATAGACATTGTGACAGGACAGTTGTCCTCAGGTCTCTCAGGGAAGCCAAAACCTGAATGGATATGGAGAATGAGCTATACGCTAGCCTTTGGAGATGGCCCTTTGGAATCAGGATGAGGCATGTTAGAACAGCAACATGAGTAAGCTTGCTATACTTCTTGAGGCTACATGAAGTAATTTATTTTCTAGGGTTGAAAAATCTAGCAACACTCACAATATCCCATTTAAAGATAAACCAGCCAAATCTTCCAAGATCTTCATTTCCATAATGAATTACCACCCTCTAATCTAATCAATCTTCCTCAGGAACAGCTGGTCGCTAAACTGTTCACGGCGTATTCATGTCTTTATTAGAGAGCTATTTCTTCCACTCCTTTTTCATTACATTTAATGAGTTTTCCATCAGTTAGAAAACACACCTCAGAAAAAAACTTGTAGGACAATTAAGTCTTAATAAATCAGCAAAATAACCTTACTGAGAATTTATAACATCTGTTAGCTGAAAGTGCCACATTGCATTATGATATGAGTTAGAGAGAATTGATTTTCTACCTTTACTTTAGCATAGCAGTTCTGCAGGTGGTCCATATCACTACCCAGTTTCAGATGCTGGATTTCCACCTCTTCCTGAGCTCGGAGGTTCTTGCGTTGGAGTACAAGCAGTTCATTCATACAATTTAAGACCGATACTACATTTAATTCTTTATCTTTGCACTCCGAATAAAGAGAAGGGAAACCTAATGTTGTCAACTCCTAGTAAGGGACAGAGAGAGCAATAATTGGACCAATTTCTTTCTATCCTTGACAAAATTCTCACACAGCATACTAGAAGACATTCATTTTTGCAAGGAAAAAAAACCTCCTTGGCTTTCAATTAGTAACCAAAGAAAAGCTACTTCATGGGAATAAACTCTCTCACCCCAAAGACCACTCACACTCCTTTCCACAACTGATTGACAGTTATATTAAATGACCCCACTTGAGAACACGGCTTACCCTGTTAAGATAGGAGATGCTCTGTTCAACATTCCCTTCTGTGCAGAAGGCACTGAAAAAGCTGTGCGTACTTTTGGACAAAGGCAGTGGCGAGCATAGCACTTGTTGCATGTTTAAACTTGAAGGGGACATCTTTTTTTCTGAGGTGCCACAAGTACTCCTGTTCTTTTTTTCTGAGGTATTCTGATAAGGGATTTTGCTAGCTACAATTCAAAATATTATGAAACAAGTTTAGGACTAATTATTTAAATCAATTCAAGAGACTAAAACAGGATTACTCATCATTGTTTAGCAACTTTAGAAATGACATTAAGAACTATTAAGAGTTTGGGGGGGGGAAATACTATAAACAAAATGCTACTAATTTGAGTTTCTACCAAAAAGTAAAGCATCAACAAGATTTTAAATAAGGCATTTTCATGAAAAAATTCCTCTCCCCTCCCCAAAAAAGATTCTCATAAAAATCATTCTAATTACTAGTTCATTTGCTTACTTGGATTACTATTTCGCATACATGCCCAAGAAATGTACTGAGGATTCTTACATATTAAGTTTCATTGTACATTTTAACCTACTCCCTCACCACCCCGCATACATTAAAAAAAAATGTCTTGCCTTTAATACACTGTTAATCAAAACACAGGACAAAAGAGAAACAGAAAACAAAAGGAATGTTACAGCAATGTGAGACATTCACTGACTGTAAAAAACATGAATGTTTAGAATTCTCTCACATATGGTAGAGTGATTTTTAGTGATAACAATTCTGTAAAACTACCGTAACCAGTAGAAATTGTAGTATAAACACAATTATATCATTTAACATTTCCACTTAAGGAATTAGATATGTTATGAATGAAACTCCAATTTAACTGTTTAGCAGCCTGTAAAGTATTGTACCACTAGTGATTCTCCAACCTCCTAAATTAAAATTGTTCCCAGTTTTGTCTTCTAACTATAATAGTTACCTGATGACAGTGCTGGCACTGTAATAGTCTTCCAATCTCCCATAGCAACAGACAGCCAAAGTACCTGAGCAACTGGTTCAGCAGTAAAGCATTTAGTACAATTGCTGGTAAAATCCCCTACATAGGCATCTCCTAAAATAGCAAGAACATTTTAGATTAACAATATAATCTTCTAGCTGTGTTAGATACAATCAGGCATACAAGAGATGCCCCTGGCCTCAAGCCATATAAACTTTCTATATACAAACAAATCTATGAAGCCCAGTGATTACAGCACAATAAATAGAACCAATATTTAAATACAGATAGCCAGACAAGACCATTTTTGGTGCACGGTATTTAGATAACCTTAAACTACAAATTAAGTCACCAAGCATCCCATAAAGAGGATAAAGAATCACGATGCAGCAAAACTAATCCAATTGTTTTTTATAGTGGTGTACATCATTAGAGAAACAGTAAGACCGTTTCTCTTAAGTAGTAAGGAATTTTATAACCAAGCAGCATAATTTTATTTATAGAAGAGTCACTACTTGGTTAAGTACAGTTTCATCATAGACTCATCTCTGTGGGTTTATTACCTAACAGAAAAATAAATGTCTTCCAAGCTCTGAAATTAGTATACGTGATATAGGAGCAAAGGAGGAATATCAACCTGATGAGGAAAATTTGTATAGGTTTGAAGTTTAAAGAAAAGTCCCATCACGTGGCAATCAGTTCAAGTCTTTGCCTAATTTTGTATTTTTAAAATTTGAAATAACAGTTGGAAGGAAAAAATAGGGTGGGAGAGATCCCAAATATGATGAATGGAACAAATCTATTGGCCTGGCCACTGACCACAGCACTGGCCTGGAAACCAAAAGAACTTGTACTCATAAGATAAAGCTGGCTCGGTCTTCCAGGAGAAAGGGAAAGCAGCATTAGATCCACAGATGCCATGCTGCCCTGGATCTAGAAACCAGGACAGTGGCATAAGGTCCCCACAAGCATGGTCTTTACCTCTCACAGCTGTGCTGAGAGCCACACAGATCCATGGATATCTGCAGCTTTAGGGGAACTAGTGTGACCAGATAGCAAGTGTGAAAAATCGGGACAGAGGATGGGGGGGTAATATAAAAAAAAGCCCCAAATATCAGGACTGTCCCTATAAAAATCGGGACATCTGGTCACCCTAAGGGGAACAGACCAACTTTCCACTCCACAGGGAGGCACACCTACCTCTCTAACGAACAATTTGGATGATACCCTCTGTTTCCTGATGTATAAAATGGGGATAATAAATAAAATGATAAATACCACCACTGCACCGGGGTTTTGTGAGACTCAATTAAATCACTAGTATTTACAAAGTGCTTTGAGATCCTTGCATGGCAAGCGTTAAAAAAAATCGAAGTTTTACAGACTGAAGTTTTATTTTAAAAAAGAAAGAAAGGAAGCATAGCATAGTGTCATGGTTGAGATTTAAACCCAAAATTATTCAGGAAATTCAAAGAACAGGGTACGAGTGCCTCATTCACAGCTCCCTACACCTTTTTAACTTTGCCCTAGCTCTAGGTCATTGTGGTGCAACCATATAATGACAGGCCCAACGTTGGGGAAAAAGGACATATTACTGGGAGAATGCTTCACAGGTATAAGTTCACCAGGATAAAAAGGTATAGAATTACTACTCAATAGCTGCAGCAAATTAACACATTCCAACTGATGCAAATGTATCCATTAGAAAACGTATGTGTAAAGGAGTAATGGTAGAGACAATGTTATAAAGAAAGAGAGAAAATGAGTGCAGTAGTGCCAACCCCAGATGTACAAAAGTCAAGAGCCAGGCCCCAAAAGGTCAAGAGATTTAAAAGAACTGGTTCTTTTTTATCTGCTGTTTATTAAGTTATTAAGGTTCATGTTTCCCGCATCTCTTTGAAACCACAAGGACTAGACACTTTCAATGAAAGCTGAGATTCTCATGTAACCCCCATGATTTCAGGAGCAGAGTCTTTAAGAAGAGGGTCTTCCCTTCCCTCTCTCCCACCAAAATCAACTATATCTTTATCAAATAAACCCAAAATTATGCACAATACAAAGACCATACAAAAAAATTCTTACATGTTCATTTAGCTTCTGTTGGATCCATCAATTCAGATCAGGAGTATTACCCACCGCAGTCCTGTTAATAAAACAGAAAACACAAATCAAACTACAGACATTTTCACATTACTGCCATTCCAACCACTTTAGTCCTCTGTCTTAGTAAGTTAGGGCGATTTCCTGGAACCGCGGCCAATGGGAGCTGTGGGAGCGGTGTCTACAGGCAGAGGCAGCGCACAGAACTGCCTGGCCATGCCTCAGCTTAGCATCTGAGCGAGGGGGATGTCGCCGCTTCCGGGGAGCCCCCCACGTAAGCACCACCCAGAGCCCGCCTCACCCCATCCCGTACCCCAGCCCCCTGCCCCCTCCCACCCCCAAACTCTGCTGCTGCTGGGGGGGAGCCAGGTAGGGAGCCTGCCAGCCCCCCCAGCACCCTCCCAGCACCAGCGGGGGTCCCGAGCTGCGCACCACTGCCTGCGCTCCCCCACCCCCGCCCCAGCACCTGTGGGGGCCCCGGGTAGCTCCCTCCAAGTTTTATTCACTGGTAATTTTAGTAAAAGTTATGGGCCATGAATTTTTGTTTACTGCCCGGGACCTGTCCGTGACTTTTACTAAAAATACACGACTAAAACGTAGCCTTACTTATAATCAAAGGGCAACCTTACAATATTTGCAATATGACCTAAAGAAAAGCTCTGTGTCGTTCAAAAGCTTGTCTCTTTCACCAACAGAAGTTGGTACAATAAAAGATATTATCTCACCCACCTTACCTTCTCTCTCTAATACTTGCAATAGACTATTATCCAAGTCACAGCACAACCAATTTCATTTACCAAATCGGTTTTCCCTCTTTGCTCAAAAGGCAGACAGGTCTATCATGAGCCCTGACAAAAACAGGGCCTAAAAATCCCTACTCCTTTCACTTTAAAGGCAGTCTTTTAACACCAGCATAAATCTATTTTACTACAGTAGCTCTAAAAGTTACTGTCATTTGCATATCTGCAACGGACAAAGATCAAATTCCTTTAATTCTATGCAATCCTTACCTCGGTAAAAATCAAGTAGTTATACCAGATCCTCTCATTCATGAGAAGGGAATACACATACACACAGAAATCCTGAACAGTCCAAAAGTCAGCCAGCATAGCAATGATCGATGATTGGCCAATTGCGCTTTATTGATGTCATATTGAGGCATCAATCCCCAGTGGTTCACAGATAGGATTTCATCAATAAACAACACCAAAAATCCTGCCCCCCCCCCCCCTTTTTTTTTTTTTTTACCTTTCTCCCTATTTTTAAGTGATATGTAAGAATACAGAGACTTCAGCTGCAAAGGCAGCTTGGGAGAGGGAAGAAAGTTTTAACATGCCTCCTCCCTGTACAGTGCCAATATTCCCTTTCAGCAGCAGTTTGTAACTATAACTGACTTTCTACGAGAAAAATTACATTGCAGTGGAAGGATGTATCCCATACCATCACACACAATTTTATGTTTTCTTAAAAATAAAATATGAAGTTAAGGAGTCATAATTAACACTATTACATGACGTCACAGTGTGTATTAATAGGCTAATAGTGCTTTTCGGGGGTGGCCAAATGCACTCAGCTTCTGCCACACAGTGCATTCAAGTCATTCTCTTACTATTGCTTACAGTGACGTTGATAGGAAGACCTAGGAAATCTAACCCAGTGGGATCAGAAGCAAGCCACTTTCAAGAGTTCCTGTTCCTGGATTTCAGAATGGAGGGGGGTGCCAGGAGGAAGACATGGGAATGGAAAAGGAATGGTACACTGAAGTCCTGAGAATCCAGTTGTTTTCTCCCCATGCCTGAAACAGAAGTCAGATCCTTGTGTCTTGGAAAACTCACCAGAAGTGTATAATAAACCAGACTACAAAACAGCAACTTGAAGACTCACTAAAGGGCAATCTAACCTCAAGGTCTAAAATTGCTAAACCACCAGCAAAAGGCATCCTAAATTGTTGTGCAGCATCAGGAGACCTCATTAAGTTTCCAAAAAGTAACCATCTCTGAAAATGGCCAGTGTTTTGCTACTAGAATTATCTTCATTGTACAGTTTCATCTTTTTACTGGATTTGGGGCTGAATGCAAAAGAGTAGAGTGTGTCAGTCCACCTATGCACAGGAGATGCCACGAGCACACTATTCATGTGCTCACATCCTTTCATTGACTCCCAATGCCAGTTTAAGACCTTGCTCTTGATCTTCAAAGCCATCAACAGATTGAGACCCAGCAACCATATGCTTCTTCCCCCATGTTGTTAATATTGTGTTGAGAATATGGTCACCATTAATATTTTTAGTGAAGACTGAAGTAAAATAGACATTAAACACCTCAGCCTTCTTGATGTTGTATCATTAGCTCTACTTCCCCACTAAATAGTGGGCCTATACTTCCCTTTGTCTTTCTCTTGTTCCTAATGTAGTTATAGAACCCCAATGCCAGCAATGTGTTCTTTGTGCATGCTCTGAGCATGCCTGTGCTAAACTCCCCCACCCCCGAGGGTCTCTTCCTCAGATCCTTGTTCACATGGGAGGGGGGAGAGAGATCTCAGACACCCTCAGAAAGGCAAGGCACGCCCCCAGAACCTGGCTTATACGGGGAGGCAAGGAAGGAGGTCACATCCCCATAAATGGGCAAGGGACCTCCCCAGATCTCATATCACAAGGGGGATACGGGTTCAGACCCCCCTCCCCCCCCAAAAGGCAAGCCCTCTCAGAACCTGGCTTCCAGGAGGAACGGATTGTCACACCCCTGTAGATGGGCTGGGAGTCCCTAGATTATGGCACACACACGGTGGGGGATGTGTGGCTGAAAGGTGTCCCACCCCTATTTTCCTCCAGTGCCCCTGTCACGCACGCCCATGTCCTCCTTTCTAGTATCCCACTGCTCCCCTCCGACTGCTCCCCATCCTCTCTCTGATCCCCCAAACCCTTCCCCCCATTCCCTCCTATTCTTCCACTCCAATCACCCTCCCTACCTACTGAGCATTTGCTGGTGTAGTTTATTTTCCCTTCCAAAAAAAAAAAAAAAAAAAATAGTTTCAGCACTTTCTGAATATTCTGCCTCACTCAGAATACGTTTCTCCAAAATAAAAATACCCCTTTAATAGCAGCACAGTGACGCAGAGGCCCACTGGTAGTTAACTACTCTGTGTCAGCAACTCTTGTCAGACCTGACACGCCCACTACACCTAATACACCACTGCCATGATATATACCCAAGAAGTGGCATGTAATATCACTGGAAAACTAAAAACTGACTGATCCTAATCATTAATATTTTTGCATGAGGTGTGTACAAAGCATTATGGATGTGTGCTAGATTTATGTTCTTAAAATGTGTTTGGCAAGCAAAGCATAAACCCAGCCTGCCCTAGACAATGGAATGTGTATTTGTGTGTCTGACCAGCCTGGCCATCAGGCAGAGACAATAAAGGCACATTTACATAAAAAGCAAACAAAGCCATCAACTTAGTGAGTGGGGGAAAGAGCTCTGGCGGGGGTCTGAATCTCAAATGATAAGCAATTGAATCAACTGATTCTATACAATATTACTGTTATAAAAGTGTATTGAGTGATGTATTTTATGAAACCCTGTGACACATTGGTGATGACTATCACTATCTGAGGCACTATGAATACTCACTAATATTATGCTTTAAAGTCTAAACACAGGGAGAAACAGGATTTCCCCCAGACAAGAGAGAAGGGATATCTACCTGGCTCCAATGTAAGGTAAGCATTATAGAATCAAAACAATAGAAGCCCCATTTATATACAAATCAACAGAGGGATGGGAAGTCCACAGGAAGGGAAGAACAGCAAGAGATCAATGAACTTCAGGAGAGACACTTGTCAAAGGTTTGCTGGATTATAAGGAGAGAAGCAGAGAGCTCCTAATTTATATTTCACCTACGAAAACAAGGGAAACCAGCACCTCATACTTCCGTGGAAGGTCCTGACTGAGAGAAAGTCAGCCATGGGTAAGAAATCCTGAACAAAGACTGTACTTGTTAAGTTAGGTCTGAGACATTAGAAAATGTATTTTTAATTTTATCTGCTTATAACCATTTTTGTCTTTACCTCTATACTTGAATGCATTTAAAGCCTCTTTTTGATTAAACAAACTTGTTTTACTTTTAATCTAAACCAACCTAGTGCTATATTTGAACTGACGTGATTGATAGCACCAGTTAAAGTAACAAACTGTGCTTTTCTCTCTTTATGGGAGCAATGAACTTTATAATGTCTCTGAATGTTCCAGGAGCAGGCTGGACACTTTAGGACAGAGAGTTTGGGGGAAATTTGGAAGCATGTTGTGATCATCCTGCAACTAGTAGCCAAAGCTGGTGGGGCTGTTGTGCTGTAGGCAGGCTGCTGAGGTCAGAGTGCTAAACCAGGGCTGCATAGCACACAGACACTTAAGGAATTGCATACCTGTTTGCTGGCTCTTGGTGTCTGGGCTGTGAGCCACAGCAGGAGAGCATTTAAGGCACCCAGGGTTACAGGGCAGGCAGTAACACAACCTCTCGCTGGTCTGGGTTGAATCCCAAAATGTCGAAGACACATTGGAGATATGCCTGTTTTTCCTTTTTCTTTGACAAACAATTCATAAAACTATTTCTTGTTTGTTTGCTAATGCATTCCTAACAAAATATTAGGAACCATTGGAAAAGGGATAGATAATAAGATAGTAAATATCATAATGCCACTATATAAAACCCTGGTATGCCCACACCTGGAATACTGCATGCAGTTCTGGTCGCCCAATCTCAAAAAAATCTATTAGAACTGGAAAAGGTAGAGAAGGGTAACAAAAATGATTAAGGGTATGGAACAGCTTTATGAGGAGAGATTACAAAGACTGGGACTTTTCAGCTTGGAAAAGAGACAAATAAGGGGCGATATGAGAGATCTATAAAATCATGAATGGTGTAGAGAAAGTGAATAAGGAAGTGTTATTTACTCCTTTATATAACACAAGAACCGGGGTCACCCAATGAAATTAATAGGCAGAAGGTTTAAAAGAAACAAAAGGAAGTACTTCTTCACACAGATCTCAGTCAACCTGTGGAACTCGTTGCCTGGGCATGTTGTGAAGGCCAAAAGTGTAAGTGGATTCAAAAAAAGAATCTGATTAGTTCATGGAGCACCAATGGCCATTAGCCAAGATGGTCAGGGACGCAATCCCACACTCAGTGTGTCTCTAGCCTCTGAATGCCAGAAGCTGGGAGTGGACAATGGATGGATCACTCGATAAATTGCCCTGTTCTGTTCATTCCCTCTGAAGCATCTGGCACTGGCCACCGTCAGAAGACTGGATACTGAGCTAGGTGGACTATTAGCCTGACCCAATATGGCCGTTCTTATATACAATAATGATTTAAAATGGAAATCAGATCTACAGTCATGAATTAGTTTTATGAGTTCAATTTGTGGCACAATTAAAAATTATATATACACCTCTCCCCCGATATAACGCTGTCCTCGGGAGCCAAAAAATCTTGCCGCGTTATAGGTGAAACTGCGTTATATTGAACTTGCTTTGATCCACCGGAGTGCGCAGCCCCGCCCCACCGGAGCACTGCTTTACCGCGCTATATCCGAATTTGTGTTATATCGGGTCAGAGGTGTAGTAGCTAGATTACAGGGCTCACCATATACAACATATAATGCTAGTTGTTTGAAGCACACAGATTTTGAATGTCAAGTTTGAACTTATGTAGACTGCTACTCCTACACAATTGAGTTTTCAGAACTAGTTCAGGCAAACAAGTGTCAGAACATAATAGCTTTTCATAGTACTGCAATGTAGTCACATTACACCATCTGGTCGCTCAACACCAGATGGGCAGTTTCACGAAAGTAAAATAAAATATAAAGTTGTTCAGAAAATTCCTCTCCAAAACTAGTTCTCTTCTCTCTCAGAAAGTTTTAATTTTTCCTGATGTCAGAACTACTCTACAAAAAGAAAATACTCAACTTCAACCAGCCAACGAATATCACAAATATAAACAGCCACTCCCCAAATATTTTAGTCACTACATTTTGCAGAATGCAGGTATGTTGCAACTTGTAAGTTGCCTCACAGAAAATACACAGACAGCTGTTCATAAAACAGAACCAAAAAAAAAAGATGGTAACATTTACTTAAAATACAACACTATTACTTCTGCTACGATTAAATTCCAAAAGGAGATGTAAAGCTGCTTAAAGCTTTTATATTTGCCTAGTAATCCCCTCCACAGATGGCTGTTATCCAGATGAAACAAAAACATATCAGCCTATGGAAATTTAGGGCACACAGAAGTCATTAAATTACAACTTTATGCCTATCTATCAAAATGCCGTAAGAAACTTGCTTTATTTTTTGAAAATCCAGGTTCCCCCCCCCTTTAAAACTTGACAGCTGCTCATTATTTTACTGCAGATTTTAATAATCTAGTTTGCAATTAGTGCTAACTCTTTTCAAAGTCTATTTTCATTATAGTTATAATAAAAAGTTACTACTGGATAGTCAAAAATGGACCCCAGAAATTCATAAACCCTAGTTTATTAGTTGGTAACTATTTAACCTAGTTTAGTGAGGTCAGTTATATTAATAACAGAAATATGCATGGGTCATATTTTGCCAACATTTTTCTACATTCAGAGGTTTTAATTAAGGAGTTTTGTGTGTCCGTCTAAGCTATTCAAACTCGTCAAAGTTAATTTGAAAAAAGCAAATCACAAATTTTTCAGCCTGCAGTACTGTAGTATTCACTCAATGCATCTGTATATTATGGTCTTGTGAGACAGACCCATTTTGGAGTTTGGGTACCCATACCATAATGCCACTATATAAATCCATGGTATGACCACACCTTGAATACTGCATGCAGTTCTGGTTGCCCCATCGATCTATTAGAATTGGAGAAAGTACAGAGAAGGGCACCAAAAATGATTAGGGGTATAGAACAGCTCCCATATGAGGAGAGAATAACAAGGCTGGGACTGCTCAGCTCAGAAAAAGAGACTATGGGGGGATATGACAGAGGTCTATAAAACCATGAATGATGTAGAGGAAGTGAATAGAGAAGAGTTATTTACCCCTTCACATAATACAAGAACCAGGGGTCACCCAATGAAATTAACAGGCAGCAGCTTTAAAATAAACATAAGGAAGTACTTCACACAACACACAGTCAACCTATGGAACTCATTGCCAGGAGAAGTTGTGAAGGCCAAAACTATAAGTGGGTTCAAAAAAAGAAATTGATAAATTCATGATATAAGTCCATCAATGGCTATTAGCCAAGAAGATCAGGAACCCATACTCTGGGTATCACTAAACCTCTGACTGCCAGAAACTGGAACTAGATGACAGGGGATGGATCACTCGATAAATTGCAATGTTCTGTTTCTTTCCTCTGAAGCACTTGCCACAGCCGGAAGACAGGATACTGGACTAGATGGACCATTGGTCTGATCCAGTAGGTTCATTCTTATGTTCTTATTTTGCATCTCTCAATTTAATTTGCATTTTAAGAAGACTTGCAATTTAACAAGTAAAATGTTCATTTGAAGTTGACCAGTTATACACCTACAATCACACAGAAACACATACACTTACATCTGGTAAAAGTTAACTCATATGCCTGAATGTTAGACAATTGCTCCATCACGTTCCTAGCTCCTTACACCATGAAGTTAGAATAACATTAAATACTGAGCTGCAAAGTTACCCCCCCCCCACACACACACACACCCCTTTACTAAGTACATTCAGTACTCTTTTCATACAGCATCGTCTACTATTGCAAGATTCAACCATGCCTTCTGCCTTTACAGATGACTGATCTTTTCTTTTCACTCAGCCACTGGAGAAATATTCCATCCAGCTCCCAAATCCTCATCCTGCCTTGAACATACCCAGTTCATCTCCACATTAGCATCCCTCTACTGTGAGAGCATTACCATCTCCCTATTAGGTATCTCTTTCTGGCCCTATTAGGCAGCACTTGGTGGCCATTTTAGCATTTTTAATAGCTTACAATGGGCTTTATGGTATTGAATCTGATATGATATATTTAGTCAATCTTCTCTTCTGACTTTTACCTCATCCTCAATGCTGCATTTGACCATGACAAAATCCAACCAAGTATTCTTTGTGGAGATCTTGGGTACCTAATTCTTGTTTCTCTGTATTCAAAACACCTACTACATGTGACTAGCACAAAACATTCTTCTTCCACTATACCTCACTTTAATGATCACCAAGATTTTAGCATTGGTACTTTTCCATTTAGTCCCCGAACACTCCCTGAGCCTTCTTTCTGAATTCAACTTTTTTTTTTTTTTTTAATTTTTTTTTGGCTTTTTCCTTTTAATTTTGTTTGCAAGATACAGATAAGATATTTTCCTACCTACCTAGGTCTTTCTATTCTCCAGCCCAAGTTCTACTCACTTCAAATACCAGGGGTCTGTCTCTTGCTCCCCCATTTCTCCATCTCTCCAGTGTGGAAAAAAATCCTGCTTCCATGTTACTCCTTCTCATTTGATGATGGCTTCAAATGATATCAAGTCCCCTCTCAAAACAACTTTTCCTCCTGGTTTACTACTAAGAATCTGTCATCTAATAAAGTCAAATCCTACTTCATGGACCTCCCATTCTACTCATGTCCAAACCATTCCCCTGAAACTTGAGCAAGGTGTCCATCATACCTACAGGAAGGACATACTGGATGCTACAAAGTTACTTATATTTATTTGCATGCTAGCCTGGTAACTGAGAAGTGCTCTGTATGACTAAAGATATACAAAAATAGATAATATTAAAATGGTCTGGCATTGTAATTTGATCTTAAACAATTTTCTCTGTATCTTGCTATAAATAAAAAGAAAATCCTGATCAACAATTATTATTTTTAAAAAGCAAAACAAGGGTCAAGATAATGCAATATAAACACCATGGCCTCTTACCTCCTACAACTCCTGATTTCCAATGTTAAACCAATTTAGCAGCAAAACCCAGAATAATTTTGCAAATTCACAGGACTCTTAAAACAGATGTAAGACCTTCACCAGCCTAGAAGAATCTGCTACTTTCAGCTTCACACAGATCAACATGTTTGGCCTGATAGAAGGGGTCCAGCTAGCAACCTGAAAACTGTACACAGACTGGATAATCCAGTACAGCATCATCCCTACAGATTACCCTGAATCTGACAGGGTGTGCACATCAGGATTTACAAGATCCTCACTGACAGTTGGTGTAGTTAGAGCCTAAGCATCAACAAAATGTTGCCCCTGAGAAATTTGACACCATGGAATATATCTTTACCACTCCACCCTGCTTCCAAACATGACTGACAGCGAGGAATACAGAGGTTGGGAACACAGTACTTAGTTATAAAGCTTGGAACAGCAAGGAAAACCCACAATACAAATAAAATTCACATACACTCACACACCACTTACCAGCCTCCCTCCTATCCACCCCCAGCTTTAAAAAAAAAAAAAAAAAAAAGAGAGAGACAAGAACAGATGCTACACTGGCACTTTCAGCGCTACTGCTAAGAGGTTATGCAGTTCAGTTGCACACACTAGCCTAATTCCCTAAAGCAATTACAATACTGTGTTTGGAGACAGTTTGCAGTACCCTCCCCCAACACAAACTATGTGCACCCAAATGCCTGCAAACTCTCCCCATGTGTGTGACCACTACAGGCGCATTCCCCACTGCCAGGAGTACGTGCGTCCCCCCCCACCTGCAAACTCTCCCACCCACCATATGCACACATCCCCACCATATGCAAACTCCCCTCCCCCTGTGCACACACATCCCCTCCAAGCTGCCACCACATACTAACTCCCCCTACCACCTGTAAATTCCCCTGTGAGTGCAAGTGCATCCCCCGCAAACTGTGTGTGAACGCACTTCCCCACCACCACCTGCAATCTTCTCCCATGTACGTACAGGCATCCGCCAGCCACCACCACCACCTACAATCTCCCCCATGTACACAAGCATGTCCCCCGAGCTTCCCACCACCTGCTAACCTCCCCCCCATGTGTGTACACACGTGTTCTTCCCACCGTCCCCCCCCACTCCAGTCTGCAAACTCCCCCCTTGGTGTGGGTATGGGCACCTCCACCTACCTCCAAACTCCCGTCCCCCCCAGTATGTGCATGCGCAGGTGCCTCCCCCCACAAACTCCTCATCCCCCCACTGCCTGCCAACTCCCCCCATGTGTGCATGAGCATCCCCCCACCATCTGGAAACTCCCCCCTCGTGTGTGCACAAGCATCCCCTCAGCCATTTGCACACAAAAGTCCCTGCCCCCCCAGGAGTGTCCTAGAGTCTCCAGGAATTAATTTTTAATTAAAGATTATGTCACGTGATGAAATCTCCAGGAATACATCCAACCAAAACTGGCAACCCATTGGTGTGTGTAAGAGCGCCCACATCTGCAAACTCCCCCCCCCATAAGTGGTGAAAGTAGGGGTGCTGCCGCAGGCACCGCCTGGCTTCAAGGGGTTTCCATCACGTACAGTTTGGCTCATTCGCTCTCAGCACCCCCCACTATACAAACTGTTCCAACACCCCGCCTGTGTGTGCAGGAGCAACCCCGCCCCCATGAATGCCCCCCCCCCGTCTGCCAATTCCCCTTGTGTGCGCGTGAGCGGCCCCCCAGTCTGCAAACTCCCCCCTCCCGTGTGCGCGCCCGCGCGCGTCCCTCCCGTCTGCAAACCCCCCCGTGTGCGCGCGCGCGAGTGTCCCCCACGTCTGCAACCCCCTCGCCGCCGGCAGCCCCTGGCCGGCCCCAGAGCCGCCTGGCCCGGCTGGAAACGCAGGGAGCCGAACGGCCCCAGCGTCTCAACCGGAGCAGCCATGGCCGGGTGCGGGCTCACTCACCCGCATGGCACCACCTGCTGCTGCCGGGGGGCCGACTCCCGAGCGAGCCCAGCCGCCGCTGCCGCCCGGGCCCCGCAGGGTTAATCGCCCCGCCCCCTCCCCGACACGGCGCTGCTCCCATTGGCCGGGCTGTTGCTAGGAGACCTTCAACAAGGGCCTGCGCAGGCCTGACAGGCCGAGTCCTGGGCCGCGACACCCACCTCCTCCTCCGCCCGCGGGGCCCAGTGAACCGCGCCGAGGGAGGGGGCGAGGACAAGCGGGCGAAGGGGCTGCGCGCCGGGCAGGGGCCCTTCCGCCTGACGGGCTCGGGGAGCCCGGGCTGCGCGCCGCACGCCGGCCTGAGCCCGCGCTGTGCCGGGAGGGGCCCCGCCCTCAGGGCAGGGTTCGCCTGCACACGCTCCAGCGGCCCCAGGGGACATAGTAGCGGAGCCGCGGCTCAGCCGGGCCACGGAGCTGCCCGGCGTGTGTACTCAGCCCGGCCCCTCGGGTCAGCGCTCAGCCAGCCCGTGCGGCGGGTACAGCAGCCGGGTACCACCCCGCCCGCTGCCTTGTAGTGCCCGCGTAGCCTAAAAGTGCAGCGCCTGGGCCGGGGGGTGGGTGAGTGCAGGCGCGAAGGCGGCTGGGAACGGCCCCTTCTCCGCGCTGGAACGGGGCGGTGCTGACCTGTTCCAGGAAGGCGCAATGGGGCTACGGAAAGGTGCCGCTCTCCCTGCTTATAGCTGAAGGGTGTGGAGAGAAGCGCTGCTTTTCCGGCCCCAAGGGAGGTTTGTGTTATATGCGTGAAAGAATAGCCCTGCTTGGGGGAGGGGAAGGAGAGAGGCGTGCTAGGGTTAATATGTGCAGACTTGCATGAAAACTAAAGTCCTTATTACCTATATATGTCAGATCTCATTTAGGCAAAGGACAAGAACTACTGTACAACGCTCTCACGCGGTGTGTATAGTCACCGCTCAGACAAGGATGAAAAATACAGACAAATCCTAATAAAGTGTAGAATCAGTGAGCACAAAGACGTGGGTGACAAAGTATAGTAGAGTTATAAAGAAGAATCACGGAAACGCAGGGCCGGGGGGACCTTGGCAAGATCAGTTAGTCCAGTCACCTGTGCTGAGGCAGGAACAAGTAAACCTAGACCAGTTCTGACAGGTATTTTTCTAACCTTTTATTTAAAAACTCCAATGATGGGGATTTTGCAGCCTTTGCAAGCCTATTCCCCTGGTTAATAGGGGTGCCATTTCAGATTTTGATAGGGGAGGGCAACTTTAACTGTGATTCCAAAGGCTACTTAGGCAACTAAAAGCTCTACTTATTTTGCAAACAATAACTTAGAAATTAGCTTATATATATAAAATAGCTCTAATCTTAACGTGTTCTTACATCTTGTGTGATGACAATGGTTAGGTTGAAAATTTAGCCCAGTGACCTGTCTTCTAACAGTGGCTAATGCCAAGTGCTTCAGAGGGAATGAACAGTACAGGTAATCATTAACTGATCCATCCTTTGTCGCCCATTCCCAGCTTCTGCAAACAGAGGCTGGGGACACAATAATACTATATAATGAATAATACAAATCATGACAATAATTGTCGACTTTATGGACTCTGTGGATGCAGTTTCTGTTCTTTGTTCTGGAATTGGCCTGGATACAGCTGAAACCCTAAGAATTTGAGGCATAAACAAACACATTTGATACTCATTCCTTCCTTTTCTCAAACTCAGAACAAAACATGACAAAACAAAATGGTTTTTAGTTAAAAATATAAAATTTCACAGCAGCCAGTGCTGTACAGCCCAGCCTGAGGCAGAACCTGCCACCCATTGGGAGTTAAGTGATCTCTTATCATCGGACTCTCATTCTCTCTCTCTCTTCATCTTTCCTGACCTGTGTGCTGCTTTACATGTTGTCAACCATGACATCCTTCCCAATCGCTTGGGACTGTTTGCTGAAGTCTTAGAGAACTGGCCTTCTTGGTTTTGCTCCCATCTATCAGAGTCCTCTTGTGGTTTTTTGTTTGTTTTTGGTTTTTTTGCAGCATACAGCAGAGAGAGGCTGTTGCATTGGCTAGGGAGCAAGCTTTCAGAGACCTGGGTTCTACTTCCCCCTGGACCTCCTGTATGACGTCAGGCCAGTGCCTTAGGGACAGAGTTTCAAAGGTTTTTAGGCACCAAAGATGCAGCTAGGTATCTAGTGGGTTTTACTAGGTGCCTAGATACCTTTGAAAATCTGGCTGGTAGTCAGCGTGTGCCTCAGTGCCCCCATCTGTACACTAGAGATAACAGCACTGCTCTACTTCAGAGGGGCTGTGAGGAGAAATAGGTTAGACATTGTGAGGTGCTCAGATACTACGGTGATGGGGCCATATAAGTACCACAGGTAGCATGGGTTTTTCCTCTATATCACTGCTAGCCCTTCCCTGGGTTTTGGCCCCTTTTCACCCATCGCCCTCACATCTCCATCTTTTCTGAATGAAACCTGGGCTCTGAGGACTTGGCTGTATTTCTTCCCAGTCCCCTGCATTCTGTCTTCACTTCCAGATCCTTAATTTAATTACCAGCCCTTTCTTATCTTAATCACTCTGCCTCAGTTTGTAAACAAAATGCTGACTCCCTGCCCCCAGAGCACAAGCTGAGACCAGCCCTTCTCTGATGAGCTCTCATTGCACACTCATCAGGCTGCATGGCAGTTAAGAGCTCTGCCTGGGGCTAGGACATGCTCCTGTGCGAAACTTGGGGGAGGGAGCCCTAAATAGTGCCCCTGCTGCTTAACTATCCTTATAGTTTTTCCTAATATCTAACCTAAATCTCCCTTGCTGCAGATTAATCTGATTATATCTTGTCCTACCTTTAGTGGACATAGAGAACAGTTGATCACTGTCCTCTTTGTAATGCCCCTTAACGTATTTGGAGACTTATTAGTTTCTCTCTTCAGTCTTATTTTCACAAGATTAAACATTCCCTTTTTTTTAAAAAAAACCTGTCTCTTAGGTCAGGTTTTCTAAACTTTTTATCATTTTTGTTGTTCTCCTCTGGACTCTGCAGTTTGTCCACATCTTTCTTAAAGTGTGACACCCAGAACTGGACACAGTATTCCAGCTGAGGTCTCACCAATGCCAAGTACAGTGGGACACTTATATCCCATGTCTTACATATGAAACGCCTGTTCAGGGCTGTCCCTAGCCATTTGGTTGCCCTACGCAGCCCGCTACCCCCTCCCCCCCCAGGATCTGAGTGGCAGCAGTTGTGGGGGCCCCACAGGCCCAGAGTGGCCTGGGGGATTAGCAGGGGGCCAAGAGCAGCCCGCTCCGCTTCCCTCGCCCTGGCCCAGCCGTGTTGCTCGGGGGAGAGGGCTTGGGGGAAGGGATCCACCCCACTCCCCACTCACCGGCAGCAGTGGGAAGCGGAGCAGCCCGGCCCCAGCCCACTCTACTCTGCCAGCTCCCAGCCACGGTGCTCCGCTTCCTGCCGCCAGTGAGAGCCGGGGGCGGTCCTTTCCCCAACCCGAGTGACATGACTGGGGCCGGGGCAAGGGAAGCGGAGCGGGCTGGGGCCACATCTCTCCGCTTCCCACCGCCGGTGAGTGCGGAGGGCAATCCTTTCCCCGCACTCACCGGTAGCGGGAAGCAGAGTGCTGCGGCTGGGAGCTGGCAGAGTAGAGCGGGCTGGGGCCGGGTTGCTCTGCTTCCTGCTGCTGCCAGTCAGTGCGTGGTTGCTGGGGGAAGAGGTGGAATGGGGGCGGGCTGTGGGGAAGGGTAAGAGGCAGGGTGGAGGGAGTTGTCTGGGGCCCCACACCGCCATAGGGACGGCTCTGCCCCTTGCAGGGGGGCCGGCCGAGGGATAGGGCTGGTCGCCGGGGCTGGTGCTGCCGCATATGCAGCACGCAGCTGCCTAGGGCACCATGAAATTTGGGGCAATTTGGTGCCCCAAATTTCATGGTGCCCTATGCAGCTGCTTATGCCTAAGGACGGCCCTGCGCCTGTTAATATACCACAAAAGGATATTAGCCTTTTTCACAACTGCAATATGTTGACTCATATTCAGTTTGCAATCCACTATAACCTGCCAATTCTTTTCAGCAGTACTACCGCCTACCCAGTTATTCCTCTGTGTGTAGTTGTGCATTTTATTTTTCCTAAGTAAAGTATTTTGCACTTGTCTTTATTGAATTTCATCGTGTGATTTCAGACCAATTCTTCAATTTGTCAAGATCATTTTTAATTCTAATCCTGTCCTCAAAAGTCCTAGCACCCTCCTCCCCACTCTTGGTGTCATCTGCAAATGTTATAAACATACTGTCCACTCCATTATCTATGTCATTAATGAAAATTTTGAATAATACTGGACCCAGGACTGACGCCTGCGGGATCGCACTAGCTGTCTCCTCTGAGTACATCAGCAAACCATTGATAACTCTTTTGAGTATGGTCTTTCAACTAGTTTTTTGCCCACTGTATAGTAATTTCATCTAGACCACATTTTCCTTGTTTGCTTATGAGACTGTCATGTGGGACTATGTCAAAAGCCTTACTACAATCAAAATATATCACATTTACATCTTCCCCTTGCCCCTCCCCCATCCATTAGGCCTGTAAACCTGTCAAAGAAGGAAATTAGGTTGTTTGGCATGATTTTTTCTTGACAAATCCAGAATGACTATGCCAGATGTGGCCAACCTGAGCCTGAGAAGGAGCCAGAATTTACCAATGTACATTGCCAAGGAGCCACAGTAATACGTCAGCAACCCCCCAGCAGCTCGCACCACCCGCTCCCAGTGTCTTTCATCTACCAGCAGCCCCGCCAATCAGTGCCTCCCCGCACCTCCCGATTAGCTGTTTCGTGGCATGCAGGAGGCTGTGGTGGGGAGGAGTGAGGGCACAGCAGGCTCAGGGGAGGGGATGGGAAGGGGTGGAGTGGTGGCAGAGCCTGGGGCAAAGCCAGGGTTGAGCAGTGAGCACCTCCTGGCACATTGGAAAGTTGGTGCCTGTAGCTCCAGCCCCGCAGTCGGTGCCTATACAAGGAGCCGCATATTAACTTCTGAAGAGCCGCATGTGGCTCTGGAGCCACAGGTTGGCCACCTCTGGATTATGCAATCAGTACAATAGGAGAGAGCTCAAATCCAAGAAACTTTTTCTACTCCCGTGTAATATCATGAAATCCTATGCTACCATTACATTGGAGGGCCACATATGGCTCACAAACTATTCTTTGTCCACTCCTGACCTAAAAGGAACCCTCAAGTAGTGATTGACCCAAATTTTTATCTTCTTTAACTCTATAGTGATAGCTATCCTCATGTCTCTTACAGAGCTATTCCCAAATTAGATCATTGGTCCAGCTAGTCTAATATGCTGCTTCTAACCAGGACCCATACCTAATATGTCAGAAGAAGTTGTAACTTACCTAAAATTTATCTTGCTAGTTGTGCAGTGCTGTACATAGCAGAGAAAGGCATTCCTTCCAGGTTTCATTTATTATCTTGTATCCTGATGCATGTTTTGGTTACCTTAGTTGTCATTGCTTGCAAATCTAAAAGTGCTACCAATAATTATAAAACTCAGCCCACAGTATTTGACTCAAGGACCTCCTAATGAATCTATCAAAGGTATTTGTAAGATAATTATTTTGATATCTAAGAACATTGAATTCTGCTGGTCATGTGTATTAAGTAATATCTTAGTTTATTTATACTAAATTTGCTGACCTTTATCTGAAGTCTCCTTGTCCTGATATTTTTGAGCAAAGTAAACAAGAGGAACTAATCAGTTTTTACTATGCCCTTTATAATTTTAAATACTTAATTTACCTTCTTTTTAGCTCTTTCCAGGTTGAATAATCCTCATTTTACACAAATCCTGTTATAGCCT
>NW_020664561.1:40322958-40410143 GCF_002925995.2 Terrapene triunguis | reverse complement strand
TACCATTTTCTCTCTCTTTTTAATACACCCAACTTTTTTTTTTTTTTGGCAAACATCTTCATTTCTAGTTACTCTTAAACTTTGTCTTTGGCAATTTAAATCTTCTATCCTTAAACTATACCTTCTGTGTTCAGTACTCCATTTATAGCTTTTGAGGAAAGTATTTCTGTCAAAGGATCCAACACAAATAGTCACTGACTCAAAAAAAATCAAAATCAAATAAATAAATAAATAAAAGGGCAGATTGATGGGCAGGAGTTTAACCAATGTCAAAAGCTAGTGTACAAGAGGTGGGTACAGGAGGAGTCAATTTTGAGAGGAAAAAATAGGCTTAATATACAGTGTACAGGATTGATCATACCACTAGGAAAACTTTGGTATCAAAGATGAGAAAGCATAAAATAAAATTGAAAAAAGATTAACACTGAGTAGCTTATACTTCTTTGTTCACAATGTCCTTTTTCAAGTCTGTAAATTAGGGGTTATTCTCCCAGTGGTTCTTTTTCTGTGTTTCTAATGCAGAAGGCGGCAACATGCTTCTTTTATACAGCAGCTGTTTATACACCAGCATTTTCAGCAACAATCTGCACAACATTCTCCACAGTCAGGAAGGAAGGAGTCCCTGAAGAAAGTGAGTCTTCTTTATTTTCCTGCCACAGATTTGGTTGTACTACACTTTATCACATCTGTGATCCACTATATGTACAGTGTTTGGATTCCCTTTTTAGCTCAATAAAACATACCCAAATATCTGTTGGAGGATGGCAAAACCATGGATACGGTCAAGATCAGCTTTTCAAAATTGTCATGAAAGCTTAAGTCCCCAAGATGAAAAGCTCAAGATATTTTTCTTGTTTGTCAAAAAACAGTTATTTGCTCCACGCACGTGGACAAGTAGAATTTTGCAGGGTTAGTAAATGGAGTTAATTCTTGCCAGGGAGAAAGCATAACCCTGATTGTGTGTAGATCTTGCAGAAATACTGATATTTTGGTTATGAATACTTTTGCACCCTAGTGATAGATGTTCTTTAAAAAAACATACATACACTTTTTAAAAGGTGTTTGGAACCTGTCCATCATTCCTCATACAGCAAGACATGCCTTAATGAATCAGATGCACTGTAAAAACTTTATACTGCAGAGTATTTGCTGCAGATGTGGTTGATTCTAGCTTCCTCCAAAGCAGGATTGTACAGAGTACATATATTAATGACAGTGGCAAGTTGGATGACTGACTTTGTGCACTGGAGAGGATTATGCTCCTGTATCTTTAAGAGATACCACACATGCTGTGGCTGAATTCTGGTAGTCTATTTGATCTTAGCAGCTGTTCCTAAAGGATGTCATTCAGAAGAGAGCTCCCCAAGCGCTTTGCTGTGGATCATGTGTTTTTTTTCTTTTAAATAGACTGTGAGGAAGGGACCAGAAGTCTTTTGGGAAAGCTCTTGGTCAGGAAATATATAGAGATAATATTTTATCTCATGGAAAATTATGTATACATACACTGTATTAGTTTATAAAGGATCAAATGAGTTTGACAGTCTTCATGAAACCCCATTGAGAACAATTAAAATATACTTCTGAGCCTCTTGTCATTAAGAAATGGGATGATATATTTAAGAAGTTGTGGGGGGAGGGATTGTCTCACTGGAAACTTCTGTTGTCATTGGATACATTGGAGGAACACATCAGATACTTCTTGTCCTTTAGCAAGTAAACATATACATTTCCCATAATGCATACTATCTCTGAATTTAATCTACGTATGATGAACAAAATCATCAACAGTTTAATTCTCTGTACTTGCTTGTATCTAATTGTAAGAACTATTTGGAGACTTAGCTTTATTTATAATTCAGTAGTACATCAAAAAGTTCTTGGGTTAATTCATTGTGATTTCTCCATTACCTTGTGACTTCCTTGGTAAAGTTAACTTTGATTTATTTTAATTCTGATTTATTAGAAGGGTTGATACATATGATGATTAAAGTCATTCAAAGTTCTGTTGTTGTTTTGGGGTTTTTTCCCCTCTATTTTCATTGACATCCTGGAGTAAGAAAGGGGGTTAAGAAATTTAACAATAAATATTAAAAAGTGAGGAAAACTGTTGATCTTTTGGGAAATGAGGAGGAGGAAGTACATCTTGAAAAAAACTTAAGTTAAAATAGTATTAAACTTCTCTTGTTCTTATACGTTTACATTCAAGAAATGGTCACTTTCAAGATGAATAAATTTTCTTTAGTTTTATCCTTATAAATCAGTAGGGCTGATGAACGACATGTTGACTGTCAGAACAAGCTCATTAAAATGTCTGATCATGTCATGCAATAGACCACAGTGGTTCTCAAACTTATTTGATCATGCCCCCCTTCTTTGTGTCTGTAGTAATTTAGCCCCCACTCCCTCCCCCTCCCCCCCCAGCACATGGCCAGCAGCCACCGCTCTCCGGCCACCCAACTCTGAAGGCAGAGCAGAGAGTGGTGACTGCTGGCCAAGCACCCAGCTCTGAATGTGTGCAGTAAGTTTTTTTTCCCTAAAGCTTCTTCCCCCCTCCAATACATTCTGCCCACTGTCCAGTTTGAGAACCTCTGCACTAGGCTACTGGATTATTTTTTTTAAGTCCAACAACCTTCTTAGAACCTCTGAACATAAGCATGTTCAACAAAGCCACACCCATATGATTTATGGATTGAATTATGCAATTAAAAATACCACCTAGTGGTTGTGCTCTCCACTGGTAAGTGACCAATGTTTAATTACTGTTTCCTGGTTCAGTCAGCACACTAAAGCCCCCAGCTGTAAAATGAGCTCCCCACAGACAGGGTGCCTGTGCTGAGCTTATTGCGGGATTGGGGCCTAAATATCTTGAAGGAATATAAAAATGTTACCTGACTGCAATGCCTTCAGCCATGAAGGGCCCACTTCTGCAGTTTTAAAACAAATCCCACTAAAATCCCAGCTTAATCAAAAATCAATAGCACTACTCATAGGTGGTAGAACTGGAGGATTAGGCTCATTAGGAGCAACACAGACATACTGAGGCTAGTAACTATTAAAAGGGTTTCAAAGATCTACAGTATATGCAGGAAAACACTAAATCCTTGTGGGCATAACAAGTTGGGACATGAAAGATTAAATTAGTACTTCTCACCTCCCATTTAGAATATAAAATGTGGACAGAAAACATGTTAATTTGTTGCATGTCTGTAACATTTTTCATCCCAGGATCAGAAAGAGTTTTACAAACATTAATCTCACAGCCCCCCTGTAAAATATTAACACAATTTTACAAATGGGGAAACTGAGGGACCAAATGTTTTAAGAATTTTTCAAAGGTTCCACAGGCAGTCCTGCCCAAGCCAGGAATTGAACTCAGATCTCTTGACTCCCATTCCTGATCATTACATACTTCTGAAGCGTCCAGTTCCAGGAGAAATGTGCCTTTAACTCCACAGCATGGGTTCTCACCATTCTCCACATAACCCGCAGTAGGATGGGAGTAGTAACTATTTGCAGTTAAAATGCCACCCTCGGGGGTATGCATGTATGTATAGATAGGTTCCATCTGTATGAAGATACTGCAGCATCACTTCCTGAATGTAAAAACAACTATGCAAGCATCAGGATGGAAGCCAGCCTTTAAACCTTTACTCAATGGTTACTACCAAGTTACCAACCATCAGGGTCGGCTCTGGCTTTTTTGCCGCCCCAGGCAAAAAAGCCTCCGGCCGCCGCCCCCTCCCCCCCCCCGCGGGGGGGGGGGGGGGGCGGGGGCCCCGGGGGGGGGGGGCCGGGCCCCGGCGGGGGGGCCGGTCTCCCCCCGGCGGCCAGGGGGAGGGCGCGGGGGGGAGGGCGGCGAGCCCGCTCTTCCCCCGGCGGCCAGAGCGCAGAGGGCGCCGGGGGGGGAGGGCGGCCAGAGCGCCGGGGGGAGGGCGGCGAGCCTGGCCGTGGCCCCGCTCTCCCCGGGGGCCAGAACGGCGCGCCGCCCCCCTCCAGGTGCCGCCCCAAGCACCAGCTTGGTGGGCTGGTGCCTGGAGCCGGCCCTGCCAACCATGCTAAGAAAACAACTGGGAAAAACACCACATAGTCCCAGGAAGTTTTTAGAACGGGAGTTCACCAAAGTACAGTCCTTTTTATGCGACACCCACAGAATAATACTAAGGAAAATAAAACAATATGACAACTTTACTTCAGCCCAGGGTCAGCTTAACCCAAGCCATCCTGTGACTAGCTCACTGAGCAAATAAACGGCAACTATCCACTGTGAACACAGCTGGTGCTTCTGTTTTTAAAGTGTTCTCAGCTGCAAGAAGAAATGTTGCCTCCCTCAAGAGAGGTGCCTCATGTCAGACCACGTGAGAACAGCCTGAAATGGAGTGAGTATATAGCTAAGAATGCCTAATCAAGTAAGAATCCCTTTTACACCTAAGGTTGACCTCAACTAAAGCATTTGAGAGATAAAATTATATCTATGATTCCATCTTAGGCCTCAGTCCTGCAAATACTAATGCACACAAGTTGAATGGAGTTCAAATTTACATTTTCTTGTTAGTTAAGAAAGGCACTAGAAACACACTGCAGCCCAAAAAGAGACTTTTGGGGAAAATGCCAGATTCAAATGACTATTTTAATAGTATCATGAGTCATTTACCATATTAAAATATATTTTAAAAATGAGACAAGACAATATATAAATAAGTGGGTTTTTGCCAGGACCAGCAGGATAAATTCCTTCTCCAAAAGAGAATCTATATGCCTTCTTTATTCTTCACATGCATTGCAGAAACTACAAAGATCTCTTTGAAATGCTTTAAGATTCAGACAGTTTTAGTAATTTACTATAACTAATTTTCCTTTGCTGGTCAGAATACCTCCAATATTTGGAACTGATATTGAAACCTGCATGAAGAATCACCTCACACATCTCATTTAAAATATCACCAATATTTCTAGTACAATAGTGTTCAATCTTTAGTTAGAAAGACAAGTGTGAATAAGCAATCGATTTTTGCAGGTCCCTTGAGTACTAGTTTAAGAAAGGTTTCACAGTATTTGATAACGAGCTAAACTGTTGCCAAAAAAACAACAACAAAAAACAAGATTGTAGGGAGACAAACATGTAGATCTTTAAAAACATGTCTTAGCAAAACAATTTTTATGGAGAATACTTATCAGAGCCCCAGTTATGCAAACAGGTTGCTCAAAGCTTATAGTTATGCACACACATGCTTGCAGAATCAAGACTATACTTTGTGATTATGGTAACATCTGGATCATATGCTTCTCCCAGCTAAACTTGCAAGCTATCTATGTGCTATTAGGAATTTTAGTTTGGAATAAGTGTTTACAATAGACCTGTTTTCAATGAAGGAAAGGCTTGCTTGCCTTTAGTCCCAGACAGAAGTTATTCCTTTGTCTCTGCATACTCACACAGTATGTACAGCACCTAGCACAGTGCTAGCACTTAGTCCATGACTGGGGCACTATGGTAATACAAATAATAAAAAATAACAATGAGAATTTGTGATAAATTGATTTAAAAACAATATGTAGTCTATAGCTAATTTATGGAATTCACTGCCACAAGAGTGCATGGAAACAAATACCTAGCAGGACTTTTTTTTAAAAAAAAAAAGGGAGTGGGCAACTTTATCACCATGTTTCCTGACATTTTGGAATTGACTGGATGTGGTTTTCAAAAGTTATTGCATTGCAGTCAGGCAAACAAAAATGCCATTGGGTCGAGCATTAGGCCTCACTTTTTGCGGCTTGGTGTACTCTTAATACTTATTCCAGGCTAGCTACATCAGTCAGGGGTATGAAAAAAACACCACTAGTGATATAGCTATGCCAACTAAACCCCAGTGAGTTGCAGCTATGCTGACAGAAGAGAGCTTCTGTCAGCATAAGTGAATATCATTCGGGGAGGGGGCGTTCTTACACTGGCAGAAAAGATCCTCCTGTCTGCGTACGCAGTATCTATACTAGGGGGCTCTGTCGGCATAGCTATACCAGCATAGGCTCGGCAGTGTAAACCTGGCATCAGTCACTTACCCATTGCTGGAGGAAGGACGTAGCTGTTAATTATTATCATCCCTTATCTATTTTTATAACACAAGACATAATTAGGGATTAAAATCTCCATACCTAAGAAATACTTAAATGGTTTAAGATACTGGCTGTGTGCCATACTAAGCCTAAATGGAAAAAATATTGTTTACCTCTCACAAATGACCTGACTGACCTTTATATAATTTTTGGAGAGAAAACGATGAATGTTTAGTTAAAAATTATACCAGTCTGGATATTGAGGCCCTGATCCTACAATCTGATCTTCATGGTGCAATGGTCCTGCTGCATGGAACTGCTTGCAGAATTGGGGCCTAAATTTGTAATTAAACAAAACCAATAAAAATAAAATAATTTGTAACTCTCATAAATGTAAGTGGAAAATCCTGTTCTTTGATCATAATAAAAAATGCCATCACTGAACCTGATCTTGGGGAGTATACAGCACCCAAATACCCACTGAAGTCCATGGTAGTTATGGAAGTTCATGACTCTTTACATAAACAGATAGCAATATTCTGTAACATTACTACTATAAGCCTCGTCTGCTTACCTCTATTCACTAATGAGCTGGAAGACCCAGTATCAGGCTAGATCATGCTATCTGAAAAATCTCATGAAGAAACTTTAGAATTTCTGGGAAAAAGGAAATAAAAGCCCATTTGTATCAAAGGAATTAGAGGATGAGCCTAAGAGTCTTTTTCTCCCCACTCCAATAGTATGTTTGGGGCTCCATGGAGGTGAGGAGGGGGCAGGGACAAGCCCAGACCATGCTCTGTAGCATTCTCCTTGAAACTTGTGGAACTATTTCCAGTGAAACATAATATACTAACACCCACTTCTCTGCAACTACAAGTGCTTCATGAGGGTGCAGCTGGGGCAGCTGTTGCTGGTCATTGCTCCTGAGAGAGCAGTACTGCCATGCCATGGCATTGGTGGAGTACAAGGGTCCTGCAATTAGCATACAGGCACTGGTCAGCTCTATGAATGCTGCGCTTTGTCCTGACCTCCAATGTAGCTTCCTATAGATTTGGGGCCATCTGTGGGTTCAAAAAGCCACACACCCTGCCTAGTTGATTGTAAGGAGAGTGCCAGTCCATGCTCCATAATGGAATGAGTCCATTGAGATGGCATGAACTGGCCCTATTTTTCAAACTTACTATTATTTTTTAATTTAAAAAAGCAGTACATGATAAAAGGCTTAGAAACCAAAATAACATGAAAACACAAATGTTAAAAATTGCTTCACTGAATTATCTGCTGTACAGTTCCTTTCTCTGTTACATGGTTACTGCAAACAGGCTCTCAGCTCTACTTAAATCCATAATCAGGATAGCCTGCGTCTCTCTACAACAGGAACAGAATGGAGATTAATAGTTAACTGCAGGTACAGGTGGTTCACAGCTTGGAAGCCCATTTTGCCCAGAAGCTAATTCTAATTCATCTCTTCAAATGAAATGCTTCTTCCTTTGCTAGTTGCTCCATTCAGATATGTTCTATAGATAGCTTCCATTTGTTGCATTATCAATCTCTCTCTGCAACTATAGGATAGTTTCTAATTTGATGGGGGAAGAAGTAAGCCATTCTCTTCTATTCAGAGATGCCAGCGAATAATACCAACATGTTACAGTCAGTGAATGTTTCCCCTTCTCCAGCAATGATTTAGAAATTCACCTTTGGGGAGGGAGTATCTTTCACGTCTACCATCCAGTTTGCTTCATACTCATGCCATCTACTTCTAAACATGTTGTATTCTATTCCGTGTGCCATTAGTGCAATTTTTTAGTCTTACTTCATTTTTATCTTGTTCACCCCTCACAGACTTCCTTGAACCAGCTGTTTTTACTAGCCTGCTTTCAGGAATGCAAGATATTACCTCATATTTCACTATCAGAATATTAATCATAACATAGAAGTATCAGAGGGGTAGCCGTGTTAGTCTGGATCTGTAAAAAGTGACAGAGTCCTGTGGCACCTTATAGACTAACAGACGTATTGGAGCATAAGCTTTCATGGGTGAATACCCACTTCGTCAGACGCTAAATAAATAGAAGTATATATTTCCATGGTTTTCCCAGCAGATCTCACAGGGACACAAAGCAATTTACCAAAAAAAATCCCCAATTGGAAAGTAAGTTGAGATTTGACCACCTACAGTATTAGCTTTCTCATTTGTGCAGAGGCCTCATTAGAGGTGATGAAGCTTGAAAGGCAGGTGAGATGGGATTGCCACATGCTGGAGGGATGGAGTCACAAATAGAAGATGGGGGGAATATTGTGGATAAGTGGAGGTGGGAGGAGTTTGGTCCAAGGTAGGGAAGGAGCTGGATTGGAATACAGTTTATGGTCCTTCACACAGGTCCAGGAGGACCTGAGAATACTATAGAAAGCACCTCACATTTTTGTGGACAAGCCCTACTCAGCATTGGCTTTGGTTGGATGAAGCGGGAGACACAACAAGTGCTTTTTAGCCAAAAGCATGGGTCATCTTCACACGGCCTTTGAAGGGAGAGTGCCCCCCCCCCCCCCCGTGCTCTGATACCTGGTGAGAGGGCTTTCTTGTGATGGAAAACATCAAATACTCAAGTAAATCAAAACATAAACAATTCCAGATTTAGGTCTTATTTTATAGTGAAGATCTCTATTCTTCTCTATTCACACTTCTGCCTTTGAGGAGATCCTTGCAAACAAACCAGAAAAAGACGACACCTGGCAACCTATTTCAGTAGAACAATAGTGGCATCCAGTGGTCAGTTACCATAATTCAAAACATTAATTCCCAAGCAATTTACAGGATATTACATTTGATTCTGGTTTCTTCTCATAGGAAAGATGGCAGTCACCCACATTATTTCTGACCTTTCCTTGTTTAATTCTGCTTCAGAAAAAACATAGATTTCCCCTTGAAAATTTCATGTGTTGTGAGCCAGTTTATTTCCTAAACAAGGCATCTAGCATTGCTGGGGATCATGTAGCTGCTTTGGTGCTTTTTATTAATTACAGCAAAAACTGTTGCACAAAACCTCAGCCCAACTTTTCTAGTGTCTGATATGGGTTGCCTCTGTTTTTGGGTGTCCTTCTTGAGATTGGCTGAAAGTCATCTGCCTATCTGTAAAATGCATATAAATAGAAGAGCACTTTACAGTGTGAGTCAGAATGAGACACTCAGGAAGCCAATCCATGCAAAATCCTACCAGACCTATTTTCCCTGCAGCCTGCCGAAACAGGATTCATTTCTCTATTTCTTCTCTAATCTATTCAAGGTCACTTTTATGCTTGCATCTCTTGCAGTTTCATCACCTGCAGCCCCAGGCTGCAGTTCAACTGAATGGCCCAAGATTTTGGAGGCAGTTGTCCGACTCCTAGAAATCTCTCAAATGCCTGAATCTTGTATCAAAAGCCAGGTATGATGTGAGGCCTACTACACACATTAGCCTTACCTAAGGAAGAGGAAGAGAGATGCTGCCAGTGCAGTTCATGTGCAAGCTTGGTGGAGGGAACAAAGTGGTCACTGTGGGGACTGGTCCACCAGGCAAATGTCCAGTTGTTTGGGAGCTCAGGCCAGGCTTTTGTGAGATTAAATTAATTAATGCTTGGAAATGCCTTTGAGATCCTGAGATAAAAGCGTAAAACACATGCTATGCTATGGAATGAGTCATTTTCGTTTAATTTTAGATATATACCTTGTACAGCGGTATGTTAATCCAGCATCTAAAGGGTTAATTATCTTTGAGTCTATTTCAGATTAATTACTTAGATTACAGCGAATGCAGAGTCATCCCTGGCATAAATCGGGATGATCTAAGACAGTGGTTCTCAAACTTTTGTACTGGGGACCCCTTTCACACAACAAGCCTCTGAGTACGACCCCCCTTATAAATTAAAAACACTTTTTAAAATATTTAACACTATTATAAATGCTGGAGGTGAAGCGGGGTTTGGGATGGACGCTGACAGCTCACGACTCCCCGTGTAATAAACTCGTGACCCCCTGAGGGGTCCCAACCCCCAGTTTGAGAACCCCTGGTCTAAGATCCCTGTTGTGTTCCTGTTAGCTAGAAGTGCATGGAAATAGTCAAAATGTTATACATTGTTGCAATTAGCATTGTAATTTGCACCTATGATTGATTAGTCTGCAGGTAGCTGTGCTGAAGAACTGTTCGCTGGCTTGTAAATTGATGAAACTACTGTTTTGATTGCTTGGAAACCTTTAACATGCAATTGAAGTGGGTTGCTTTGTGATTCCTCAATATGCAGCGTGTACTGAACCCACAGTTCATACCTAATCAAAATGTAATTTTTTTTTAAAAAAAGCAGATTTGATCTTTAATGTTAAGCTGTGATTGACCACAAAAATGTCAGTCTTGCCCTTAAAGTCTGCAATTAGAGTTTGTATTCACAAACAGATTGATGATTTTAGCTCCCTATGTACATCGATAAACTATTGTGGCAACTGCTAGTCCTCAATAAGAGAAGAATGACACTGATTGCCTGCTGCCCCTGCCCCTTTGCTTTTGCTAGTCACCATTGCTGAACTGGAGAACAGAAACCAATTTAAAAGAAATCAGAACAGGTGTACTTACTCTAGCAACCCATACAAATTGATCATTTGTTTCTATCCTCTACTATATTTATTAGATTTCAACTTTGGTTTGATAGAGAAAAAGGCAGCTGTAACAGTCTCAGTTCTATAGGAGGTAAGAGAAATTTCAGGGAAAACAGACAAGCAAATGATACTACATAGATTTAGCAGGAAGGGACATGAACTAACTTCCACTCAGACACTCCCTATGAACTTAATGTTTTAAAGACTTATCTGGTAAGTAAGGGCATGGAATAAAAATAGTTTTGAATTGCATTTCTTCATATTAATTACACATCTGCCAGTCAACCAAGAGGATTAGTGAATGAGAAATGTTTTTAAATCTTGAACTCAAATCTGTGTGAGTTAGATCTTTGGGCCTCTACTTTTAAATATTTGGATAAGTCAAATTTTTGTAGATAACCTGAACAGGCATACTAGTGGGTGGAAAGATTTCTTCAGGTTCTGTGAAGATCATTAGAGCTTTTCTACCCTCTAAGATGCTGTTTCCCCAGCCATTTTGTGCGTATATCAGAAGGTAGGGTGACCAGACAGCAAGTGTGAAAAATCACCACTTCCCTCAGCTCCCATTGGCTGGGAACGGCGAACTGCAGCCACAGGGAGCTGAGGGGCTCCATGCCTGCAGACTCTCCAGGTAAACAAAATGTATTAGATATTCAATGTATTAGATAGACAATGTATTAGATAGACAATTCAATGATTCCATAGAGTTTAAAATCATCAAATTTTGGTGTAGACCCGTTTATAAGCCGACCCCCGCTCTTTGATGCGTCACTTTTTTACCAGAAATATTTGGCTTATGAACGAGTATACACGGTACATATGTGTTATTTATATTTCACATTCATAACAAAGTATTTATAGCATATCATTATTCTTAATATTGTTTCCTCTAAGTGCCAAATCCTTATCTTGTTGAAGTCAATGGCAGTTTGACTTCAATTTGGCCCTGAATCTGTAAACTCATGAAATGGTTTCAAACCATTCAGAGTGCAGGTAGGTGTGGTATCTACCATATCTCTGCTAATGAATTTCATTCTTGACCTACAATGGTCCCTTTATATTCCAGTTCTGAACCACTCTTGACCAGAGCAGGACCAGTTCTAGGCACCAGCAAAGCAAGCACGTGCTTGAGGTGGCACAGTTCCAGGGGTGGCATTCTTTTTTTTGTTTGTTTGTTTTTGTTTGGGCAGTTGCGCTCTCGGAGCTTGCGGTGGCAAATTTTTTGCTTGGGGCGGCAAAAAACCTAGAGCCGGCCCTGAGCAGAGACTAAAAGTGTGTGGTGGTTTTATGCTGCTTGTGAAAAGGGACCTGGAATGAGTGGGGCTTTATTCGTTACATCAAGAATTACTGATGTAAACGAGAATTTGAACTCCATTCTCCAAATGAAAATTTGTAGCACCTCAGCTTTCTGCTTTATAATCCTGAAACACTTGTGTGCAAAAACCATAGGAAACATCTAGTAGGAATCAGCAAGATATACAGAAATTGCTTACACATCAGTAATCTAACACTTGGCATCTAAGCATGGCAAAGTAGGCATTAGAGGAAAACAGCACAATGCTGTACCTTTATAACCTACCTGAAAGAGACAGTATGATCAGAGTAAAGTCTCACAACTGCAGCCTGGAGGAATGCTATAAGCTATTGAATTTAGCTGCATACCTAATGACTTCAGCAAGAAGAGCAGTAACCATCTTTCTTCCCATGGCCCCATCTGAATGTACTAAGCTGGTTTCAGCTTGTTCTCTGTAAATGCTAAGGTTAAAAAAAAAAGATTTTTTAAACAAATGTAGCAGGAATCATTTGTCTGTTGAATGTACATAGAAACAATTCTAAATAACACTATAAGGCTGCATAAGGAGATGAGTCAGGCTGAGGGGGAGATGTTTAAAATGACAGGACTCATAAAAGACTTGTTTAAGGAAATAGACTGGAGGACTCATTTAGCTGCAAATCAAACTGCTGAAAGGCAATTAAAAATGAGCATAGTGTAAAGCACACAGGGGGTGGCATGGTCTGTGAATTAAGGTAAACAGTTATCTACACATTGCAATTTTACAGCATCAGTCACATTAAAACATTTCCAGACACTGTTTCAGGACCAGCACTTGTATATATGAGTAATTCTGCCAATACGAGTGGAGCCACTTATTACTCATATGCATGTGTTTTCAGTATCAGGTCCTAAGATGTTACAGCAATCAGAAAACAGTGTCATATGTACAATATTGTTGCCCAACACCTGAGATTAAGTGCAAAAATCTAAACCATTTTGCTTACAGTGCACTTTTGCTGATATTGGGGAAGGGGCAAGTAATGTAGTGGACAGCCTTTCTAGATATTCCAAATTTAATAAACTGTTAGGAAATGCATATGAGCACTATTATCCAGAAATCACAGGTCAATATAGAAGATGTTTTTACAAAGAGATGGTGGAGAAGCGGATAGCTTCCAATTAGTACTTATTCTTCTTGCTTATCTGTATCCCTGCATCTCATCCCATGACCACAACCAAGTGCTTTATTTTGTAAAACATTAATTAATTCTCACAGTCTGGTTTATCTGCAGAACATAATTTGCCTCACCGGCACAATTCTGATGATTTGATTAGTAAGATGTTACTGTGGTGCTGTAGTCAAGCATCTGCAAACCTGGAAATCTAGGACTCAGCCAGACGAAGTCTAAATACAGCATAATTAAGGGGCACTGATGAAGAATATAATTAACTTGCTAGCTATATATTGGACATGACCCACCAGACAAACCTAGAATGGCATTAAATTTGGGAAAAGCTTGTCTGTAAATCCCTGGCTAAAAGAAAATGCTTGCAGTACTAGATTCCTTTATGAATGTCAGTTTAAATAAAGGAAATGATCAGTTGTGTCCATGTGCCTTTTTAGATATCAAAACCACCAAACCAGTGATTCTCTGTCTTTAGCATTCGAGGAGCTACATAAAAAGGAACCATCCTCCACAACAATGCCAGGTGATGAGTTCACTATAAATGATTAGATTAGATAGAGAGTACAAAGACCGAGGAGAACCCATGGTTACAAAATAATATCACAGGGAACATAACAGTACTGGACATCTATTTTTACCTAAAGCAGCTGATTTTTTTTTTAATATACTTGGTTTTAAAACCCATTACCCAGCTTTCCCTGATCTCCTGTCCATTTCCATGGCAGCAGGAAATGCAGCCTTTGACAAAGTTGTCAGAACACTTGTAACATTCAGTTCATATGACTGAGCCTTGCCAATGGAATTTTAACAAAAGGAACCCAGAGATTTTTAGAAGCCAGTCTCACCTGCAATGTTTTTAATTCTGAACAAACTGTGAAGGAAAATACCCTAATAATGAGTATGCCTTTAAAAAAACCTATTTCATAAGGCAACTTTTCAGAAGGTTTTATTAGCCAGCAAACCCCAGCATGTGCAGTTATAAAGAGAAACCACGTAGTCCATCAGTGACAGTTCTTATTATACCCTCAGCTAGAACTCACCTCCGTCCTTGGTCTGACACAGCCCAGGTTTGTCAATGTTCACTTTAAGCTGGAAGAGTTACATGTTTTACCAGGCTTTCCTCAAAAGGGTGGTAAATAGGCTATTAAAGGTGAATAGGCCATTAGCTAGTGGGTTGAGCAGGGAGATATATTTGTCATTGATTCTATTTTTTAATGTTTTTTGTAAGAAAAATATACAAATGTCACATGTTTCAGAAGGTTTTTTAAATTAAAATATAAAAATCAATATCTACCCATCTTATAAATATGTACATTATATAGTCATATTATGGAACCAATAGCCAGGATTTTCAAAAGTGAATGATTTTTGGTACCTTAATTTTTGGGTATCCAACTTCGGACACTTTAAAAGGAGCAGTTTTGTAGAGAGTGGGTTCTTAGAGCTAGGTTCTATTCCTGTCTCTACCATACTTCATGTGTTTCCAGGGCAGCATTCAAGCCAAAAGTTTCAAAATGATTGGTGATTTGGAGTGCCTCAATTTTTGGGACATCTTAAAGGGGCTGTATTTCAGAGGGCAGAGGCTTTTCAGTTTCTGAAAATCAGGCCCCCTTTAAGATGTCAGGTTGTCCACTGAATAATGGGAGGGCCCAAAAATCACTAGTTTCTTTTTAATCTCTTGTTCATTATTTATAAATGATCAGTTATATAATGTGCTTGCCTTCAGAGACAGCATCAGAATCAACAGTCAGTTGGAAACAGAGCTAGAAAAACAAGCCCACGTTTTCAAAAGTGGCCTGTAATTTTGAGTCCCTTCATTTCCTGGATGCCTAGTTTGAGACACCTCAGGCCTGACTTTCAAAGGTGATGAGCACCCAGAATTCCAGCTGAAGTTGACAACTGTGGTTCCCAGCACCTCTGAACATCAGGCCATTAGTATCTTAAGTTGGGCACCCAGAAATAGAGGTACTCAAAATTAGTGAACTCTTTTGAAAATGTGGGCTTTAATAATTAAAAATAAAACCATGATCAAACCCCCCCAAAAAGCCCCTAAGACACAAACTCCTAACCCACACAATTTTAAAAGACAAACTTTTTTAAGAAATGAAGCAATTATAATGTTAACTTCAACACAAAAAGCCAAACATGTCATAGCAGGGGATTACTACAGCAAACGATACTCTAATAAAGTGACACTGCCCACAAAGTGACTCATTTGTATATACAGCACACACATGCATGAGGAAATATTCTGCTGGGTGCCAGGGGGATTTGCTAGAAATACAGAGTTTATGTAACACATTTTGGTTCTTTTAGTGCTACTGAAAGTTGCCACACTAAAGGCTGAATTCCTCTTTGTCACTACAGAACAGATGCAGTCAGGACTGTAGAAGTGCAAGCTTCCCCATATCACCTTGCCAATATGCCTCAAATCCATCCTGTAGGTAGCCCCTCTAGAGATGAGATGGCTGTTTGGTTTCCAGGGCTATTCAATCACTGGCCTCTCTGCTGAGACTGCAAACCGGGAAACCAATGGTGATGGTGTTTTGGTGTATCTGGGACACTTCTAATCATGTTATTCATCTTGCCACTTTATAACCTTACACAGAAATAGAAGATTTAATACTAGCTGATAATTAACCAATAGTCCCATTGATCCTAATAAGTAGTAAGCACTGTGCCTGGCAGTGTTAGCAGAAAATCATAGGCGGCGAGTTATATGGGCCCATGATGCCCGTGCTCCACCAATATTCAGGAATGTGGGCCCGGCTCCACCAATGTTTGGGCTTATATTTTCAGAGCCGTCCTGTCCATAGGACGGACTGGAGCAACCACCCGTGCCCTGTGCTTTGGGGGGCCCCATGCTTCAGGGGGATGCGGGGTCCAGGGCAGCCTAGGGGGTTAGCGGCAGGCAGCAGCGAGCTTGAGAATGAAGATTTTGTTGGTTTTGAAAGATTAAGCAAAATCCTTTCAGCTTTGGCTGAGTTAAGAGGCCCTAAATTAAAATGCACTTTGCCCACAATATAAAATATTCTGACCATTCTTTCTTCTTGTACAAGTAATGCAAAAAACCCACAACTCTTTGCAACCTCCCACTCAGCAGTAAGGAGTCTTAGGAAGGGGAAACATGCTCCCTTCTGGTCTGGCAGTGCAGGGAGTGGTCAGACAAAGCCCCCATCTAGCTCTTCCCCCTTCTTCTTTTCTATATTTGCTCCCTCCGTGAACCTAGGGTGCACATTCTGCCACTCACCCAAGTACGGGGACTGTAACTGCGATGGACTCATGCATGGGCCATGTGATAGGAGCTCTATTCTTCTTTCCCTGGGCCAGTCACAATTTGGCCCTTTATAAATAAAGGGCCTAATTCTGCTCTTTTTGAAGTCAATAAATTGAATGCAAACGACACCAAAAAGCTGATTTTGCACAAAACAGTGTCTTTGACTTAAGACTTCTGCTTTGACTGGTAAAAGTTTCCTGCATAAAATAAACCCTTTAAAACGTATTTAGGGAAGTGATTTTCAAAGTATGCAGCCTTTTTGGTATATACATTTTTACTACCAAAGGGAACATGAAAGCTCCTCCAGGAGCATCATCTACTTTTTCTCTGATTCATTTTTCACTAGACTGTCTCTCCCGGTGGAATTGGTAGGTAACATAGAAGCTGGATCAGCTGTCAGATAACTGCTCTTTGGACTAATGTTTTTCAAACTGTGCTGTGTGGAATCCTTAATAGCACTAATGGGCCTAATGAACCAAGTCTCCCAGGAGAAGTAGGGAAAACTGCATTGACAGAGTCATTTAAAACTAGGCTGGACAAAGTGCTCAGGAATATACTGCTGGGAACACTTCTGCATTAGGGGAAGGTAAAAGACTAGATGACTTAATACCTCTTTTCCAACTCTAATTTCCCTGACCTGTACAAAAATGCACAAAGGGGACCAAAATAGCCCCAAGTTCTTTAACAGGGTTGCATTTGAATCCCTGAACCAATAGACTCATGGGGAGAGGTTTTGAGTCAAGGCCACGAAAATTAGCACAGAATCGGGATCTGCACAGCTAAAGCCAGAATTTCTTAGGAATCCTTTGCCAGATGTGAAAAGCTGCAGCCTCTGCTCACTTTCCAGACAATCTCTCAAAAAATGACAGCCTGACAACCAGTCAGTTTGCAATTTCTGGCCCCTCCCGTGGGAGTCAGAGTGAAGAAGGGTAGTTACTGCTCTTCTGTGCTGAGTTATTTATTATTTTACATTGTATTCTCATAGCACCTAGTCGCCCCAATCACGGACCAGGACCCTATTGTGCTAAGCACTGGATCCTTGTTTTTTTATGCACAAAGTGATTCCTCTCTTTCCTGGTTATGCCTTCAGGGCCAAGCAACATGATTTTCTACAGCGGGAACAATGGTGGCTATGGAGGAGGAGGAATATCCTGCATAACCACCCTTCCCCTCTGTGACTTTTTCTGTCATTTCTCCCTACCCCACACCACACATCAAGAAGGGTTGGGAAACAAGCAACAGGTTATTCCATTAGTTCTCCAGCCTTGGAGGGATGAACCATGTACTTCTGATTTAAGGATTCTGCCCTTACTTTTATGCTAGATTTGCTCCTGGTATCATAAATATATCCAGATCTCTTAGCCAGGACTTGCATTGGTAACTTTGTGAACCTTAGAGGTGAGAGGCTTATAAAATGAGCCACTTGTTATTGCATTACTGACAAGGAGGGGCTGGAGATAAGCAAATCCAGATATATAGAGATAAGAGGTTTGATTATCATTAACCGTATTTTTGCTCTATATTATTAACCTTCTCCATAAAGGCTCTTGAGGAGGGTGTTGGCTGAGATAGGTATATTTATGGGCAGTCTCTTATGTTTCTGATGTGATTTTTAATTTATGGGATAGAGGCCCAGAGCACTGTATGGGCATTTATAGCTGTTTTTCAAAAATTTGAATAAACCAACAATAAATCAATTATTTCCACATTTCATTCCAGTAATTGCATGAGCTCATTTCCATAAAGCTTTTTATTTTGGAAAAAGTCATGTGGAACATATTGCTGGTGACTTGTTCTTTTATTAAAATGTCAGCTGCTGCCATGACACTTGATAGTCGATTACCACCGAATATTTTAATGGTTTGTCATGATCGCTGTGTTAAGGGCTATTTGCTGCAATTTTGCAGTTGCTGTTAGAACTATTGAAAAGGGATACTGTCACACCAGGGCAAACTGTAAAATGCAGCATAAATCCATGACACTTTCATGTGTTTTTCCAGAGTTATTCTTGCTCCTGTTGCTAATCACAAATATTTATATTTAATACTTTGCAGTTCTACAGTGCCCTCCATCAAAGGATCTCAATCCACTGCACAAAAAATAGTTAATTTAGCCTTTAACTCATGAGGGGCGGGTATTAAAATCTCTATTTTGCAGAACAGGAAACTGAAGCTGAGTGACTTGCTCAAGGCGACCACGTCAGTGGCAAAGCTGGGCACAGAAACCAAGAATTGTGGCTCTAAGAGCCAATGACATCACTACCAGCTTCTTTTGCTCCCATTAGGGCCTGAAGAATGAAAGAAAAGGAGAAGCTGGGTGATGATGGGGAGAACTTTGATTCACCATGCAGGCATCTGCAGCAATAGTTCAAGGAATTCAGAAATGTCCCAAGTAAAGTAAATTACTGGTGGCATTGCTATTTCTCTTTAAGAGTGGGTTAAATTGTTTTATTATGGTAAATATAAAACTACACATACAATCAGGAAATAAAAATGACAACACGCTACATATGAATAGATATGACCAACAAAAAGCAAAATAAGATGATGGTGAGGGATCCATCGTTGAAAATCTGGGCCTAACTTTGAGAACAACTAGGTTATGCCCCTGATACATGCACATCTCCTTCCTGGCTTTCAAGTGATCCTGTAGCAAGCACTCCCCCTAATGGAAAATTTCCTTTTTATTACACTGCAAATTGTTACACAGACTGCAAACATTTTTCAATAAGCAACTTTGTATGTGATCATTCTGTTGTCCCAACTTCACTCACAGTGATGTTCACTATTAATGGTAAACTGAGTTTGAACAACCCATTTAACCACTAGCCGGCCACGAGTGGAGCATTTGGACAAGACAGCAGGCCAAGGGGCTGTTCAAGAAACAGAAGGGTAGGTTGCTGCTGGCTCCTTCTCTGAAGGAGATGCTGAGTGTGACATTCTATACCTTGGGGGAGCGTACTGTAACCCCCATATTCCTCATTTTCATATAATCGTGATCTTACATATAAAGCATGCCTTGTAAGGCATCAGGGGAAAGGTTATGATCTGCTGAAAGCCATTTCTCTATCCATATATGTGTATCATTAATACATATGAAGTTATGAGAATTGTGTTGTATGGTGGTCACTAGAACATGCTGTAAGTTGGGGAATCAGCCAGATATTAGCTCCCCAGAGGCAACAGCAAGGAAAGTAACCAACGCTCGGGCGGGGTGTCAAACAACCCATCAACAGCCATTGTCCAACAAGGGAGCTACAATGCAATGACTCACCTGCATGAGGCCACACCAGGGGAATTGCTCAACCTTGCTGAGTCACTCAGCAATGCCCCCAGATATGCCTGGACTTGTGCTCCCCAAGCACATGGACTGAGGGTATAAGACAGAGTGGACACATACTGGGCCTTTCTCCTGCCCCCACCTATGCTGCAAGCAACCAAGACACGGAGAAGAAGACAAGACAAGGAGATTGGCCCAGGTTTAAGGAACAAATCTGTATATTAAGGGCTGCAATATCCAGTGGGGTGAGAAAAACTGCTTAATCTAGTTGCTGCCCAGTCTAATAGGGTTGAGAGTTTAGACTGCGTGCTTATATTTTATTTCTTTTGGTAACTAACTCTGACTTTTTGCCTATCACTTAATATCACTTAAAATCTATCTTTTATAGTCAATAAATTTGTTCAATTGTTTATCTTTACCAGTGAGTTTGTATGATGTGTGGGGCAAATCTGCTCAGGTTTGACAAAGGTTAGTGTATATCCACTTTCCATTGTTGAAGTGGTGAACCAATTAATAAATTTGCACTGGCCATCTTGAGCAGTGCAAGACAGTATATTCCTGGGGTACTGTGCTGGGAGCGGGGGGAGGGATTCGGCTGGTGCCTTTCTTTGTGTGATTCATGAGTGGCTCTGGGAGCATTCATGCAATCCAGGTGGGTGTGGGGGCTCCACATGCGGTTGTGCTGAGTGATCACAGTGCCTGGAGGGGCTTGCCGCTGGTCACTAGCAAGGCATTGTGAGAGAGTTCAAGGGGCACAGTCCCAGGCTGCACTCTGGGGGATCCCGTCACAGTGAGCAATGAGTGGATGGATGCGGGAGAGAGAAATTGAGAGGATTAGTTTAAAAAGAGAAGTAGAGGACTGAGAAGGAGAGCAATTTCATAGGAAGAAATGGGAGAAGGAAGGATAGAAAAATATAGGAGAAGAGGCAGAAAATACACCTTAGGGAGAGCATAGAAGAGGTAGAGTGAAAAAGAAAGAAGGAACAAGAGACACCGAAAACAGTGCAGGAAAAGATACACCATAATCTTGGAGACTGAGTGAAGCCAGGAAGAGAAAGAAAGTCTGACAAAAGCAAGAGACAGGTAGTAAGCTGCATTTTAAAAGTACATTCAGCATGAAGTTGCTTGGCGGAGTGTTACAATTAAATATAGCCCCAATCAACAGCACACAGCAGTTTTACTCCTTTTGTAGGGACTGGCTTTGTAGACCAGCATGCCAGCCTAAGTATTTTCTGCCCTGGCCTAGCAGGCTTAGTCCTCAAACTATTAGCTCTTGGGAAAAATTTTCAGGCAGTGATGATAGAAGAAAACCTATTCTGCAGTAACAAATTGTGAATCAAGACCCAAATCCAAAGAGGTCTTCGTTGCTTTAAAAGAAAAGAAAGATAGGAAGGTACAACTTTTACGCTCTCAACTCTGAATTTCCAGACTTAAATAATAAGTCAGATCATCCTCGTCATACAGAAGAGTAGGTATCCGTCCCTTGGATGATATAATTCAGTCATCTAAGAGCACTTTTCTGTATTAAACAAATGAATCTGCAAGATTAAACAAAGTTCATAAATGCACAAGGCCTCAGGAAATCATCTTTCTATAAGGCAAAACAGGAATATTTTCTGTTCACAGACAGGGATCACAAATTATCAGGGCTCCATAGCCAATACCAGCAGTTTTTCTAAGCAAGATAACACGGTGACCAGTCAGTGGGTTAGAAAAGATACTGATGGAGTGCTAACAAGCCAGACTAACACTGCACAGTGTAAATACCTGAGAGGCCAAGAAAATTTCGAAAAGGTTTCTGTTTTTTTCCTATAAACTAAGAAGGGGACCACACTTGACTTTTCTGAGCTGAAGTGCAGAAGAGTTGCTCATCAACAGTACTTAGAAGTGGTATGTGCCCACTCGCACACAGAGGCAGAGATGGCCCATGAGGCAGCTTGGCCATGAAGAAGATATACAGCCAGTTTATGGCTGCTGCACATCAGAGATTGTTTGAATTAGCTTCTTTATAAATGTTTGTACAATGTCAACTGAGCCTCGTTCCACAGCTACTGTCCAGAGATGTTAGTTACTGAGAAAACCACCCTATCCTGTGGAAGCAGCTGGGGGAGGGGACCTAGGAAGGGATGAAAACTCCCTGAGGTTTCCTTTGCAGAGTTTCCCTTAGAACTCTAGGCTGGCAGAGGCAATGTTTGTCCTTGCACCCCCACCATCCCTAGGGTTGCCAATTTTGGTTGGATGTATTCCTGGCGGTTTCTCAGATTACATAATCTTTAATTCCTGGAGACTCCAGGATAATCCTAGAGGGCTGGCAAATTGGCAACCCTAACCATCCCTGATGGAATTCTCAGTAGCTTCAGCCTCCAAATCACATAGTTCTGCTGGAGGCCAAGAACCATTTGTGCAGTGGTCTCGTGGCTCCACACGTTTCCCCCACACTCACCCTGTCACAGCACTGACTGGGCTCCCCTCTGGCAGATGTTCCCAAACCTCTCTCCAGAGGGGGTGGTTCTCCCACATAGAGGAAACACCATACAAGTCAATCAGTCACAGGCTGTGCTAACATTGGGGCAGACTTCACCACGTGTTGCTGGGGGTAGGGTGGGAGGAAGGGTGTTGATGTGTGCCTCAGCCCTGACCAGCTGTCTCACTCCTCCTCTCAGGTTCAAGGGGTGGACACTACAGAGAAGTCTGAGCCCTTCTCCTGCTCTGATCCTGGGAAGACCATTCCTCCCAGCCTGCATCTCCCCATTTACTATTTATTCACTGGAGACCTGTACTCTGAGCACTATCATTTCTCCATCTAGCAAGGCAGTGCTCTACTTGTTATAGTGATCCTTTCCCCAAGTGCCAGCACAGCCACCATTAAAATCCCACACCAGTAACATTGCATCTCCGATTGCTATAAATGATGAGATGGGGGTAAGGGGGTTAGGGGAGCCTCTCCAAGCTTTGCAGCTGATTTATGTTAAAGGAAGCACCACAGCAGGGGGATGCTGATTGACAGTCTTGTTTTATAAACTGGGCACTCAGTCATATATTAAAGAGGCACCTGGAAGCCCCACAAGAGGAGAGGAATTAACTCTTTACAACCAACAATGCCACCAGGTCCCACTTTTGGCAACAAGAATCAATGAAAGTCTCTGACTACAAGTGTGAAGGGACTCACTCAAACTCTCAGCACTCAGGCAATTTAGAGTTACCCTCCCATTCTGACTATGTGTTCCAGCTTCTGTGATTGATGTTCTGAGGTGACCTGTTAAAAGGCTAAACAAAATGCAGCACCTACCAGACAATGACAGGTAAACTAGCACCCATAACTCAAAATTTACAGTGGTGGTCATTACAAAGTCAATACCTACGCACAGGTATCCCTTAGTATCTGAAGCAATCCAGAATTTCCTATTCTAAGTGTAGGGAAAGATGGGGTATTACACAGCCCTGTGTGGTAACTGCTGGCTTTTTAATGGTGACGACTGCATTGTTTCTTTGGTTTTATGACCTACTGGCAAGTAGGTACCGAGGGTACTGAGACCTTAAAACTTTGCAGATGGGTGTGTAAATGAGATAGAGTAATGCCACTATAAAACACATACATCGTTTTAAGTGGATGTTTACTCCCCTTAACTTTTACAGGATGTTTAAACTAAAGATACACAAGCAGTTGCTCAGGTTCTGACGTTATTTTATTTTTAAATTACATTTCTCTACTATTTTACAAAAACAAATACCAAAGACTAAGATACCTAAATACCATTAAAAATCTGCCTTTGACACTGCATTTTTCTAACATCCACTTGCAGCCAGAGCTTGTCAGAAAGTACCCAGAACCCATTTCAAACTCTTCCACCACCACTGCTATACTGTAAGTAAAAACATCTGAACTCACACCATGTTGCAGAGTGGGTAGGACTTCTCCTTGTGACATGACAAAGGGCTGCTGAGGATATTATTAACATGATATGACAAACAGAGGTTCCAGCGTCAGGTAGGAAGAGTTTGCAGCAGAGAGTGGGCCAAATTTTGCTTGTAGTTCCATTCATCTGACTACATCAAGGTATAACTGAGAGCAGGACAGGGTACACTGCCTTTATTAAGGGTTGCAAAAATAAATATTCACACTGTTTCTATGCCCTCTTACCCTCTCTTGTTTCACCTGCTGTCAGTTAACATCTCATTTATAGTGGCTTTAACTTACCACTGCACTGTAGTTCTACGTTAAGGCAGGAGGAGAAATGAGCAGCTGGACATTATAGGCTCTCATAACATGGGCCAAGTCTTGAATTCACATCACATATGGAACTCCCTCTGAAATGAATCGGTTACACTGGTGTACAGAAGCATGGCAGAGTAGAACCGAAATCCTGTTTCCATGTAAATGTCACTAGGAAAAGAAGAAAAGAACATGCGAGACAAACAGGCCGAACCATTTTTAAACTGAATGTTTTTCAAGTTCTCTTTGGGACCGTCAGTGGTTCATTAACTATCGTCATGAACGCAAAAGTGGCACAAACCTGCAACTGGCTGCCCAAACAAGTTTAATCATTTTTAAATTAGTAAAATAAATGCTGTGACCTGCAATTTATCATCTTTTGTGTTGTTTTCAGGGCCAATCTGCTTCGCCAGATCACAAGGTTTTAGACTGGTTTGTGAAAGCCTATCAACAACCACACCTCCCTCATTAAAGGTTTCTGTTGCCCCTTCCTTTGGCAGCTCCCAAAGAGGAGAGGTGCAGTGAAAAGGGGCCCATAAAGATGGACAAAGATCTGTCCATCTCGTGAAAACTCGAAGGTGATTGATTGATTCTACATTGGAAAGATGCCATCCCAAACATTGCAATGTGCATGAAAGAGCAGCAGGGGGCATCATACACCCTCAGTGCTGGGCCTGCACTGGGTATCTGAATAAACAATGATGGCTCCTGGCCTTAGAAAAGGCAGCGGCTCAGTCTGAAAGATGCTCACTGAAGTGGGGCTGTGGGAACCATAATGTACTCAGTGTACTGTAAAGAGAACATTCTGTGTTAGCATTATTGGCAAAGGAAGGCAAGTCCCACTGGCCTCCCCTGAGTGAGCACATACTTCTCTGCTCCCTCACAGTTCTCACCTCCTCAAGTGCTCTAAATTTTGTTTTCTAACAGGCAAGAAATTAACCATTGCTATTAATTTCTATGATCCTTTGACCTGCCTTCAATGCCATTGAGAATTAAAAGTTTTGTACCATTTGAGGAAGACATTAACATCTGCAAAAAAAACCCAACCCCTAACAATTGCAATTTTATTCTGTACTTGTTTATTCAAGCTAGAGAGGCAGAGGGCCTCTGCAACCCTCCTGGAGCCTATAGGTTTCCACAGTTACCTTCAAGCCCCACAATGTTGTAACTGCTTGCTTTCTAGCTGTGGGATACTGGAGTGGGTGGGCTACCTTCAGATCTCACTAGGGTGACCAGATGTCCCAATTTTATAGGGGCAGTTCTGATATTCAGGGCTTTGTCTTATAGAGGTGCCTATTACCCCTCACCCTCTGTCTCGATTTTTCACACTTGCTGTCTGGTCACCTAAATCTCACCCTCATCCATCTCTAATTGACTGTAGAGGTCCCTGTTGAGGCTCAAATAAGCACAGTGCTTTCACCTTCAGTCCTATTCCTGAAACATGCGTTTGCCCAACTAAGTCTGGCAACTGCACATGTAACTATCTCATTTGCACCTAAAAATGCTGCTTTTTCAGGCACAAAAATGTGCCCCACAAAATTTGTGCCAGCAAGTTAGAAAGCCATTTTGAAAATTAGACCTGTAATTTGTAAATTGATTTGGAATCCTTTGGGATAAAAGAATTATATTAGGGGCAGATATAATTGTTATTATGAAACAATCACCGTACTTAAACTATTAGCATCAGCTTATAGTCAGAATAAGTTTCTCCAGAGTTGTAATATTTTAGTGTGCAATTTCCCTCACAATTTTAGATATACAGTACTGGCAAAAATTGAAAATTTAGGAAGGCAAAACCCCAAGGACAAGTGCTTTCCAAGAGACCAAAAGCAGTGAACAGAAACTTAGAATAAAAGCAATAAAGTCGAAGTCAAATATTCAGGGACATCTCCTCAGCAGGTATAAATTGTCATAGCTCCATTGACTTCTATTAGGCTATGTCCACACCGGCGCTTTTGTTGGTAAAACTTTTGTCAGTCAAGGTGTGAAAAAACACACACCTGACCGACAAAAGCGCTGGTGTGGACAGCGCTATTTCATCTGGAGATGCTTTTCCACAGACACAGCTACTGCCGCTCATTGGGGTGGTTTAATTATGCCAGCAGGAGAGCTCTCTCCCGCTAGCATAGAGTGGCTACATGGGAGACTTTACAGCGGCGCAGCTGCAGCGGTACAGCTGTGTCGCTGTCAGGTCTGCAGTGTAGACATAGAAGGTATGACAATTTACACCAGCTGAGGAGCTGCCCTCAGCATAGTCCTTTAGGACCCAATCTACAGTTATCTCATCTCCTGAGCTCCATGTAGATCAAATATAGCCCTGATGAAAGCAAGCCCAGCATAACTGAAGGCAATGGAGTTGCATCAGCTCTGCCAGGGTTGAATTTAGGTAAATTCCTCTCTCCAATAATTTTCATAATGGGTTTAAAGCAGGGGTAGGCAACCTATGGCATGCGTACCAAAGGTGGCACATGAGCTGATTTTCAGCAGCACTCACACTGCCTGGGTCCTGGCCACTGGTCCGGGGGGGCTCTGCATTTTAATTTAATTTAAATGAAGCTTCTTAAACATTTTAAAAACCTTATTTACTTTACATACAACAATAGTTTAGTTATATATTATAGACTTATAGAAAGAGACCTTCTAAAAACGTTAAATTGTATTACTGGCGTGCGAAACCTTCAATTAGAGTGAATAAATGAAGACTCGGCACACCACTTCTGAAAGGTTGCTGACCCCTGGTTTAAAGGATAGTATGTGCCCAAGCCTGTGCAATCAGCTGGAAACTAGAGAGCTGAGCTGGATGGAGTTAGTGAAGTTATATCAATAATATACTCCTTAGAAATGCATGGTACATCTGTGCACTGTATCTCTTCATTTGTTCTATAATGTCATACCAAACCTAAGATGATCACTAGTGAAATACAATTCATTAAATAACTAACTATCTTTATTAATTAAACATCCAGCCCCAAGAAAGTTTTCATAATGACCCAATTAGTATAAACAGGGTTTTATTTAATTTTCTCATTTCAATGTGTATTATTAGTAGTATAATTAAGAAATGATAGTTTTTGCCATAAAATTACTACAAACAATGCTGGGAGCATTTCCTGGTTCATTAGTTATATTTACCATTTAATTTTTGAAAAGGTATAAAGTTTTACCAAAGTTCTGAAGATTTTTATAACATATACATTGTTCACAGAATCTAAGAAACCAGAAATAACCAATTATGAATATAAGATTATGACATTATATAAAAATAACTTATCTGCTATTTTTATAAAATGTACAAAGACTGGGTTATATTTGTCCCGAGTGTAATTCTACTGAAGTCAATGGAGTTACATCAAGGATGGATTTGGCACAATCTGTACTTTTTATTCCTTATGAAACAGGCTCTTCATAGGTGACGCATTTGCTGAGATTTGGACAAAAATCTCACGCCAGATTTACACAGGGAATATATATATATTTGGGTTTTGTGCCTAAACAAGAGCTATGCTACTGTTTATATGAGGAATGAGAAAATCATTGCATTTACAAATACAGAAGTGCGTACTGTTTCCTTATTCTCCAGCAGTAAAAATACACAGCTGGCATGAACACCAGCATTCCTCTGCTTGTATCCAAAGAAAGTTTTATTGTAACAAAAACTTTCCTTATCTTTATTGGTATCAGGTTTTATAAATTTGAATGTTTTCTATAATCAGACTAAGTTGGACTCATTTCACAGCTGCTACTGCTATCAGTCAGTGACGTTATTTGTTGCGGGAACCATAGTATTTAGTGAATGGAAAAATGTATTAATCAGCCAGTATAGCTGAATGTAATACAATATTCACAATTAACATTTCGTAAGTTGCAGTCCTGGTCTTTAAATCAAATTGGACTGACATAAGCACAGTTGTGTCAATCTAACTTTTCCAGTTACTAACAGCCACGGCTTTCCCTTGACAACTTCTACAATGCACTTAGACATTGTCAGTACAAAAATCTGAAGCACATTGAAAACAGACAGTGCAAAATAAATTTAATTAATATAAATAAACAGCACAGGGGCTACTTCACTGATTGCATTATTTATTTTAACATTTTAAACCCCACATTTTGAGATGCAAATGAAGCTGCTGCTGAATTTTCAGTCTGCCATAGATAGATAACAGGGGAGTTGGTGCAAAATTTGTTGGAGCCCTCTGCAGGACAGTTAGAAATTACATGTGAATAATGATAGAGCACCATTGCAATCTAATCCACCTGAGACCTTCACAATGCCAATTTTTAACATCACTTTTCACAACAGACCTGAATTTAAGGATTCTTCTATCTATGATATATACATGACCCCCATCAATGCAGTATCTGAGCACTGCTGTAATGGATTTAGCCTCACAACCCCCTTGTAAGATAGGAAGTGCTATTCTCTCTATTCATTTTACAATGGAGAAGGGCGGTTCACAGAAAGTGACTTGCCCTAGGTCATGCAGGAAGGCTGGGGTTGATCATGGAATTGAAGCTGCATCTTCCAAGTTCCTTACTAGCCCCCTAAGCCATTGCACTGTCCTTCTTATTTGCTAGTGCAGCTGTCCTTATTCACAGTATGAGTGCACACTCATGATGAAATGAAAAAGATCTCTTCCAACTCGTTTACTGGGACCTAATCATTCCATCAGATGAAACATTTTCCTGCAGAAGCCCTGCTAGCATTCCTGTCACATGGCAAAACAATTGAAATATATCCCCCTCGAAAGCATTTTTCTCAATTGCCTGTTGAAAAATCCTTGAGGTTTTCAAGTAACAAGGCATGTGTGACAGAAATTGAATTTAAAAATACCTTTGATGCTGAGGACAATCATTTGCACCTCATGAAATCTGCATCACCCCAGTGACAACCTGAAAGAAGTTAGTAAGATAAGGTTTACAGCAGTAGGGAGGAAAACAACATACCACAATACCAATAACTTGCCTGCTGCTATATTCCATGAGTACCCAAAACTGAAGATCTGGGTGCTTAAATAATGCATAATATAGCCAAAATATACACTTTTAGAAATACTGTGTGTTGATGACTAACCACAGCAAAAGCATTTAAAAGAATCAGATAAATAAAGATTGGCCAATATCTATAGGACGTAGTATGGAAAGAAATTTGGAGTGGACATATAGCCCAGCCTTATCTAATAGCCTTGGTAATTTAGTCTTTGTATTGCAATATGATAAGTTAACGCATAGTTGAGCAGGTACATTCAATTGCTCTAGATTCTAGGTCAGATCTTGCAGTTTTTTAGGCTGGCAAGTTTCCTGAGATTTCACTGGCATCTCACATATAATGTGTTTGAGATTACACCATTTTGCTACATCGTTTCACCTCGCCCTCTTCAGGCTAACCGGAGTTGACAGACAAATGCACACCCCTGTGTCCACTTATACCACCTCTTCTTGCAGGGTGTTTTTTGAGTTTACTGTTCAATATTAATAAGAGAACAAATCACAAGAAAAGTGTTTTCTTCCCGCCAAATGCAAAGATCACATAACCTGAATCACTTATTGAATTAGCATTGCTTGTGTCATTTTTTAGCATGTTGATACAAATGCATGCTGGATCTTGTCTGCCTTTTAAAATAACAGCTCATTCAATCTTCTTTGTGAAACTAATGAATCAACAGGCCTTCAGGGCAATTCCTGATTCAGACTACTGCTGCCAATTGTACCAAATCAATGGACAGCAGCCCACACAAAATTATTCTAGCAAATCATAGTAATACTCACCATGAATGCTGAGGAGAATGACTGACTGTTCACATAGAACACACAGTGTTGTTTCTTCTGTGACATCCTCTTCTAGTCAAAAAACAGTCTTCCTCTTCCCCAAACCTTTTTGCTACACTTCTCTTGTTTGCTGAAAATTGCTTTCATGTTAGAATATGAAGTGCAAGTTGACGGGAGGGAATATGGTCCAGTGGTTAGGGTGCTGGAGAATGGGGTTCAATTTCCTGTTCTGCCACAGACTTCCTGTGTGGCCTTGGCTGAGTCACATAGTCTGTCTTACTCACTTCCCCCATCAGATTAAAAAAAATTGAGAGAAAACTATTTCCCTACCTCACAGCAGGGCTTAATTTGTTCCAGGGCTTGCCAAGTCTTGCCAGAGCTGATCCCCAGCACTTCTAGGCTTTGCAGTTCACAGCCCTGACACCTCTGGGCTTGCCGTATCAGTTATGAAAGTAAAAGATATTGCTTGAGTCCCGGCACCTCTTTCATTACAAATTAAGCACTGCCTCACAGGGGCGTTGTGCAGATTGTGAGGCACTCAGATACTGCAATAATGTGGGCCACAGAAGCATGTTAGATAGATGTTCATCTTAATATAGATATTTATCTAGCTATCTGTCTTAGGCTAGGTCTACACTACAGCGGGGGTCCGACCTAAGATACGCAACTTCAGCTACGTGAATACCGTAGCTGAAGTTGCGTATTTTAGGTCGACTTACCTGGCTGTGAGGATGGGGGAAAGTCGACCGCTGCTGCGCTGCCGTCGACTCCGCTGCCGCCTCTTGCCGCGGTGGATTTCCGGAGTCGACGGCAGAGCGATCAGGGATCGATTTTATCGCGTCTTCACTAGACGCGATAAGTCGATCCCAGAAAATCGATTGCCTGCCGCCGGACCCTCCGGTAAGTGTAGATGTACCCTTAGAGATTTCTATAGCGCCCATCACTATAGTATCCAAGCATTTTTATTACAGAACCGGCATTTAATTGAAGTGGCACTGCTGTTTCTAAGCCCAGCAGCTGAAAGCGTCCACGACCAAGAGGTTTGAATGCCCAATTCCCATTAAAATTGAGTGGGTTTAAAAATCAAGCCATCATTCATACAATACAATTAATAGCAAAATGTACTTGAAAGGCAAATATAGTCAGAATGTGCTGGTAACAAAAGTAATACAATGAATCTAAAACCTGTTCTATGATTCATTATATCTTTGTAGGGTTTGTTCATCTTAGCCAAATCACCGCCCTCTGCTCATTCAAATCCCTTCTGCTACGTCACATCACCTATAAGTGAGTTAACAGGCATGTGCGCGCACACACACGAGTTCCTAGGAACACATACACAACCCCCCCAAGATGTGCATATACCTACAAGCCACCACATGAGTTTATTTTCATAACCCTTGTCCTGCTTAACCTATTCTTTCCCCTTTGATTTTTTGGTTACACTCAATCATCGTAGCAGGGCTAAACTTAGGGCTGGTCCACACTAAGCCCCCACTTCGAACTAAGATACGCAACTTCAGCTACGTGAATAACGTAGCTGAAGTCGAAGTATCTTAGTTCGAACTTACCGCGGGTCCACACGCAGCAGGCAGGCTCCCCCGTCGACTCCGCGTACTCCTCTCGCGGAGCAGGAGTACCGGCGTCGATGGCGAGCACTTCCGGGATCGATCCGGGATCGATTTATCGCTTCTAGACAAGACGCGATAAATCGATCCCAGAAGATCGATTGCTTACCGCCGGACCCGGAGGTAAGTATAGACGTACCCTAAGACACTGGTATTTCTCTTTTCCTCTCCATTCAGGCCAGATGCAGAGGGAAAGAGTTAGAGTACAGGGATCGAAGATGAACCAAGCTTGGAGACAGTTTTCTCTCCTTTTCCATGAAGTCCTTGCCTACTTTAGTAGCACTTAAAAAACCAAACCAAAAAACAAAAGAACACCCAACATAAATTATTTATATAGGCTGAACCTGAAACCTTTTTTGAACATTCTGAGACCCTGAACCTACAGTTTGACTGCACAGATCAATTTGCAGGATCAGGGGCCTATAGTTTGAAAAGAATATTGTCAAGGTATTTTTCCTATTTTTTTAACTAAAAAAAATCCCCCGCTCTTATGGGTGCTAGAAGTATGGCAGCATGCCCTGGCTTCAAGTGCTTTCCATCACTTACAGGGTTTATGGTTTTGTTCACTGGCTTTCAGCACCCCCGCTATACAAATTGTCCAATGCCACTGCCCACTATTATTGTAATTATTTTTACCTTTGGAAAGCCTGAGACTGAAATGTTTGCTTACCCATTTTCATTTCCCTTTGTGATTTGTAAAATAGTAGGGTTGCTGTCAAGACCTGTACTGCTGGCATTTTTTTGTTTAAAGAAAAGCAAAGTTTAAACTGTGTTTTGAAGAGCAAAACAAAACACAAAGAATTACCTGGATTGTACAAAAAGATTATAAAGAGAGGGAAAAACAAAGCAAAATAGGTCAAAATTTGGGCATTACCCAACCTTGTGAGTTTCTATTTATGGGCCCAATCCTGCTCCTACTAAAGTCAATGCAAGGGTTCTGAGACAGATTTCAGTGGGAGCAAAATTGGACCCTAAATGATTGCTTCTCTGTGTCCTGAGTTAGTCAACTATTTAAAGTAGGGTTTCCATGTCCACCTGAAACATTCTGAAACTAGCTGATTCCCAAAGCCCTGACTTACAAGCCCTTACACCCATGTACGTTTATTGACATGAGTAGGCTTATTGAAGTCAATGGGACTATTCACAAGAATAAAATTAAGTGTCTAAGCATTCACAAGATGAAGGCCTATGTGCCCTTTACCCTACTGAGGACAAAAGCTGAATATTTGTGATTAAATTAATTCATTTATATCTTGTGGAATAATGATGAGCTAACATCACAGAGTGCATTGCAAATTAACATTCATAACAACTGATGTGTTAATCATAATTTGAATAGAATCACTCAGCATTCATTAATGGCGGTCAGTCCCTTCCATTCCTGTATATTGACGCCATCCATTCAAATGAATGTACCACGGTTGCAGAGGCTTGTCAAGGGACAAAGCTGACTAAAGCCTACAATCAATAATATTTTTTTACAAATATAACCAGAAGTTGGAGGAAAAACGAGCTTCACATTACTGTAAGTGTTTATAATATTTTGGAGAATCTTAATGAGTCGGGCCACCAGCTAAGAGACTTAATTTTAAGCGGTAAAAATACAACGTAAGAATTACTATATTTGATCAGACCAGTCAGCTACCTCGTCCAATATCCTGTTTCTTACATTTACCAGTACAAGATACTTGTAGGTGAAATAAACCCTGTAATGGACAATTATAGAATAATCAACCCAGAGAGCCCATGTTTCTTAATCCCAAGCAATCAGTACCTGTTTTATGCCCCAAAGCATGATGGTTGATCTCCCTTATACATTTTGATAAATATACATATATGAATATAAATGTTACAGAAAAGGCAAACACAGTTAAACAAAGGGCTATTTCAGGGAAGACATGATGATTATTTAGCCAGTCCCATAGATGTGTAGAGAACCTTTGCAGCAATATAAGACCAAGGCCCAGATCCTCAAAGGAGATTATAAGTTAAATTAGACATAAAAGATAGTGAGTAGCAACAACAGACGATGGCAATAACAAATTACCATGGGTTTATTTTGTTGAGTGTGTGTATTATATGTGATGATTTTCCTATCAGGTCATGAGGGAGAGCAGGAGAAAATGCACAAATGTGGAAGTTGGTGGTAGAAAGCTAATTCAAAGAAGCAAGTTCCTACACATTCTTCTCAGGTAAATATATCAGATGTTGGGTCTTGGTATTCATTTATGCCAGTACATAAAATCAGCTTCGATATAAGATACACTACAAAAGAATGTACTGAAATATATAGAGGAATACAGGACACAATTAAAGGGAGTGGGCGGGAGATTGGGAACTGGAAAGTCTGAATAAGTTTTTTAAAAAATAGAAGATAATATTTCACCTGATGCAGTGGAAAAAATCTCTATATTGTAAAGAATTATTTAAAAAAAAAAAAAAAAGAAGCCAAGGAACCAACTATTATTTCAAAGATAAGCAGGATGATTTGAAAAATGGATCAAAGTATAATAGTACACCTCTACCTCAATATAACGCTGTCCTCGGGAGCCAAAAAATCTTACCGCGTTATAGGTGAAACCACATTATATCGAACTTGCTTTGATCCACCGGAGTGCGCAGCCCCGCCCCCCGGAGCACTGCTTTACCGCGTTATATCCAAATTCGTGTTATATCGGGTCGCGTTATATCGAGGTAGAGGTGTATTCACATTCATCTTCCAAAAAGATCTTGGGGGGGAAAACCCAGCTTGGCCCAGTTTCCTGTTTCAGGAATTATTTTTTCTGAGGGAGGAATGTATTTTCATTGCAAGGTTTCCTAACATTTTCAGGGCTTTTATTTTACAAAAATCCCAGAAAGCAAACCATTTGCATGAATTTTTCCAACTCACATAAAGCAATAACTCTTCTTTTAGTTTGAGGGAAGCAAAAATTCCTCTCTAGATTTTAGTAATGCAAACAGGACCCCATCTATTCCACCCTCACCACAACATTGTGATCCAGAATCTCACAGTGAAAGAATCTCAACAACAAAAAATGCTAAAAACAATATTAATTCTAAGTTAAATCTGTTCAATATTAAAAAAAAATCAGGCAATACAAATAAGGATCATCCAACAATATTAATTTGGCCTCACTACACATAGATCATATTTTTACTTCTCTTTTATATATAACAGTTATCTTGATATTTTACTGCCTTGTAGTGTAGGCTATAAAACATACAGCCTAGTTAACAGGAGGCAGGATGGCCTAGTGGCTAGGGCACTTGTCTGGGGTTTGGGAGACCTGGATTCACTTCTCTGCTTGCCACAGACTTCTTGTGTGACCTTGGAAAAGGCAGAGTCTCCATGTGCCTCAGTTCTCCCATCTGTTTAAAAAAAACAAATGGGATCCTGACAATTAAAAATGTGTGAGGTGCTCAGCTACTATGGTAATATAGCAACAGAGGGTCCTGTGGCAAGATGACTTGCATCTGAAGAAGTGAGGTTCTTACCCACGAAAGCTTATGCTCCCAATACTTCTGTTAGTCTTAAAGGTGCCACAGGACCCTCTGTTGCTTTTTACAGATTCAGACTAACACGGCTACCCCTCTGATACTATGGTAATATAGGGAGCATATAAATCCTCAAGGTAGTAATTGAATTAACAGCTGCAATTCAGGTCTTTTGGTGATTTTAACTTTTTAACCTTAGGGCCCAGTTCAGCAAACACTACCATGAATAGTCTGATTGAAGCCATGGACCCTTCATGGTAGTAAGCAGTATTCCTGATAGGCTGTGGTTGTAGGATGAAACCCATAATGTTTTATATACATATATCAAATAAGTAAAGGCACTATGTTAGTGCACATAGTTGAACAGTATGCATTTCAAATCACAGCTCACACACAGTTGAGTGTGTGGGATACAGACACACTAAGGCAAGAGCACAAGGTAGTGGTAAGTAAAAGCACTAAGGTTGGATTCATCTGGCTGCTCTATTGGCAAGCAGGCTTAGTCAGTGTTAACCCAGGTCACACCAACAATACATATCCTATTAGGGAGGGGAAAAGACACAAAGTTACTAGGAACATCAATTACTCTACTTGCTTATGCAAGATCTAGCACTTAAAATAACAACAGCCCATTGTTCTTCAGAGGTCATCATAATCCTGGATTTTTTAAAAGACATCGGTGAAAATCATGGCCATATAGACTTTATATGGGAACTAGTCAGAATATACAGAATATACAGCTCCCGCCCTCAAGCAGGCTGCAGAGCTACAGTGCCATTCCTTCCATGGCCAGTGATAGGCTGGAATAGCAGTGGCTTCCTAAACTTATTTTTTCCTGACAACACATCTGTGGGAGAAAGAAAGAAAGAAAGAAAATCGAGACTGACTTGCCAAGATCACACAGGAAGTCGGTGGCAAAGAAGGGAATCAAACCTAGGTCTCCCAAATTTGTCTTCTATCCACTGGCCTATCCTATCTCTTGCTACATAGCCTCTATCTTTTATAGCCGACATCTAATGACAAATAAATATTGAGTGAGAAATTTCATATAGCATTCTGCTCCTTCTTCTAGCCACTAGGTCTGCATAAATGGGATCTTATAGCTGCTCCTCCAGTAGTTTCCCAGATTGGCCCTCCTGATGCACAGGAAATGTAGAGGGCCACCCGTGCATTGTCACTCTGCCTGTGCCTTCCCCAACCCGCATGAATGTGAATCATGGGGCTTCCATGGCATGGAGGTTCATCCAAGGGCCTTCCCAAAAGGGTGAATTTCACCCTGTAGGGAGGTAGAACACTGCTGGCATACACATTTCGGGGCACACACTTAATGTTGCTAGGACCCCGTGGGAAAACATTTGCAGAACTTATCATTCCAAAGGTTCCTCTTACTTGAATACAGAGACTGCTTTAATACATGGTCCTTGGGGCAAATTTTACTGACCTGCTGCAGTATTTGTGGCGCTAAATGGAATAAGACAGCTTCTGAATGAACAACCTGAATGTTAAATATTAGCGTGTAGAAAACACTTTACAATTTGTAGGGAGGAACCCACAAGGAATACCAATAAATTAGTATTTGATCCCTGACTTCTCTGAATTGCTTTTCTTGCATTTCAACCTTACAAAAAAAAAAAAAAGATAAAATCAGACTTCAGATCAATTCTCATCTGAAATGCTCAGAAATATCCTTTCCACCAGAGGTCAGCATCTGGTACCAGAAACACTACTGTTTGTTTGATTTTGAAAGTAAATGTTAATAGTTATCAATGTTTTGCCATCAAACTGGGAGTGTATATCTCCTGGGGTACCAAGGGGCTCTTTCCTGGGTCCAGTACTATTAAATAGTTTCGTTAATGATTTGTACAATGGAGTGGAGAGTATCCTTATAACATCTGTGGATGACACCAAGATGGGAAGAGGTTGCTAGCACTTTGGAGGACAGAATCATGACAACTTAGAGACTTGGTCTGAAATCAACAAGATGTTTTATTGAATTTCAAGTGCAAAATATATTACTTAGGAAGGAAAACTCAAATACATAACTACAAAATAGGGACTAACTGTCTAGGTGGTAGTACTGCTGAAAAGGATCTGGGGATTATAATGGATCACAGATTGAATATGAGTCAACAATGTAATGCAGAGTTCTTCCTCTGTGTAGCTCAAAAGCTTCTCTCTCTCAAACAGAATTTGGTAAATTAAAAGATATTACACCTCACCCACCTTGTCTCTCACCAATGTAATGCAGCTGTGAAAAAGGCTAACATTCTGGGGTGTAACAGGAGTGTCATTGTGATACTCTGTATCTTGGGGGACCACCCTGCACCCCCATGTTCATCCTTATAATATGATTGTGTGGTATCCACTGCAAAGTTTGTCATGTTGGATGTCTTCAGAAGGCTCATGATGCACTGAGCATTGTTGTTATGGTAATGTTATAGGTTGTAATTTCATGTATATAGTTATGAGGCTGAAAATGTGTCCTCATGGCTTAAAACAAGCCCAGGCAAAACTCTCCAGGAACAGAGGGGCAGTTCACACCTCATCAGGGCATGTATTGGGGCAAACCCAGCCCAGCCTCACAGGAACAAAAGACATTGAAAGGATCTATTGGACTCTGGAGTGAGTCACCCCCCTTCTCTTGGTTAGTTTGGGACTACGATGAGGTAATGCTCTCCTGACCCTGAAGGGGTGGGGGGGTGGAAAGCCAAGAGGGAAGAAAGAACATGATAAAAGGGAGAGATGTTTGCCATGCTCTTCCTCTCTCTCCCACCTCCATGTACAGACACCAGCATCAAGGAACTGAAGTGCTGATCAAAGGGGAGAGCCTGGCTGAAGGGCAACCAGCCAGCCTATGGTGAGAAGCATCTAAGTTTATAAGGGCACTGAAAGTGTTAAGATCAGCTTAGAATGTATTTTCCTTTTATTTCATTTGACCAAATCTGACTTCTTGTGCTTTAACTTATAATCACTTAAAATCTATCTTTGTAGTTAATAAATCTGTGTGTTTATTCTACTGAAGCAGTGCATTTGGTTTGAACCATGTCAGAGGCTCCCCTTGGGATAACAAGCCTGGTACATATCAATTTGTTTGTTAAATTGACAAACTCTCATAAGCTTGCAGCATCTAGCAGGTATAACTGGACACTGCACGACGGAGGTTCCTAGGGTTGTGTCTGGGACCGGAGATATTGGCTAGTGTCATTCAGTTGCACAATCCAAGCAGCAGCTGGACAAAAGTGCTCACTGACATAGCTGGGAGCAGCTTACATGCTAGAGGCTGTGCATGAACAACCTGGGAGTAGGGGTTCTCACAGCAGAGCAGGGTAAGGCTGGCTCCCAGAGTCAAGGATTGGAGTGACCTGGCAGATCACTGGTCCAGATAACACCAGGGGAACGTCACAGTCATATGTAAGACATGGGAGGTAATTGTCTCACTCTACTCAGCAGTGGTGAGACCTCAGCTGGAGCACTGTATCCAATTCTGGGCACCACACTTCAGGAAAAATGTAGACAAAGTGGAGAGCGCCCAACTGGAGAGCAACAAAAATGATAAAAAGTTTAGAAAACCTAACATATAAAACAGGTTAAAAAAATACTTGGCCTGTTTAGGCTTGAGAATAGACAACTGTGGGGCGGGCCTAATAATAGTCTTCAAATATCTTAAGGGTTGTCATAACGAGGAGTTATTTAGTTGTTTGCCACATCCCCTGAAGGCAGGACATGAAGTAATCAGATTAATCTGCAACAAGAGAGATTTAGGTGACATACTAGGAAAAGCTTTCTAACTATAAAGTTAGTTAAGCTCTGGAACAGGCTTCCAAGGGAGGTTGCGGAATCTCCAACATTGGAGGTTTTTAAGAATAGGTTAGAGTTGGACACACCTGTCAGCGATAGTCTAGGTGGTTTACTTAGTCCTGCTTCAGTGCAGGCGGATGGACTCGATGACCTCTCAAGGTCACCTTCTAGCCCTACATTTCTATGATTCCATGAATATGGAATAACCTCAGAGCTTGGAGTATGATGAAGCCCAGAAAGAAGAAAAGCAAAAGGGTATAGAGGACAAGTCTTCAAATGGGACTAGAAGGTTTGTACAATGTTAGTTTACTGTCCCAGGGAATCTAACGTAAATATTTTTTAAAGTAAAGAAGAGTAACAGAATAACAGCAGCTCTGTCTGGGAAATGTAATGGTAAAATGGAGGGTACACCATATAACAGAGGACTGTTGATATTACAGTTTTCAAGACACTTTTTTCTTGGTTGGGAGAGTGGAAATACCACCTTTGGACTCCTTCCACTGAGAGTATTTATTATTTGCATTATGATAGCTCTCAGAGCTTGATCCTTCTTGGGAGTGCATTTTGCTAGATGCTGTACAAATATAAAACAAGACAGCTCCTTCCCCAAAGAGCTTGCAATCTAGTCCTGCTTACCTAAAAAAGTGTCCAAATATGGAGGTTTTGAGCACCAACTCCCATGTTCCCAATGGAAGAGAGAGGAAACTCTGCAAGGCTATTTAGTCCCTTACATGGATTTTTCCTCAAGATGCTTCAAAAGTTGGATTTGCAAGAAGTGAGTCACCCAAAGTTAGACTATTTTTGAAAATCCTAGCCTAGAGCTTTAAATATGGCCCTGATCAACACACAGGGATTTTCTGGTATTTAAATTGAATCCTTTTTAGGGCTGACCCAGCTATGATTGTAGACACTTCTGTTAATAAATATGATAATTCTACTGAAATAAAACAAATATTCCTTGTGGTTATTCAGGGGCAGGAATTAATTTCCATTTTCCACTCTTATGTCAAGCTTTGACTACTCTTCACTCTGAAGGACCTACAGGAATATAAAATATCAAGAGTATTCATTTTTGCTGTAGTAGGAAAGCTAACCAAACATGAAACAAAATGCATACTTTATTTTAAAGAAGCATTTTATTTTTGGGTAGCTTTGTGTATGAGCTTCAGCCTAGTATTATAAACCGTGTGTAAAAAGTAAGTCTATAGGCATTAATATTTGCATCTCATGTCTTTATAGTGCCGTCACCTCTTAAAAAAAACTTTTCAAACCTTCACAACTACCAAACCACAGAAGTAGTCTTTGCACAAAAGCTTTCATTACAATGGCAAAAATACAAGTGTAAACCTTTTTAGCGAATTATATAAATACAATATTTACTTTGAAATGTTAGGGGCCACACCTACAACCCAGTAATAGGACTACCTAAGTGACTAAGAACTGCCCATACTACACAGGGTTTTTGGAATCTGGTCCTTATTTAACATAAAGAACTTTAATAGCTTACATAGCATTGTTACTATATCCTCTGATCCAAATTCTAGTCTCACTTCCACCAATACAACCCACTGATGTCAATGCATGGGTGGAATCAAAAGCAGAATCTGACCACATCCTGACCACAGAAGTACTGCGGAAAGGGATCTGGGGGTCATAGTGGATCACAAGATAAATATGAGTCAACAGTGTAATGCTGTTGCAAAAAAAGCAAACCTCATTCTGGGATGTATTAGCAGGAGTATTGTAAGCAAGACACGAGAAGTAATTTTTCCACTCTACTCCAGCCTTATTAGGCCTCAACTGGAATATTATGTCCAGTTCTGGGCCCTACATTTCAGGAAAGATGTGGCCAAATTGGAGAAAGTCCAGAGAAAGAGCAACAAAAATGATTAAAGGTCTAGAAAACATGACCTATGAAGGAAGATTTTAAAAATTGGGTTTGTTTAGTCTGGAGAAGAGAAGACTGAGAGGGGACATGATCACTGTTTTCAAGTACCTAAAAGGCTATTACAAGGAGGAAGGAGAAAAAATTGTTCTTCTTAACCTCTGACAATAGGACAAGAAGCAATGGGCTTAAATTGCAGCAAGGGAGGTTTAGGTTGGACATTAGGAAAAACTTCCTAACTGTTAAGCACTGGAATAAATTGCCTAGGGAGGTTGTGGAATCTCCATCATTGGGGATTTTTAAGAGCAGGTTGGACAAACACCTGTCAGGGATGGTCTAGATAATACTTAGTCCTATCTTGAGTGCAAGTGACTGGACTAGATGACCTCTCAAGGTCCCTTCCAGTTCTAGGATTAATAGGTTACATTATCTTTCAACATTACATCATCTGCTATTGAGTTTGTTCTCTGAAGGCACTCTGATCTTGATTGATCAGCTGAAGATTCTTTGTGCCTGATTTTCTGTAGTGCTGAGCGCCCACAGCTCCATTGACCTTAAAAGGAATTGCAGGGCTCAGTACTTCTGAAACTCAGGCCGAAGGGGCTTCAAAAGTTGGGCTCCCAAACACTGAGACATGCAAAAATTAGGGACCATTTCTGAAATAGTTGCCCTAGAACTTTAAATATGTCCCTGATCTAAACACAATCCACAGGTAATACAGCCACTTTTAAAAACACAAAGAATGGAAGTTATTCCACACATTAAATTTGATTAGTCACTAATAACAAATTCTTATTTTTAATCTAAGTCTTCATTGTCTGCAGTCTCATGGCCTCTCCCCCAAGATCCTCAGCTCTAAATCAGAGGATTAAATGTGGTCCAGTCTGATTTTTATACAGTGTATGAGAGATCCATTCATATTCTGGCTTGTATCGTTCCAACACACCTGGCTTTTAAAAAAAAAAACCCAGCAAAAATATAAATTCATTCATATTAAACAGGCTTTGTTCATGGCGTTTTTGTTGTAAAAATTTGAAACTGACATCTATTTTCAGCCACATTTCCCACCCAATAATGTCCAGAATTCACATGTGCATGTGATCTTGCCCATTGGCCCAGAAGGTGGGAAAAGGACTTATTACTTCCAGCTAGCGCAATCACTCCTGCTACTCAAGTAGTAGTGGCTTGTGCTTTTGGTAGTGTTCTACCCCTGCCGACAACCCATGGTGGGGACAGTTGCACATGCACACCATGGGTTGCTATTATAGACTTGCCCTTGACTGCCAAGTTGCTGGCGTTAACTTGTTTTAAGGGCGTATAGAATTATTTGTGCTGAAGTGGGGGAAGGGGTATGTATGAACTAGTATATACATTTTGTAAACAGAGGCAGCAAACAGGGCACATTTCTGGCCTACCAGCCCCAAAAGTGTCCTGCAGGTGTCTAGCAAGGAGAGTTCCATTATATTGTTTGTATTTTGTTTCCATGCATAGAAACTCTCTCTCAACAAGTTTATTCCTCTTATAGGGAAAACAATCTCATGTACTTGGGGGGGGGGAAAAAAAAAAAAAAAGCACAGAAAGTTTTTTTCTTCAATACAATGTATTTTCCCTTTGGGTAATTATTTACAAGGACTTCACGTAACACTGAGGAGTTTGGGCTTTGGAACAGAGTGAACATATTCAATGATCTCCTGTTACAAGCCACTCCCCTCCTACCCCATATCTCTTAGGAAAAGTATATCCCAGGTTAGCTCATGAGTTTCCTTTGCCACTGATAGTCCCTTGAATAATGCTGTCTTCAATATATTGACCGGTAGTATCTGTGCTCCTGCTGAGCACTGTTGAAGGAATCCTTGAAGATCGTCTCTCCTGGCTTTTATCATCAGAAGAGCAGCACATGATCCGTCTCATGGTGTTGGACATTTCATCATCTTTGTAAGAGTAAATGACTGGATTCATGACAGAGTTGAGCAAGGCCAGGAGAAGGAACCATCTTTTCACATGCTGAACCCCACAATGAGTGCAGTTCAGACCATCAAGCAGCAGAACCACCAACCCAGGGGTCCAACAGACAACAAATGCACCTAGAGAAAGAAAAAAAGAAAAAGGGGTTCAGACTTGAATAAATCCTGGCTTTGGGCACACACGTATTTTTTCCCCTCCAAGAGCATCAGATTCATTAAGAACAATATACACAAAATTGTACAGGGAAAAACAACAACAAAAATTACGTCTATTAATTTCCCCGGAAAGCACTTAAAATGTAAGAGCTTAGCATTTGAAAGATTACAGAGAGCATGAACTGGGATGCTAAGAGTCCATTGCCTCTTACAACAGGCAGTGAACGGCCCTTACAACACTAATTTGGCCACTCTGACTAGAAGACACAAATGGGGCAAAGAATTCTTTGGCACAATACAACTGAGTTGATGCAACTGGTGCTTTGGCAGGTAGAAGGAACTCCTCTATTAATCGCATCTCTACTCTGTATGCTGGAGGGAAAGAGACTGCCATGCTACACCCCAAAGAGACGGCAAATCTACTGCCTGTTAAACAGACTACAGCTGATTGTGTTTGCAAAGTATGCTGCTAATTTCATCCAATAGGAAAGCACGTACTTTAAATATGTGCAGGTTCAAAATGGCCCAGCTACCCCAGGCTGCAGTGCTCACTGTGGTGTAAGCAGTATTGAACCCCAGAACTTTTTTGGTACCCTGCCACACCATTCCATACTGGGAACTGTCTCTCCTCTCTCTTCACAGCCCACTCTATGATCTTGTCTATGGGTGCCAAGGCTACGGGCATATTTCCCTGCAGGATGAGGTGCATGCCAAGTACCTCCCTCATCTCCCTACCTATCCTTCTCCACAGGGCTCAGCACACTGAGGTAGAGGGACCAGGGAGCAACTGAGCCAAGAGGGAGTTAGGGAGGAGATTTTGAGAAAGGGATCCTGGGGGTTGAGTGGAGAGATGAGGGTTGTGAGGGGAGGAATTAAGATCTAATGCGGGGGAAGGGGAAAAAACCAGAAGAGATAGAAGAGATAAAGGGAGGTGAGAAATGGGCTGGCCAGGAGACAAAGGTCACCAGAAAGAGGACAAATCAGGAGTAGCAGAAGAAGAAATGCAGCTAGATCCCAACATGGGGGGGAGGGAAGAGAGAGAGGGAGGAAGGACAAGAGAGGGAATGGGAAATTATATGAGAAAAGGGGGGAGGAGGAGAGTTATTTTATTGAAGAGAAAAAGGCAACAAAAGGAAGTGAATGACAGAGAGCTCGTGCCAGGCATCTCCTCGGCAGCCAAAGTGATGGGACTGAGCGAGGAGTGAAGAAACCACACACCCACACCCAATGCAATGGCCACCCGTCCTCTACACAAATATGCAAAGCCAGTACAGGGGGGAGACACTACACAGAAAGGAGGAGAAAAGAAGAAAAGTGGAAACATCCAGGAAGGATGAAAATGGGAGAGAAAGAGAAATTAAGATGTAAGACTTATTTACAGCCCTACATGTTACTGCTATCCTTGTCAGAAGGGGCAGGGGGAAAAAAAAAATCACACTTCCACAGGAGAAGGTGCAAGAGGAGAAGAATCTTCAGAGTGATTGTGGCATCAAACCAGCGATCTCCCTCCACCCCAACATGCACACTGCCAGCTTGTCATTCTTTGCTTTCAAGCCCAAGGAAAAGCAGCCATGTGTACCATAATACTAACCTAGCACAAGCCACAATTGCTGCCTGACTTGCAAAAATAGAAAATTACAACTCTGCACAAGTCACTTTGTGGATGACACAGTAAGGAAACTCTGCTTATGTATAAAGATATGGTTTCCCTTTTTTGGGCTTTAAAAATCAGCAAACAAATAAGAACACTTTTAGCATTTATGCACGTCCCTGTTGAAATGCTCTCTGGATGGTCTTGGTATCCATTCAACAGCTTTGATATTAAAAAGGAGTCACCTTCATTTTCAGAATACTGCTAGTTTTCCTACATACAAACTGTGGGTGATGGGGTGGACTAAGCCCAAAGGCCCCCTGCTGGAGGCCTCAGAGTTCTGGCACACCTCAGGGTTCTGCCACACCCATCCCAGGAAAGGAGCAGTAGAGAGGTCCTCCAAGCAGGCTAGAGTGGCTGCAGGGCAGGAGTCAGCAACGTATCCATACACGGACACAACTGTCCATGGTAAAAAATTTGAGGTCTGTGGGGGCGCTCACCTCAGGCAGCTCCCTGTCCCTGCTGTTGCTGGCGGAGGCGCGGCCAGGCGGCTCTGCAGGCACCCTGCCTCCATCCCCTAGCCCCGAGTGCTGACGCCACGACTCCCAGCCCACTGGCCGGGAACTGCAGCCAATGGGAACTGCGGGAGGTGGCGCCTGAAGATGGAGGCAGCATGCCTGCAGAGCTGCCTGGCCGCACGCGCCTCCGCCAGCAACAGCAGGGACGGGGAGCCGCCCAAGATGAGCGTCCCTGCAAGCGGCTCCCCATCCCTGCTGTTGCTGGTGGAGGCGCAGCCAGGCGGCTCTGCACGCTGCCTCCGTCCCCCCTCCCTGAGCGCTGACTCCTGAGCTCCCAGCCCATTGGCTGGGAACCACAGTCAATGGGAGCTGCGGGGGCGGACAGGGCAGTGCGCAGAGCCGCCTGGCCGCGCTTCCGCATAGGAGCCAAAACATGCTGCTGCTTCCGTGAGCTGCTTGAGGTAAGCGCTGGATGGAGCCTGCACACACATACACCCTGCATCCCACTCTCCTGCCCCAGCCCTGATCCCCCTCCCGCCCTCCAACCCCTTGGTCCCAGCCCGGAGCAACCTCCTACACCCCAAACCCCTCATCCCCAGCCTCACCTCAGAGCCTGCACCCCTAGCTGGAGCCCTCACATACCCCCACACCCCAACCCCCTGCTCCAGCCTGGAGCCCCCTCCTGCACCCTGAACCCCTCATTTCTGGCCCCACCCCATAACCTGCATCCCCACCCCAGAGCCCCAACCACCTCCCACAGCCCAACCCTCTGCCTTACCCCAGAGCCCCCTCCTGCTTCCCGCCAATGTCTTTCACTAAGTCCGGTAATTTTGTCAAGTGTCCATCGTGCAACATGGGTCACCCTGCTGCAGGAAAAGCAGCCAATCAGGGCCCAGGAGGGCCATCTAAAAGGAGCTGCAGAACAGAGCAGTAGTTAGTTGCTACTTGGAGCTGGAGACGAAAGGACTGCATGCCTGGCTGGAAGAGCAGGAGGACCACAGGCAGTCTTCTGGCAGGGACCAGGGAGCAAGAGGCTTCTGGCTGGCTGCTAGGACTGAGCCAAAGACAGTTTGCTCCCTTGGTCTCTGCTAGCAATGGAGGAGCTCTTGGATGGCTACTAACTGAGAAGGGAGTGAGCCCGGAAAGGGCCACAGGAAGATAGTGTCTCCAGGGAGGAAGCCCTGGGGATATGGCCCCATACCAAGGCCAGGACTACTTAAAGACTCAGCTCAGAGAGGGCTAGAGAAACACCACCAGAGGGGTACTGAGATAAACCCTGGTGGACTGTATACCCCAGAAGGGGTTTGTTCTGGTTCACATGCAGATAGTGTGTGTGTGGCTCAGTCAGAGGGCTGAGTCACTAAAAACCCACCTGAGAACCACCGAAAGGGGTCTCCAGACCTAAAGAACGCAGACACACCCAACCAGAAGGGGGCACTCGTGAGAGGTGGGTGCCAATCCCGTTACACTGTGTAAGTACAACACTGAGGACGTAGTGCACAATTCATATCAAAGAACTGGGAAATGCAAGAGTTATGATTCTAACAGTAACATCAAAATACTGCATTGTACATACAATACACACACACTCCCAACAAGCTACACAAAGAAGTACATGGCCTGATTTCAGAAATGATAAGCAGCCATCGCTCCCATTGTTTTTAAGGGAAACTGAGATTGCTCAGCACCTCTCAAGAGCAGGCAGGAAGAACAAAGAAATGAATTCGAAAGCTTTAATAAGTGTTACAATTTATGAAAAAACATGCACGAGGTAAAAATGTTGTAATAGTTGTTAGGAGACTGCAAAATACTTCCTAAACTGTCCTTCCACTAGAAACCACTTCCTAAAGTAAGGAAAGAAAATTCACCCACCAGATTTATATTCCTTTTTGGATAACATACCATGGAATGGAAAGATTAAAGGCTGGAGCTTTCATAAAAGATGCATTTAACTCTACTGTAGCTTGAGTCTGGATTTTTGTGTCCCTAAATACCAATTTTATAGGTTAATTTTGAATTAGTGGTCAGTAGCAGTTATTTGTGAATTCTGATGCGAGAGGGTTATGAGTAGATCTCTACGCAGGGTGTTCAGAGCTGTAGCTCAAAACATCAATTCTGGTAATCAACTTTGCAGCATGGATTATGGTTCAGAACCAGAACATTGCATAAATAGAGGTTTATTGCACTGAGTCTTACCCAAAGCCCACTGATGTCAATGGAAAGCCCCCTTTGACTTCAATGGGCATTAGAATAGGCCCCAATTAGGAAGAGACCACACTCTACATTGACATCAACTGTCATTGAATATTTCTGGGCCTCTAGGGTCTCAGTGCAACTTTTTATTAAACATCAGGGGCTAAGGGGCTAACTCTCCAGCTCCTTGCAAAGAAATAGTTTAGCGTGTGAACCATCTCTGCATACAAGTAAAAAAAGGGGAAGCAGTTTACCACATTATTTATTCTTTACCACACTGCAGGACCCCATCCTGCTTCCATTGACGTCAATGGGAGCAGGAGCAGGCCCCAAATTAGTGTATAAATGTGTTTTTTTAAAAGTGTCAGCTAGTAATTTTTTGCAGACTAAACATATGACAAACTCTAGGAAATACATCTACTTGCACAAACAACATTGTAAAGAGTGTAATGGCAACCACTGGACATCAAAAAAACGTCCTTTGCAGAAATTTCTCTAGTATCTGTGTGATGTACAACTTCCCCAATGGAAAGTTGGAACTCCAGACATTTAGGCAAGGTCTAAACTGTGAGCTAGGGGTGTGATTACCCTGCCCACATTCGTGCTAACTCTCATAGCATGAGTATAAATAGCAGCGTAGCTACAGAAGCTATGCCAAGTATGTACCCATCAGTTTCAGCCAGGTTCGTACTTGGCATGCCTAAGCCAGTGTCTCTGCTGCCCATACTACCATAGCCACACTGCTGTTTATACTTGCACTAGCTTGATGATAGCCATGTGCATGCAAGAAGCGGAATCACACCCCTAGCTCATAGTGTAGATATAGCCTTACACAGCTAATGAAATAAAGGCTGTAGTGCCGTACACGGTCAGGAACACCATTACAATTACTGGGCAGCTCTTTCAAGGGATTGTCTTACTTTGGATCCGCTGCCACCAAAATACATTTAATCATGTGTACAAACAAGGTTAGTGTCACACCCTATCCTTAACATTGCACACACAATGGGTTATGGTCCAAACTTGTTTCTTTTCTAGGATCTGCCTCTATTTTTACCTTATGCAACAAAGCTTTCAGGCAGACTGTACTTAAACTGCAGCCGTGGCTCCCTATTAATTTGTCTGTTCCTAGGATTTTCACCCTGCAGGATCTCTTGTTATTCACTCTAGGTCTGCCAAGGCTGAATCCCCACTCTGTCACTTCAAGTGCAGAAGGTGGGGGCCCGCAAGGATTTTAAAAATTAATACTTGTCACTCCAGGATTGTATTAAACTCCCAAGGTTACAGCTTCTCTCTGACCTTGCCTTGGTAAACGCTTCCACCACCAAATGCAAAAAAAACCCTTTGAACCCAGGAAGGAGCACTTGGGAATTCCTCCCTGTGGGGTACCCTCAAGCCCTTTCACCCACCCTCCGGGGAAGAGCTGAGAAAGAAAACAAAGGAGATTAGCTGTGGCTATCAGCTAATCAAACAACATGCACAAACCTCTTAGGACACTAAAAATCCAATCCTGTTCTTAAAAAAAGTAAATTTTATTAAAAACAAAAAGGGAAAAAATACATCTGGAACTTAGGCTTTTTGCTTGATCTTAAAAGAAACAATTACAAAAATTAAGCACCCAAAATAGCTTTCTTGGGGGTTCAGCTTAAAGGTTACAAGCAAACAAAAGCATCTGGGGTTAACAAAGAGGAGATCCACAAGCCAAAATAAGAAATAAACCTGATAGTGTCTAACTAAACATTCCCTACACAAATTATTTCTTCTAGGTATGGAAAATACTTACACAGCAAACCTTACACAGCACTTTTGCCTATAGCATTGCTGCTCCGTGTCCCTGCAACCCAGAGCACAACAGAGAAAGGGAAAGTTTCTTTCCCCCTTTTTTAAAGTTCTAGCCTTCCCATTGGCTCTTTTGGTCAGGTGCCCACTTCCTTTTCTTTACTGGGGGACTTTTAACCCTTTACAGGTAAAGCAAGCAGAGAACAGCTACCAAGAGAGATTTTACAGCTAACTGGCTGGTTGGGTGTCCATAAAAGGGAGCTACCCCCCGCTTCATTTATCACAAGGTCTAATATGCCTCAGAGAAACTTTCAGCTTTTCATACTTTTTAGTAGGACTTAAGAGAGCCAGCTGGTCTGGATGGCAGGGTGAGTTAGAAGAATAGCTCTGCATCTCACATAGGATATGCAAGACTAGGGCCATGTCTACACTTACTGGGAATCGACGTTGCTGTGATCGATGCAGTGGGGTTGATTTAGTGGATCTAGCTCTCCGGTTGACTCTGGAACTCCACCAAAACTAGAAGATTAAGGTAGGTCGAAGAGAGAGTGTCTCCCGTCGATGCAGCGGAGCGTAGACACCGCAGTAAGTCCACCTAACCTATATCGACTCCAGATACGTTATTCACATAGCTGGAGTAGCATATCTTAGGTTGACTTACCCCAGTAGTGTAGACCAGGCCAAACACCTGGTCACAATGTGCCATTAATTGTGCTCCCAGGTCAATTTGTGGATTTTCCACTAAGCCTACAGTGAGTTTCCTTTATATTGTGCCATTAATTGTGCTACCAGGTCAATTTGGGGATTTTCCACTAAGCCTACAGTGAGTTTCCTGTATATTGCATCACTTCAGTTGGACTGAATTCCTATACATCTGGAAGATCTGCATTTTTTATGCTTCTGCTGTGCCCTGCCATAAAGCTCTCCATATACTAGCACGGCCTTTCAGGACCTATGTTTAGGGCAAGGAAAAGGTGATAGCTTTTTAAACAACTGCCTTAACCAGATGTACACTTTTGGTTAAAATGGTAGAAGTTATAAATTTAAATTCTAAATGTATTAGATTGAAAACCCTGAACCTCAAAAGTAATGAATGTTTCTGCTGAAATACTGGTAAACTAGGATGAACACTGCGTGCATTCGCCTGAACAAACTGAAAATCATGTATAGACTTGCATGGCAGTCATGCCCTTTCCTTTCAACATATGTATGTTTAGCTGGGATGATGCCACAAAATGAATCAGTGCGAGATTAAGCCTTTTTCACAGACCTTCCATCTTCCAGTCTACATAAACCAGGCACTTTTCAAAGCTCGGTAGGTCTGAGATAGAATCATGTCAGCTGCTCCTATCAAACTCCCTGTACCGTACATCACCACTGAACAGATCAGCCTCAGTCACCTCCAGGGCTGGCTCCAGGCACCAGTGAAGGAACCAGGTGCCTGGGGCAGCCAATAGAAAGGGGGGGCACTCCGTTCGTTGTTGGGGCGGCACGTCCGGGGCAGCGGCGGTGGCACTTCGGCGGCAGCTCAATCGGCCCGCTTCTGTCTTTTGCGGCAATTCGGCGGCGGATCCTTCACTCACGGTCTTCCTCTTTGGCGGCACTTCGGCGGTAGTTCAATTGGGGTTTTTATTTTATTTTTTTTCGCCACTTGGGGTGGCAAAAAAGCTGGAGCCGGTCCTGGTCACGTCAAATTATACCCAGTAATATTCCTCTTTCACAAGAGATAGGGTCAATTGAAAAAAAAAAAAAAAAATCTAGTGCCTTGAAGCTTTACAAATCTGGGCTCTCACATGAAACCCAAACACACACACACACACACTGAAAACAGTCGTACAATGTGTGACTCAGATGAAAAATGAATCTTTAAATTAACCATTAAACAGTAAGCAGCTATAATCAAATGTCATAAAAATACAACTTCTTCACAAGGCCTGACAAAATATTGTTTCCTCTTAAATGAAAAACAAGAGCCATGTCCTGCTATTGATATACACATAGAGGGTGCAATGACCCTCTTGGCCAGGACCCAGGCACCGATCTGAGCTGCAGAGTGAAACTGCTCGCTGGAGAAAAGAACTGGAGTTGCCTACATGGAGTGTCTGCCTGTGTGGAAGATGTGAATGTAGCCCAACAGTCCTGTCTTTAAAGGACAAGTCTGTCTGCCCACGTCCATCTGCCTGTGGGGTTTGGTCAGGCTGAGGGACACCAGCCTGCGCTGAAGTAGGAGTACAGATTAGGTGTCTAACTGAGCTGGGAGAGGAGCAGGAACTGGGATGTGGAGGGAAGCGCTTTTCCCATAAGCAGGGAGAGGGATTTTCACCATAGGATAGGGACAAGTGCTGATGGCCAAGTGTCAGAGTGGGGGCTGCGGGAAAAGAGTTCTGAGTAGTGGAAGCAACGGGACAGGAAGGAAACAGGGTGGGAGGGTTTTGGGAAGGGGGAGTTTGATGCCTTGAGGGAGAAGGGCCTGCTGGTCAGACTACTGTGGATCCAGCAGCCACACAGCCAGTTCAAAGCCCAACCTATTATAATTTACACTGCAGGATCCATCCCACAGAACTCAACACAAAAAGGACAGCAGAGGCCACCTTATTCCACAGCCCAGAGAAGGGGAAGCAGAGAACTGAGACCGAGGCAGGAGAGGGAGACCAGAGTGCCAATGGCACACATGACATTGTTACTCCCGGGGCAATTCTGCGCCACTGCGCAATGCAGAATTTTGCAGAAATTAACATTGTGCGTGCAGAACTTCTTTTCCCCCACAGAAATGGGCTGCAGTGCTGCTGGCCACCACTAGGGGCCGCTGGACCCAGCAGAGCCCAGCTCACACATAGAAAATACTGCCGGGGGGAGAGGGAGGGAGTTAAAGGGTTCCTGACAGCTGCATTTCCCAGCACACCGTGAGGGAAGGAGAGGACGGTGCACAGGAAACTCCGTGCAAGCCTGGGACCGAGCATCAGGCTGTTTCTTCCTCTGGATCCCTGGGCTCCGGGGGATTGAGTGTATTAGCTGGGAGGGCCCTGCATGTGGGCTCGGGGGGATGGAGAGATTGTGGGTGTCTGGCCCCCCCAGCAGGGCTCGGGGAGAGGGCAGAGAAACAGGAACTGGGTTGTCGTAACTCTCTACTCTGGGTTGTCTTTAACTCTCCACTCCTGGGGGACATTTTTTGTGTGTCTGTATTGTTACAGACATACTTGCTGACAGGTATTTTGAAATAAATTACCAAAATAATTGAAACTGGTGTGATTATGCAGTGTTATTTTGACAAATAAAATTTGCAGAATTTAAAAATACACCTCTACCCCGATATAACACAACCTGATATAACACGAATTCGGATATAACGCGGTAAAGCAGTGCTCCGGGGGGCTGGGGCTGCGCACTCCGGTGGATCAAAGCAAGTTCGATATAACGCGGTTTCACCTATAACGCGGTAAGATTTTTTGGCTCCCGAGGACAGCTTTATATCGGGGTAGAGGTGTAGTGTGCACAGAATTTTTAATTTTTTGCCACAGAATGTCCTCAGGAGTAACACGACCACAAGCCATCTTCCCTCTGCATATCTTCTGCTCTCTGGTACTCTTCTACGCAGAAGAGCTGAGCTGACCAGCAGGATTTCACCGCAGGCGATACTGACAGCTGCTTATTATGCTTCCTCCTGCAGCAAAGCGTGTCTGAGATATCACAGCTAGCAGCACTGTGATGTCACACGTGCAGCACTATGGTTTCGCTGAGGGGTCAAATAGAGCAGGGGGCCTGTGAGTGGAAATCAGTGTTTAAAAACACAAGCAACTTTGTAAATGGCAAGCAGAGTAAGCAAAGAAATCAGAAAACATGAAAGTTAAGAGGGGTTTATTATATCTAAGTCAAATATGCCTGAAGTTTCTCCAGCAGAAGAGTCCTTAATTAATAAGAAATCCACTCTCCTTATTTTGCCAAACAATCTTGGCTTAGAGCTTGATCCTGCTCACACTCAAATCAATGGCAGTTCTGCCATTGGCTTCAGGCTGAGCTGGACCAAGCCATTATACTCCATCTAGTTCAAGTAATTTATACCAGCAAACACAAAACGTAGCATGCTAGGAATTATCTGTTTTTTGTTAGGTAATGCAACACTCTGTAAAGAATGCAAAGACGTGCAGTAGAGCCTTAGCCAGAACAATTAGTTTTATGGAGTTGATACATATAATGTAATTATTATAAACAGTGCTTGCTCGAACCACTTCTAGTTAAGGCTGTGTCAGGCACTCTTTCTATTTCAGAATATCTTCAAGGATTTAAGCACATGGCATTAAAAATAACTCCCCTGGGCTAAAATCAGCACTAAGCATGGTGACGTGTTGGTTCCACAATGTACAAAATAGCAATATTTAAACTATTAGTTTGGTAGATTATTTTGCACCTGAAAAAAAAAAAAAACAGGAAAGAAGTTAGTGATTTAGTTTCCAATACTTTTTGCACAGCACATTTAAAAAATAGCCTGCCTGGTCATGACTGCATGTTTTAGAGCATCCTAAAAAATTCTTTCCAAGATAGTTCACAACAAATAGCTTTTTAAGCTAAAATTTTAATTGCTGATTTGAAGGGGTATTTCACCATGCAGTATGATATGCTCACTACAACATGCTGATGTATATTTCCTATGACATCAGTTGGGGCTGATGGTGCACCCAATGAAGTTAATGCCCAACTTGCTGTGTATTTCAATGGGAACAGGATCTGTTTTACTTAAGTGATTAGTGAAGCAAACTGTGAATGACACTCTTTACAATTATTGTGTAGCCTTTCTGAAATTTCAGGAATAGTTCTGTGCTGGATCAGACAAATATGATCCACCGTTGTGTCATCGTTACAGTTCAAACGGACAGCAGTAGGACCATATCTTATGAGTGATCTTAGCTACAGAAAATTAAGGCCATATACTCACTGCCTTCCCTCCCCCACCCCAATGCTTTTTTGTGCTAGAAACAGGGCCGGCTCCAGGCACCAGTGAAGGAAGTTTGGGGCAGCCAATGGAAAGGGACGGCACGTCCGGGTCTTCGGTGGCGGGTCCCTCTCTTCCTCTTTGAGCTGCCGCCGAAGTGCCGCCGAAGAGGAAGAGAGGGAGCGAAAGACCCACCGACGAATTGCCACCGAAGAATGAAGTGGCACGACTGAGCCGCCGCCGAAGTGCTGCCGATCGGCTTTCTCTTGCCCCCCCGCTTCGCCGCTTGGGGCGGCAAAAAAGCTGGAGCCGGCCCTGGCTTGAAACAAAGTGGCTGGTGCTCTCCCCATTCCCAGAGAGGGCACATTTGAAAGCATCCTAAAAAATTATTTCCAAGCCAGTCCATAAAATTGTAACTTATGAAGTTATTCGTTAATTGCTGATGTGAAAGAGTGTTTCACTGTGCAGTACAATTTGCTCTGTGTTTTAAAGAAAAGGTGAGATGCTAAAACAATCAATGGGACGTGACAGAAACAGGAGAAGATTCACCCTGACACAAAAAAAACAGAAATGTAAACACATTTTATATGTCCCTTTTTTCTGGGCCTTGGGCCTGATCCTGCAGGGTGCACGTCTACCTAATTACCTATTTTATATGGTTGTCACCACAGTATATGAGCATCTCACACCATTAATGGATTTTTATCCTCATAAAACCCCCGAGGTTTGTTAACACTACGGAGGTGGAATTGAGGTACCGGGTAGATGAAGTGATTTACCCAGTGTCGCACAGGAAGCATGTGGTAGAGACAGTTATTGAACCTAGATCTCCTGAGTCCCAGTCCAGTCCCCTATTCACTTCAAATTATGATCTCCTTTGGCAGCAATCTGTACCGGGACCCCTGCCCAGTGCCAGCTGACGACTGGTGGTGGGAGGGCAACTGTGCCCCTTCTCCCAAGTCTTGTATCAAGCAATCAGTCTGAGCTATGAAGAATCTGGCCCTATATTTTTTGCTGTGTACTACACAGCAGACAGGAAGCATCAAAACCTAAGAGTCATAATTTCAGGATTAAGCACATACTGATGTATTTTGTTTTTGTGATGTCAAGAGAATATTAATATAAATGACAAGCCTTTTTAGTGCGTGTTTATTTGTGTGTGGCTTCCCAGAATGAAATGTGCAACTATGGCTTGGGCAGAAAGGTTTGGAGAATTGCTTATGAGGAGTGTTTTTTAAAAGCAGCACTTATTTACAGTCTACTGCACAATTAAGCATCTAGTCAAGATCATGTTTGGCACATGTTTGAAAATCTTGCAATGGCAATTTTCTCCTTCCAAATGGGAGGGTTTTCTAAGTTGAGCTTCATTTCATAAACGTCCCACAGAAAACAAGAGAGAAAAGACTTCACGCTGCTCCCTCAAAAACAGTCCCATGGACTTTCATCGAAGCAGGATTGGATCCAGCATTTCACGCCATCTCTCCCAACATCATGTAACGTGAAAGAGACATGGGAAAGTAACAGAGGAAAAAATGGTCTAACAATGAACGAGTGAGTCTTTGAAAAAACATGAACTTTCACATCAATAAGACATTATTCTTTGCTTTAACCACTAGTCCATGCGCGTCCTGACAAAGCCCTGTGTTGATAGGCTTACTTAGAGTTTCTAAAGCACTTTGATGTCCTTTGATGGGAAGTGCTGTACACAGAAGTGCTAAATATTATTTTGTCATTTTCGCCATGATCACCAGGTGAATTTGCCTAAAAATGCCAAGACAAATCAGTAGCCAAGTGACTCCTGCAGGTACTGTGAGCTGCACAGTGTGATCCCTACACCCTTGTGGTTCTTAGTGCTGGATCAGAGTGTTAGGGTGTTACTTTGGGAGTTCAGTGTGTAAAGAAAGAAGAAGCATTCCTGATGGTTTTTACCCCAACATGTATAGAGAAGACTTGGATTACAAGGATGACAAAAGATTACAATGGTTCAGGAATTTTCAGATGGATACAAGGGAAGTTAAACATTTAAATCTTAACTTCTTTTCTAATCTGACATGGTTTTATAGATAAATATTGCTTGATTTTTGGTTAAACATTAAACAGATAAAGTGAGCTGCAGGGCATAAGGGTGGAATCAGAGGATTCTTTATTTTGCAGTCATTCATTCTCAAATATCTAAATTCTTCCCCTCTATTTATCTTAAAGGCTGGCTACCCCCATCTGCATGCCTATTCCTAGAAAGGACAGCAGTTTGTATCTGCAGCTTACAGTGATGCCGTTTTCTACCCAGCCAAGGAGATGACAATAAAAGGAGCCCGCTGCTTGCAACACAGGGTGTTTAAAGCTAAATGCAATACCTTCGTGTCGCATGCGATCTCTCGCAGGCCGGAAAAAAAGCAGCACAGACCCGTCTAGAGCTTCACTGAGACAACAATGCAGTTTTCCCCACTCCCTTTCAAACCAGTGGTTCAGTTCATTTAGACCTCTTGTATTTTTTTAAACTGATGTTACCCATCTGAGTAAGTGGGGAAAATATATTAAAAGTGACTGTGAGCAGATGCTGAGTAGTTTCTGGTGAAAAAGATCTTCCTCTGAAGAGTTACTATGCGTGTGCATAACATTAAGAGGTTGAAAGCTTTGTCGCCATGCCATTTATAGCCCTGTGTTATGATTTTTCAAAGCCCAAACACAAATCATCAACACATTATTAGGACGGCAACAGTGTATTAATTACTGATTAACCTAAACTAGGAAGGGATGAATTAATTTTAACAACAGGTTTGGAGCAATATAATATTTGCCACAGATGACAAAAGCACTGTATTCTAGAAATTCCCTTGAAGGACTAGTGGTAGATCTGAAAATCAGGTGTTATTTAGGTATAATTCCATATATGCATAATCCATGATATTTACAAAATGGTCCTTTAACACTACAACCTTCCACTTGTGCTTCCACTAGGACCAGAGATGCTAGCACAAATCAGACTGCCAGACTCTGTAAACAATGCCCTTGGGCACAGCCTAAGAAAGATAACTGTTCTTAGTTTGTAAACTTCTTGTGCTGGAGACACACGCCTCCTCCATAGCATTGCTATCTGAGAATTATATAGTACAGACAGAAACTGTCTTCTTTACAACAAAGCTATTCCTTCTTAATAGCTGCTACAAGACAAATGCACTAAATACCATTATATGTGCAGGATGGTTATGAAAGAAGCTAGTCATTGTTGGACAGATAAGATATATCTCTACCAGTTGCTAAAGCAGGATGCTCAGGGTCATCTTGTTTTCCTTAGCATTCTTAAGCGCTTACTGCAAAGCTTGTATCTGCAACTTTTAAAATCCTGGGAGCAGATTTATATTTGAAAACTGAGGAGTCCAGTTAAACAAAACATAAATCTGGCTTTTGCACTGCTACAGCCACTGCAGAATCATGGAACCACCTCCCACGCCCCTCAAGCCTCAAAACCAAATGTTCCTGTGCTGTCTTTTATGGCATCTGAGCTGGACAAAGTCTTTACTAAGTCAGCCCCAAAGAAACGGAAAGCCTTATTCATAGATTTTTAAGTCTAGAAGAGACCATTAGATCACCTACTCTGACCTCCTATATAATACAGGCCACAGAATTTCCTCCAGTTACTCCTGCATTGATCCCCATAACTTTCATTTGACTAAAGCATATCTTCCAGGAGGCATCCAGTCTGAATCTGAAGTCTTCAAGAAGATAAAGAATCTACCACTTCCCTCCATAGTTTCTTCTAATGGTTAATCACCCTCACTGTTAAAAATTTGTGCCTTATTTCTGATTTGAATTTATCTGGCTTTAACTGACAGCTTCTTATCAGCTGGTTATGATTTAATTACTGGTGAATATAAGATGACTGAGCTATTAAAACAGAATGTATATTTTCAATATCCTTTTAGAAAAACAATTGTTGATTAAGTGACACAGAAACTGGATGATACAGGGGATTCATAATGAAATTCTGAGGCTTTTTGTTTCTGGGTCACTAGATAAAATCTGGCCCCAGTCTGTAGGAACTAAAAGTTGTTAAAAATTGATGGGGTTAGTGGAGTATTTGAAATGAGTTAGAGATCTCAGACTGGATTCCCCACTCTGCGAAGGCCACTTTGCATTGTGTAAGGAGATAACTAGCAATCTCAGCCAGTGGAAAGCTGCAGAAAGTGATTCCACCGCCTGCACCAACTGCAATCTTCCTTCCCCAGTGGAAAAAGGGTTGCATTAGGGGCGGGAGAGCTGAGCTGTATCCTCCACTGGGTACAAGATCACCTCAGCACAGCACCTGTGCAGCCCAGACTGCGATGGGATGGGCAGCCCTGACTCCAAGAACTGCAACTGGCTCCCTACAATGCCCCCAGACCCCTTCACTCCCTCCATTCGCAGCTTCTCCTACCACTTCCTAATTATACTGCGAAAGCACCATCACCACTGAAGCTGTTTGGCCCCTGAACAGGGAAATTACAGAGGCAGAGATCCCAATGGGCAGAGTCTCTTTTTCTCATCCCCAGAAATGGAACAGGGTCCAGGTACATTGGTGGGATGAGGGGTGCTGATAATACCAGCACCCTCTGTCAGTCCCTTGTGGCCAAGTGGATGCAGTGTCGCCAACTCTCCTGATTTCTCCATGTATCCAGCTAGAGCTGGAGTCGTCTCGCCAGGATGCCAGCAGCTCCAGCACTCCTGTGAATTTCAACCCTGCCTAGGGGGAGGAACCCACTCTGATTGGCTGCCTTCACCACTTGCCCGGGGATGAGCAACCAATGAGGGCTACTGTTGGAGGTATGCAGAGTTCTCCTCTCCTACCGCTCAAGAACTGAATGGAGTTCTGGGATAGAAGAAGGGAGACACCAGTCTCACAGGAGGGGAAGGGGAAGCAGAGAGAGATGAGCAGCTCAGGGCAGCCCTGCTCCATCCTCTGTCCCTGTGAACAGTGGGTCAGTCAGCTCTGTTCCTCCCTCCCCGCAACACCCAGCTTGGGAAGGGGGAGAAGGTGGTGCAGCACCCCCATCACACCCCAGGGGGGGTGGTGAAGAACCTCACAAGCTTCAGGAGAAGAACTGGTGTGGGAACTGGGCAAATGTGGGGCCAGGTGGAAGGGTGGACAGGCAGATGTAGGGGGTGAAAGCACCTGCAGCGGAGGCTAAAATCACCTTAACCAGACACCCTGTGAAACCAGAAGTCCTCAATCAGACAGCAGTGCAACCACCAAAAAAATAAAAAAGCAAATACTGTATTGCCTCAGGGCTTCAACCACGGGGGGGTTCGGGCTGCAGCCAGAGGGTGGGGGGGGGTCCAGGGCTCTGGGCAGAAGGGCAGCTCAGGTCTTCTGACCCTCAGGAGTACCAGGGCTCAGGGGTTTAGACTGGGGGGCAGCACCGGGGCTCAGGGCTTCAGCCCTGTGGCTCTGTTCCCGGCTTCAGCCCGACGGGGGGTGCCGGGGCTTGGGGCTTTAGCTACAAGGGGAGCACTGGTTTCAGCCCCAGCACTCTCTCCGTAACTGAAGCCCCAAGCCCCGCCCCCAGTTGAAACCAGGAGAGGAGCCACAGGGCTGAAGCCCCAATCCCTGGTGCCCCACATGGGGCAGAAGCTGGGACTGGAGCCGCAGGGCTGAAGACCCAATCCCTGGTGCCCACATGGGGCAGAAGCTGGGACTGGAGCCGTAGGGCTGAAGCCCCAGCGCTCCCCCGCAGGTCTAAAGTGCCAAGCCCCAGTTCTCCCTGGCAGCCCCTAGGATCAGTACCCCCCCCCCCCCCCGCCCAGAGTCCCGCAGCCCCAGCTTCTCCGTGGCTGAAGTCTGTAACGTCTTTTTCAGAGTTCCAGACCATTTCAGAGTTACAGACAATAGAACAATACACCCATAATAGGAGTATTGTAATATTTGGTGCCCTGTGCAATGTTGCAAACTTTCATTATCTATTTAAAGTGTTAAGAGAAAGAAAATAAAGTGCCCATCCAGGACTCTAGATGACTATAACAGTATCATTAAAATACAGCATAAAACCCAGCAGCTTTCCCAAAAAGGGAACAACCAATCAGCAAACATCCCCTCAACATGCACTCCAGCACGAGCCCTGATCACAACTCCCCCTCTCCAAAAGCTTGAGCAAGAAGATGGGCCAACCTGTGTGTCCGGAAAGTCAGCAAAACTGAACTTTTACAGATTAACAGTGGGGAAATTAATCCCAGATTGAGCACCCCACATTGACAGCTCTCTCTCTGATATGGAGGGAAGTTCCAGTTGAAACACCTCTGTGGGCTATAACTGTAGCAATATGGCACAGTGAGATAGGCAGGTCTCAAGCAATTTTAGAGTTTCATTGGTCAAATCCTATACCTACAGGTTAAATACCCACAAAACTTACTCTCTGGCTGGGATTTTCAAATTCAATGTGATTTAGGCTCCTAACTCCCTTAGACTCCTTTGCAACTCCCAGTTTTTATTATTTTAATCCAGACAAATGCGCTGGTAAAGTTGCTGTGAATTTTGTCAAACCTTCTCCTTCCAGAGACCTTTCTGAATTTTTTTTTAAACTACAGGGAAAAAAAACACACACATACATTTTGTAGCATTCTGCCTACAACCAAACTGTCTAACCAGCTACCAGATGAGTAGACATTTGGTCTACAACTTGATTGACCCTATGCTTCGTAATTTTTCATGGTGTGACATCTTCTATCACCTAAGTGGGCAAGCAAGCACTGGCATGTCAATATCCAAGAGATTTTAAGTTATTTTTGACAGGCACGTGGATCCTTATAGATAATTTTCAATATTGTCTTACCTAAGACGGTCATGACTGTCTTCATAAGCTTCATTGGTGTCCTCCTACGGCTGATGGATCCACTAGTGTGTGGAGATAAGACATTAGTTTTCCTCTGGACGTACATGTAGATTCTTAGGTAAACCACCACCATAATGAAGAAAACAACTAGATTGGAGACAGTCCAGAATATCAGATAACTTCTGCTATAAATAGGAGCCAGGGAAGAACAGGTTGAGATATTGCAAAGGCAGTTCCAACCCAAAGTAGGCACAGCCCCCATAAAAATAGCAATGGCCCAAATCAATAAAATTAAAAAAGTGACTCTTTTCTTTGTGAGGTTACTGTGAACCCTCATCCGCACTACTGACATGTGTCGCTCAACAGCTATCACAAATAAATTAGCCAGAGAAGCTGTCAGGCTTGTGTCCAGAAGCCCCTGACGCAAAAACCATCGGTTAACAGTTAGCGTTTTGGACACAGGGCCAGTGTTGAACATCAAGTATACATAGGCAATGCCAGCAAAAAAGTCTGCAGCAGCTAGATTGGCTAGCAGATAGTAGAAGGGGAAATGAAATCTTTTGTTTTTGACCACAGCTGCTATGACCAGTGAATTTGAAATAAAAATAAACAGGCAGAAGAAGGTCCCAAAACATAAAACAATAACAAGGTTTGTCCCTGACCACTCATCTACTGTGTCAGTGTTGCTCATGTTATAAAAAAAGTCCATACGTTTATCATAGTGGCATTCGTTCATCCTGGATCAGGGCCTTACATCCTAGGGGGGGGAAAAAAACATGAATTAGATTTCATACCTTGTCTTTGCTTGAAGCACTGTGCTGCAAATACTTTGAGTTTAAATGTTCCCAGAGAATAATTTTCACATCAGGTAGAACTAGTGCAAAAAGAAATGCTGCCTGAAGGAAAAACTGCTCTAATATAGTCTCTCTGATTAGGCCCCAATTAAAAAAAATTAATCACATGCTTAACTTGATCTTGATGTCAAATGGGACTTGAGCAGAAGCTTAAAGTTAAGCAAGTGCTAAAGTGCTTTGCCGAATCAGGGACTTAAACATTAACTAGTTAACGCTTTTGCAGATGATGAAGCTGAAGCTCAGAGTTTTAGTGATTTGCTTGAAAATACATGGAGAGCCAAAAACAGAACCCTGATCTTCTTACTCCCAGTCCTGTGTTTGAACCACAAGCCCATCATTTCTCCCAATACCCAGCTAAGACAGCAAAACACAGAAATCCTACATCTTTTCCAGTTTACTAACCTAGCAACATAAAACTTTTACTTGTGAAGTATTTTCCTGTTTCTGAAGCATGTTAATAGATATAATATGTAAATATACACTATTTAAGGCATATATTCTCAATGTATGCACATAACTCCTATCAGTAGTAAATTAGTTTAAATGAATGGATTTAAAAGTGAAAATATGTTATATTACATTTTAGAATAACTAGGTCCAAAGGGTGCAGAGGATAGAAAACTGGTGGGGGAGTTTGTGAAAATAAAAGTGAAGTGTTGGCCATGAGTTCTGGATTGATAGCCCTGTAGAATAAAGTCTCCTATTCATCCACAAGGAAGGTGAAGCATAGGTAGCAGCAGTGGCATGAGCTTTCATACACTGTGTCAACACTGTTTTGGACAGATCGCTACTAAAGATGAAGAGAGGGATAGTTCATTCTCCCTATTACTTCTCACTTTGACCTGTCTGGGTTGACTATCAACATCAGCCAGGATAGCGTTATTGTGATGTGTTCACGAGGAACTACATTGAGATACAACGTATTTAATGCAGAAGATTAAACAGCCATCAGATGGTATTGACTTTCAATAATCTTGGCACAAAAAGTGAGCGTGTGCTAGTAAAATTCAGAGGACACAGAGTTAGAAGGTATTGCCAATACAGAGGAGGAGTGGAATTTCATAAGATTTGGATGACCTTGAAAACTAGAATAATGGAAATGGGATGAAATTTAATAGTGCAAAGTGTAAGGTCATGCACCTAGGGCAGGGGTGGGCAAACTATGGCCTATGGGCCGCATCAGACCTTTTAATCCAGCCCTCAAGATCTCACTGGGGAGCAGGGTCTTGCCCCGCTCCACACGTGCCGTGGCTCCGCACAGCTCCCGGGAAGCAGCCGGCATGTCCCCCCTCCAGCTCCTACGTGTTGGGGCAGCCAGGGAGCTCCACATGCTGCCCCCGCCCCAACTGCCAGCTCTGCAGCTCCCATTGGCCAGGAACCACGGCCAATGGGAGCTGTAGGGGCGGCGTGTGCGCAGAGCCGCCTGGCCACACCTCTGCGTAGGAGCCAGAGGGGGGGGCATGCCACTGCTTCCGGGAGCTGCCTGAGATAAGCGCCACCCGAAGCCTGCACACCCCTGACCTCCTCCCATGCCCCAACCACCTGCCCCAGCCCTGATCCCCCTCCCACCCTCTGAACCCCTCGGTCCCAGCCCAGAGCACCCTCCTGCACCCAAAACCCCTCATCCCCAGCCCCATCCCAGAGCCCGCAACCCCAGCCGGAGCCCTCACCCCCGCAACCCAACCCCATGCCCCAGCCCAGAGCCCCTCCTCTGCACCCCAACCCCCACCCTGCACCCATCCTGAACCCCTCATTTCCGGCCCCACCCTGGAATCCGCACCCCCAGTCTGGAGCCCATACCCCTCAGCCCAGAGCCCCCTCCCATACTCCAAGCCCCTCTGCTCCACCCCAAGCCCGCAGCCCCCTCCTGCACTCCAAACCCGTCATCTCTGGCCCCACCCCAGAGCCCACACCTCCAACCAGAGCCCTCACACCCTCCCGCATCCCAACCCCCAATTTTGTGAACATTCATGGCCCACCATACAATTTAAATACCCAGATGTGGCCCTCAGGCCAAAAAGTTTGTCCACCCCGACCTAGGGTCTAACAACAAGAATTTATGCTATACGCTGGGAATGTATCAGTTGGAAGCGACAGAGAAGGAGAAAAACCTGGGTGTATTGGTCAATCACAGGATGACTATGAGTCACCAACATGATGCTCATAGTCATGAAAAAAGTTAATGCACTCCTAGGATGCATCAGGTGAGGTATTTCCAGTAGGGATAGGGAAGTGGTATTTCCATCATACAAGGCACTGGAGAGATCTCATCTGGAATACTGTGTGCCATTCTGGTCTCCCATATTTAAGAAAGATTAATTCAAACTGGAACAGGTGCAGAGGAGGGTTACTAGGATGAACAGAGGAATGGAGAGCCTCCCTTATGAGAGGAGATTCACAGACCTTTGCTTGCTTAGCCTAACAAAACAAAGACTGAAGGAAGATATGATTGCTCTCTATAAATACATCAGAGGGATAAATACTGGGGAGGGACGGGAGTTATTTAAGTTAAGGGCCAACATTGGCCTAAGAAAGAACAGTTACTCACCTTCTCGTAACTGTTGTTCTTCGAGATATGTTGCTCACATCGATTCCAATTAGGCGTGCGCACGCTGCGTGCCCAGTCGTCGGAAAGTTTTTCCCCTAGCAGCACCCGTCGGGTTGGCTGTGGAGCCCCCTGGAGTGGCACCTCCATAGCGCACTATATATGACCCTGCTGACTCGGCGCCTCCTCAGTTCCTTCTTGCCAGCTACTCCGACAGAGGGGAAGGCGGGTGGGTATTGGAATGGATATGAGCAACACATCTCCAAGAACAACAGTTACGAGAAGGTGAGCAACCGTTCTCTCTTCTTCAAGAGATTGCTCATATCGATTCCAGTTAGGTGACTCCTAAGCCTTACCCTAGGCGGTGGGGTCGGAATTATGGAATCGCTGATTGGAGCACTGCTCTGCCGAAAGTTGCATCATCTCTGGCATGCTGGACGATGGCGTAATGAGAGGTGAACGTATGCACCGAGGACCAAGTTGTTGCCCTGCAGATTTCTTGGATTGGGACTTGGGCCAGGAATGCCGCCGATTAGACCTGTGCCTGTGTGGAGTGTACCGTAAGAGCTGACGCTGGGATTTTGGCTAACTCATAGCATGTGCAGATGAAGGACGTGATCCAGGAAGATATTCTTTGCGATGATACCAGGAGCCCTCTCATCCGGTCTGCCACCGCTATGAATAGCTGGTTCGACTTTCTGAATGGCTTAGTGCGTTTGATGTAGAAGGCTAGTGCCCGTCTAACATCCAGAGAGTGCAGCCTCTGCTCGCAGTTACTGGCATGAGGCTTGGGGAAGAAAACGGGCAGGTATATGCCTTGACTCGTGTGAAAATGTGACACGACCTTAGGAAGAAAGGCCGGGTGAGGCCTAAATTGCACCTTATCCTTGTGGAAGACTGTGTAAGGTGGGTGAGAGGTGAGGGCCTTCAACTCAGACACCCTGCATGTTGAGGTCACGGCGACCAAAAAAGCTACCTTGTATGATAGATAGAGGAGGGAGCAAGTAACTAGCAGTTCAAACGGGGGGCCCATTAGTTTGGAAACGACCAAGTTAAGGTTCCACGCAGGGACTAGCAGTCTAATCTGGGGATGGAGGCGTTCCAGGCCCTTGAAAAAACGTCCCACCATGGGGTTGGCAAATACTCCTGGGTGGAAGGCCAAGATAGCAGTGAGGTGTGCCTTGATGGATGACATTCCCAGGCCTTGCTGTTTCAGGTGCAGAAGGTACTCTAGGATGAGTGGTATAGGCACCTGGATTGGAGATGTGTGATCCTGGGCACACCAGCAAGTGAACCTCTTCCACTTAGCTAGATAAGTGGCCCTGGTGGATGGTTTCCTCCTGCAAAGTAGGACCTCCCTTACAGGTTCCGAGCACAGACGTTCCATGGAGTTTAACCATGAAGCTTCCAAGCCGTGAGATGGAGAGACTTGAGGTCTGGGTGGAGCAGGCGACCGTGACTCTGAGTGAGCAGGTCGGGGTGGAGTGGCAACACAATCGGAGTGTCCACTGACAGTTCCAAGAGAGTGGTGTACCAGCATTGTCGAGGCCACCAGGATTACCTCCGCTCTGTCCCGGTGGACCTTGAGAAGAACCTTGTGTGCCAGAGGGAATGGGGGAAAAGCGTACAACAGGCAGCCTCCCCAGGGTAGCAGAAATGCATCTGTGACTGAGTCTGGGCTGTGATTCTGAAAGAAGCAGAACATCGGGCACTTCCTGTTGCTGCGGGTGGCAAACAGGTCGACCTGGGGAAACCCCCACCTTTGGAAGATGGAGTGTATGACGTCCGGACAGACGGACCACTCGTGATTGCGGAACAATCTGCTGAGGTGGTCTGCCAAGTCATTCTGAGCCCCTGGGAGATGGGACGCTTCCAGGTGAATGGAGTGGGCTAAGCAGAACTCACAGAGCCTGAGGGCTTCTCGACACAGGGGGAGGAACGGGCTCCACCCTGCTTGTTGATGTAAAACATGGCAGTGGTGTTGTCTGTCCTCACTGCCACACACTGGCCTTGCAGCCGGGCCCAAAAATCTTGGCATGCTAGACGTACCGCCCTGAGCAACTTGATGTTGATAGGAAGGCAGAGCTCGTCCCAAGATCATAGGTCCTGCATTTGTAGATGTCCCAAATGCGCATCCCAATCCAGAGCTGATGCATCTATTACCAGGGACAAGAAGGGCTCGGGGCTGTTGAAGGGGACTCCTTCACACACTATCTGAGGGTCGAGCCACCATTGGAGGGACTCGAGTATGTGCTCTGGTACCGTCACTACTAAGTCCAGGTTGTCGTGTCCCGGGCGATAGGCCGACACAAGCCACGCTTGCAGAGGTCTGAGCCTCAGCCGGGCATGCCAGACCAGTGCAGGCTGCCATGTGGCCAAGGAGATGTAGGCAACTCCTTGCAGTAGTGCTCAGGAATCACCTGAGGCCATGAATGATGTTTGACATGGCTTGAAATCGTGTCTCCGGCAGAAACGCTTGTGCCTGCACAGAGTCCAGCACTGCTCCAATGAACTCTGTTCTCTGGGTCCGAGACAAGGTTGACTTGTTCACGTTGAGGAGGAGGCCCAGTCTCTCAAAAGTAGATCTGACGAACCGGACCGGAGATTCCACCTGCTCCCTGGTGCGCCCCCTGAGCAGCCAGGACTGTGAACTGATAGTGTTTGACCATGATCCTTAGAAATTGCCTGTGCGCGGGGCGAATGGCTATGTGAAAGTACGTGTCTTTCATGTCGAGGGTGGCGTACCAGTCTCCCGGATCCAGGGAAGGGATAATCATGCTCAGGGAGGCTATATGGAACTTCAACTTCACCAGGAATTCGTTGAGTCCTCGCAAGTCTAGAATGGGTTAGAGACCCCCCCCCCCTTTGCCTTGGGGATTAGGAAATAGCGGGAGTAGAATCCCTTTCCCCATAGCTCCTGAGGAACCTCATCCGCTGCCCCTATGGCAAGGAGCGATTGCACCCCTGGATAAGGAGTTGCTTGTGAGAGGGGTCCCTGAAGAGGGACAGGGAAGGGGGGTAGGAGGGAGGGGAGGAGCAAATTTGGAGAGAATATCCCACTTCTACCATGCGAAGGACCCAGCGGTCCGATGTTATTTGGGACCAAGCACGGTAGAAGAGGGATAGATTATTCAGAAAACACAGGGAAGGATCCGGTGGTGAGACTGGTGCTTCGTCCTCGGGTGCACCTTGAAAATGACTGCTTTGAGCCCAATGAAAGTAAAGTCAGGGCCTGATGCCCAGACTGAGGGTGGGAGGGCTTGCACCTGCCATTCCTGCCCCTGCGTCAGTAGGGATCCTGCCATGGCCGAGGAGGATATGACCGCTGTTGCTGTTGGGGCTTAAAGGGCTTTCTTTGGGTTGCCGGGGTGTGCATATCCAAGGATTTAATTGTAGCCCTGGAATCCTTTAGGCCAGGGGTAGGTAACCTGCGGAACACGCAAGCTGATTTTCAGTGGCACTCACGCTGCCCGGGTCCTGGCCACCGGTCCACCGGGCTCTGCATTTTAATTTAATTTTAAATGAAGCTTCTTAAAACATTTTAAAAACCTTATTTACTTTACATACAATAGTTTAGTTATATGTTATAGACTTATAGAAAGAGACCTTCTAAAAACGTTAAAATGTATTACTGGCACACGAAACCTTAAATTAGAGTGATTAAATGAAGACTCGGCATACCACTTCTGAAAGGTTGCCGACCCCTGCTTTAGGCTATGCAGCCTGGAGTCAGTCTGTTCAGCAAACAGACCCACCCCATCGAAAGGTAGGTCCTGCATAGTTTGCTGAACCTTGGGCAGAAGCCCCGAGGCCTGTAGCCATGAGCTAAGCCTCATGGCAATTCCGGAGGACAAGATGCACGCTGCCAAGTCCGCAGCATCCGGTGAGGCTGGTAAAGAGGTCCGTGCCACTGCCTTGCCCTCCTCGACAATAGCCCCAAACTCCTCTTTGGACTCTACTGGTATGAATTTCTTAAACTTCAGCATAGAGTTCCAGGAGTTGAAGTTGTATCTACTCAGGATTGCCTGCTGATTGGCAATCCTGAGTTGCAAGCCCCCTGTGGAGTATACTTTGCGCCCAAATAAATCCAGGCGCTTGGCATCCTTGGACTCAAGCACTGCGGCTTGCTGCCCCTGCCTCTCCTCCTCATTCACTGCAGCCACCACCAGGGAACAGGGCTGTGGGTGTGTGAATAGGTATTCGTACCCTTTAGAGGGGACGAAATATTTCCTCTCCACCCCCTTGGCAGTGGGAGGGATGGAGGCCGGAGTCTGATAAATGGTCTTTGCATTTGCCTGGATAGTTTTGATGAGTGGTAAAGCGATCCTAGATGGTCCCTCTGGTGCCAGGATATCCACCATAGGATCCTCAGACTCTACCACCTCCTCGGCCTGCAGGTTCATAGTCCGTGCCACCCTCCATAGGCGCTCCCGGTAGCACAGCTATCTATAGGGGGAGGCCCGGAGGTGGAGGTGTCCGCCACAGCCTCATCCAGGGAGGAAGACGAGGAGGCCAGAGGGGGAACCTTCCTGACCTTCCTGGTCCTCCGGTACCTCCTGTCCTGCCTCTAATCCAGGGTCAGCCACCCCAGGGTCAGGGTGAGGAACGGAGATGGGTTCCGGGGGAGGTGGTAGGGCTGGTAGCTCCTCCGCATCCCTCGGGGTGGGATAGCTGGTTGCTGCCTCCGGGACCCTTGCCTCGGACGCCACCGAACGGGAGCCCCTGGACTGGGTGCCCTGAGCCTGGTGGTACACCCAAGGAGTTCAAAATGGCCACTCTGCTGGCCCCTGCCATAGTGTGGGCCATGGTGCCACACGCCCGTCTGGTCTGCCCTTTGCCGGCTTGCATCGGGCCTGCTCCAAGACTTTAGATCCCGTCTCCGAGCCTGAAGACGTGGACCGAGACCATGAGAGCCAGGGCGGTGCTGAGTGCTGTTGGGCCAGGGAGTGGTGCCGCAAGGCTGGAGAGCGGTGCCGCGAGTGGGGTCTGCGCGATGACCTGGAACGGTCCCAAGACGGACTCCGTTGGGACCGGGAACTGCTGCATGACAGCGATCGACGCCACGAACGGGAGCGCTGGCGAGACCTGGAGCAGTGCCACAAGTCACATTGGCACCATGAGTGCACCCAGTGCCGCGAGACTGATCGGCGCCGCGAGTCCAAGCAGTATCTTGTCCCCAATGGCGATGAGGGGAGGAGCATTGCAGGCTTTCCGCAGGATGGTGCCGCATGCTGTGGCATCGGGAGCTTGGCGCAAAGGGCAGGGAACCGTGGTGCCGTCATGTCTACGAGGTCTCTTGTGGCCTCAAATGTGTCTGGGGTGGAAGGCAGTTGTACCTCCTCCACCACCTGACACGGTGAGTCCAATTGCACCGGACTCAACGGCCCCCCTTGCGGGACCGAAGTTGATGGTGCTGGCTCCGAAGTTTTCTGCATTGGGGGCTCTTCCCTGGCACACACCCCATTGACCAGTTCTGAGGGGTTGGGTCCTGAAGTTGGGGAACCACTCCTCACTTGTTTCCGGTGCCGCTTCTGACCCGGGGAATGGGACCGGTGCCGAGTCGCCTCCGATTGCTTCTGCACCGGAGAGCGGAGGTGCCGCGGGTCTCGTCCAGAATGTTTCTGCGGTACCGTCTCTGCCGCTGCCGGGGCACTACGCACTGATGCACTCGGTGCCGGGTCCCGCCGCACTGATGCTGGTTGTGGTCTAAGTGCCGCCTCCATGAGGAGCTGCTTCAGTCTAAAGTCCTGCTCCTCCTTTGTTCTCAGGCAAAACCCTTTGCAAATCCTGCACTTATCCACCTGATGGGTTTCCCCCAGACACTTTAAGCAAGCGTCATGGAGGTCGCCCATTGGCATAGGCTTGTAGTAGGACTTGCAGGGTTTGAACCCCTGGGACTTAGGCATGCCCTGGGAGAGTGTGGTTGGGGTGAAAGGGAACCCCCCCAACTCCCGACAGTGAACTATTAACACTACACTAACTAATAACTAACTAAACTAACTAAGGAAACAAACAGTAAAGTAAATAGAGCTAGGGAAACGTGAAGAACTTGCTGAGCAAGACGCCAAAGTTCCAACGACCGTCACTGGTGGTAAGAAGGAACTGAGGAGGCGCCGGGTTGGCAGGGTCATATATAGAGCGCTATGGAGGCGCCACTCCAGAGGGCTCCACAGCCGACCCGACGGGTGCTGCTAGGGGAAAAACTTTCCAACGACTGTGCACACAGTGCGTGCACACCTAATTGGAATCGATATGAGGAATTACTCAAAGAAGAACAAATGAATATAAGCTGGTTATCAATAAGTTTAGGTATGAAATTTGACACAGATATCTAACCATCAGAGCAGCGAAATCTGGAACATCCTTCCAAGGGGAGTAGTGGGGACAAAAAAACTGAACTTGTTTCAAGACGGAGTTTGGAAAATTTATGGAAGGGATGGTATGATGAGGTTGCCTACAATTGCCTATGGCTCATCTGTGACTGCTATTAACAAATATTGCTAACGGCCGGAGATGGGACACTAGAGGGGAGGAGTCTGAGTTACTATAGAGAATTCTTTCCCAGGTGTCTGGCAGGTGGATCTCGCCCATATGGTCAGGACCTTACTGATCACCACATTTGGGGTTGGGAAAGAATTTTCCCCCCGGTCATATAGGCAGAGACCCTGGAGCTTTTTCACCTTCCTCTGCAGCACGGGGCACTTGTTGATTTGAACTACAGTAAATGATGGATTTGCTGTCCTTGAAGCCTTTACAGTCAAGAGGACTTCAGTAACTCAGCCAGAGGTTATGGACCTATTACATGAGTGGGTGGGTGATGGTCTGTGGCCTGTGATGTGCAGGTCAAACTAGATCAGCATTTCTCAAACTTTTGCAACCCGAGGACCTACATTTTGATTTAAATTTTTTCATGGACCCCCAAGCCGCCCCGCTCAGACCCAGGCCCCGCCCCCACTCCACCCCTTCCCCCAAGGCCCTGCCCCACCTCTTCTGATCACCACCCGCTTTATAAACACTGCCCTAAACTAAATATCAATGCAATAATTCACTGCCATGTAGCAGAGCTGGAGACCAATGCTCCAGACTGGACTCAGGTTAAAACCTCCAGAGAAGTCGGGCATGAAGAGTGTGAGGGGAATGGAACTTTGCAGAGCTCACCAGGGCACGGTGCAGACTGTCACTCCACAGCACTCGCCACTTTGTGGTTTATTCAACAGCTTGTAAGTAAAGGTGCCATATGCCCAGGCTGTAAACTAGTGGAATAGGCTAGATTACCACTTTCCAGAGTACCCAAAAAAAAAGAAAAAAAAAAAGGAAATTCAAACTAAGGCCTGCCCTTGCCCCTTTCACCAAAGCACACCTTTATGTTTTTATACCTCTTCTCCTCTTACCCCCCCCCCTTCTCTCTGCCTATTATTGCCGTGGTCACAGGAGCCATATGCATGCTACTGTAACACTGCCAGTCTGGTTCTGTCCTCCCTACACATTACTTCCCCCCGCACACACAAAAATCACAAGCAGGAACCAGGAGAAAAAGAGCTCAATGTGAGGGAGAGGCTGAAGAATTGAAAAGCAGGGAACCTTGTTAACCAGAGGAAATTGAGAATGAACAAAGGATGAGTTGGGGGAACATCTCAACTGCCCTTCCATGCTGAATAACATGGTAGGATGGCCAACTGGGAAGAATGGGTAGAGAAAAGGAACACCCAGCCCGGGAGCTGGGTGAATACAAAGAAAACTCAATCCTTTGACTCCCACTGGCTGATTCCCCACTAGGGTTTACTCTGACCAGCTAACAACAACAACGTACTTGTCTTCACAGGATTTAATACATATTAAACACGTTAGTTAACATGTTTAAAATGCACCTTTTTACCTAGTGTAGATGTGACCTCTAATTTACTTGCTTAGCACTGTTACCAGATAAGATTGGAAGATATTTAGGTGGTGGGAGGCCAAAAAGAGGCTGATGAGGGGAGATGTTGTGGCTATGGCTTGTCTAGTTGCAGGTAATTTTTGACAAGGCTGGTTTAACATGACAACAATGCTTTAAGAAGTTATTGCACATTTATGCCCTTTGAGCATTTGATATTTTACAGCTTCTTTTTAAAAAAAAAAAAAAAAAATCTCAAGAAGGATGGAGCATTTTCCATCCACCGTAACACATAAAAAAAGTGCACAAGGTCATGTTTATGTGCCTAGAAATCTGCCTTCTTATGCTAGTTCTGAATCAGTCTCTCTCTCACACAACTTCTCAAAATAAAGGGTCTCCTTCCTACAACTCTTAATTTGAGGATGTTCTCAATTTTTGGCAAGAGGAAGCCTGCACTAGGTCTACACCGCAGTCATGAGTTGAAAATTATGTCATCCCTATTCCCTCGTTCCATGGCAGCTAGCTCAGAAAAAGGTTGGAAATAGGAAGATCATTACAGCATATCATATTTTGAGGTCAAACCACCAATTTCTAGAGCTCAATACCTTCAGTGGGTTTTTTTCCAGATTGAGCATTACCTTCAGCAGTAGTACATGTTGCTCAATAGGATTTTTTTCCATATTGGAAGGACCATAACACAGCAATACAGCAAGACAAAAAAGAACTATGCACTTTCAATTATCTAACAGGAACACAGGAATTGCTATACCAGATTAAAGCAAAGGAATCCTGTTTCTGATGGAGACTAATGCCAGATGCTTTGGAGGAAAGTGCAAGAAACCTCACAGGACATAGTCATGTAATAACCAGCCCCTCGAGGAGGTTTCTTCCTAACCTCCATCAGCTGGACCTTGGTTTATGAGCGGAAGCATGAGGGTTTTCTAGCCCTTTTCTTTTACCTATGTAATGTAACTCTGGATAATCTCATTACAATAATAGTTTGGATAAACACGGAGTGCCCAAATCAGCTTCTCACGCACATTTAGCCAAATTCTCATTCCATTTACACCAGCCTAATCCCATTTAAAATCACCAGAATATATGTGGGGGGAAATTGTCCCAGTATGTTTAAGAGCTGTTGTAAGGCTTCAATGTGGTTAAGTGGTTAGAACACCAGAGTAGGAGCTGGGAGACAGTGTTTTATTCCCAATTGTGACAGACTCACTATGTGTCCTCCATCAAATCCTTAACCTCTCTGTGCCTCTGTTTCACCATCAGTAAAATGGGGATATCTATATAAAATAGAGAGAGATATAAAGCACTTTGAAATCCAATAAAGAAATGTGCTTCACAAATAGAAACTATTATTTATGGCACTGAGTTGTCTCTCTATTTTGGCCCAATAGCTGGGATAAGTCTCCTGAACTCTCATACCTCATGGTCCTTCTAATTAAGCTGTCATTGGAGCTTGCAAAGCAGTGCTGAGCACCAAGGATATCCAGCTACATATGTGGGTAAAGGTAAAACTGAGAAAAATGTTAACAGGGTGATGCAGATGGAGCTCAGAACATTTTATTACTGAAGAGATTCTCTAGGCAATCATTGTCCAAACTGTTATTGTCACAACTTCGGGTTATGCCTTAGGGAGTGGGTCCCTCAATGAGAGATCAGGCTTGCATAGTCATTCCCAGAAAAAGGAGCTTTCTGCCTCTTCTACTTCACAAAGATATAATGTGCGTTCAGTCTGTAAGCTGCCCTTTATTTTTCTGGTTAGAAAATTGATGCCATGGCTCCTTTAATTTCCAATGTTGTAAATACATTATAGAATGCCCTCCTCCTGAGATTGGTTTCAAAAACTGAAGTTTGGATAAATGAAGACTGGTAGGAACCACACTGTTCAATCTACATATAAAAACAATATCCATTTACCCAAGTGTGAGCTAATGCGTTTTCTAAACTCCACCTGCACACGTCTGAAATTGCATATGAAATAACCCAGCAGTATGATTGCACCAATAACCCAAGAAATGCATTCAGCTCAAAAAGAACAAAGAAGGGTGTGTAATGCAGCAGAAGCCAAAAATGTTAATATGTAACCATAACAGGGAATTTAAAGAGGTAAACACTTCGGGGTTTGTTTATTTTTAAAAGATCAAGTTAATTTAAAAAGCAATCAATAGATTACAAGTACAACAGAGAGAAAGTCTCAAAACACAAGTTTCAATTTACAAAAATCATGACCTATTTGGAACTAAAAAAAAAAAACCACATGTAAACTCGTCCAGGAATGTCTCAGAAGCGACGATAACGGCTTTTCTATGTTACTATCCTTGGGAGTTGACAAGACCTTTTTATGGAAGAATCTAGAGAGAAGCACAGGATCTCAGATGATCATTTTTAGCATCTAAGTTGATGCCCTTAGAATTCCCTGTGGTTGGGATTTTGTGAGACTCAGTCCATTTTTCATGCAACTGGGAATATACTTTTTTTAAAGCATTATTTTAAAAACCCAGCTTGCACAAATTGGAAAACAAAAGGGCTGTAAAAAGTGTAACCAGATAATATTTTAAGCTCTTACTGCATGATCAGCTAACCTTTTTATGTCCAATTTTGAATAGCTTTATTGCTGTTTCCATTAAAATGTTTCACCTATGTAATATTAATTTGGAATTATTTTCTAATTAGAGAGCACTAGATTCCTGTGACAGCCCTATGCATTTCTGGGGTAATGCAGTTTTTTAAAGGATACTTTTTTTTTTTATAGTTCAAATTGTGATGCCATATGGATTTGTATGTATGAGCAGCATAAGTCACTTGTCCCTGAGTTATTGCCTTTGGTGCCTAACATCTGAGGTTTTATTATTTACCAAACAGCCTTGTATTGTACCCAAGATATGTCGAGTCAACAAAGAGCCTTAAGAAAAGACTATTAGGTTTCTATACCCTATTCTCTCCCAAGAGAGATTAAAGATCTAAAACTAAATATGTAATTGCATGGGTTGTCAAAGCAATGCTACCAGCCACCCACAGAAATTTGTACAGAAGACTGATAGATATAAATCATTAATTCAGGTAGCAACATTATTGGGACTCAAGTGGAAAGTGCTAATGATACTTCTGTTCCTTTATAGGAAGTTGCAGACGATGGAAGGTCTAGAGCTGCAAGGCACATTTAAAATAGTGTTACCAAGGCAGAGCTAGTCTGAAGTTTAGGCTCTTTGAGCCTTTAAACTTTATTACTGTCTAGTTTAAAGCTACCTTATCAGAGTCATTTGCAATGCCCTGATCCACTACGGAATGCTGTTAAGGGCAGATACCCAGTAACTCACTAGTTACCACAAGATTAGGTTCCAGGCTTTGGTAATTTAAGATCTTCTGAAATTATGGTTTAGGAAGTCTCCATATGGAGTCCAAAATAAAAACTTCATAGCAAAGCTTTCATTTAAAGTCTTCCCGAATGGGGCTTTGAAAGGAGCTGGCAGGCTATCCTTTAAATGTGGAAACAATCACAGCATTTTAAATATTTAAAAGCCAATCAGACAGCTTTTATATTTTGTTACATTTTTTCAGGCTTGTTTTACAAATACCTGTCCTCTGGCTTTCAAGCTGTAGAGCCCACATACCATTCTGTTCTTCTGTCCTTCAGAACTTTCTGCCCAGCTTACTGATGATCAACAATTCTACTTTTTTAAATTAATTATTTACAAAATTAACTAATGTACAATGAACACCCAACCCAGCCAGAAACAAAGCCTCCCTTAAAAGAAAATGTAATCAGTACAATTAAGCGAACATGATTCTTTGGATAGGGTTGCTTTTTATCATCCCTCAAGGAGCTGACTCTGATCTACGGTAGGTACATAATTGTAGGTGACATAACATGCATGTCTCCTCAGCTCTGGCTTTTGCTCAGAATCATGTCATTTGAAATCAGAAGATATATGACCATAAATCTGACTTATTATGAGAATAACTATAGATCAGGGAGGAACAGATAACTTTTCCTTACATGCCAAAAGACAAACAAAAAAACAAAAGGACGATAAAATATGCAAATCATTTTCCAAAACAACTCCCAGTAGATTTTGTCTTCCTGTGTCTATCTTCTGCTACATCATATACATGCAAGGGAAAACATTGTCTTGATTTGTGTCCTGTGCAGCATTGATCCATCGAACTCAGAAGCTGTATTTGCGTAGCTGATAACGTACAATTGTTTGCATGGGGGGGGGGGGGGGAGAGACAGAAATGACTGGACTTCACAATAGCATCAAGAGGGCAGGCATGCATAGTCTGGTTTTTAAACACACAGGTCTCTCACATTCATAGATGCTAGAACTAGGGGTGCTACTGCACCCCCTAGCTTGAAGTGGTTTCCATCAGATACAGCATTTACAGTTTGGTTCAGTGGCTCTCAGCACCCCCACTGTACAAATTATTCCACACCCCTTCTCACATTACTGGAAAAAAAAAACAATAAATATGATCCCTTCATGCTGATAGCAGCTGTCTCATTGTTGCTGAATGCTCCTGATTAAATTGCACTGAAATTAAAATAAAAAACATTGAGGGTGACCTAGCCAACTCTCATTTTTGTACCATATCACAGGGTTTGTTTTGCTGTATTTTCTGTAATACTTCTGAGAACTGCATAAAGGAGGACAAAAACCAAAATGCGTGCCAGTTTTCTCAGTGCTATAGCACAAAAGTTACACGTCTGACTACAAATGGCCATTCTGGATTAAACAGCGTTCCAAGTGTAAGGAGCAATGTATTACAGCCCTTACAATGTTCTCTTCTAAATTTTCATTGCAGCAGGATGGAAAATATGCCTACCTGCCTGACCCTCCATTGCAGGGAAAAATGAAATATGAAGAAGAAATGTTTTCTCAAGTACACCCTTGACAAACACATATAGTAAATTAATGTCATTGCTTTTTTTCAATTTACTTTTCATTTGTGGAAAGTTGCCACATTCTTTTATGAAGCCCAAACCTGAAGCAGCAATTTATCTAAAACAACATTTAATTAACATAATATTGTAGTGACTAGTCTGTTGATGCATGAATTGTGGAAATGTGATACCTGTAAATTCAAATATTTGCATAATAGACAACTGAAAAATACATGGTCATATTTACGTTACGTTGTGTAAACTAATCAGTCACCAGTGATGGTAAGAGTGCTGCAACAGTTATTTGTGCCAAATCATGCAATAATTTGTATACAAAGAACTGCAATTTCACACTGATGCTAGTGAGTATAAGTCTTTAAAACAATGAGTCCCATAAGTGACTTGCCCTTCCATTCACCAGTAAGTGGTATAGATTTCACAGTACATTAGTTCACATCATCTTTTTAAATTATTCATTTATTCTTAACAACAGGTCAACACAGGAAGCACACATTTTGCTAATATGGCTTAATCGAGTGCTTACACTAAGTAGTTTATTTCATAGTCATAGCACTAATAAGTTTATCACAAAGGTACTCTTGTAATGTGCCACCCCTGCTGCCAGTATCAGGACAGGCTTTTCAGAAAGATAGGTTTGAAATAAGGTGCAAAATACTTGCTCCTCCTAGTGAGATAATGCTTACCTAGCTTGACAATAGGCAAAACACTGCAGAACAATGTGTCTAGAATTACAGGTGATTAGATATCTGAGCACAGATATTAAAGCTATCTGAGAGCAGGTATTGATTACCCATTGCATTGCTTGAGCTATTTGTTCTAGCTATCCAGGTTCTTATACTGCACCCATCACTGTGGTATCACAACTGGACTACAATAACTAACAAACTGCATTTTGCATCAGGAGAGATTTTGGTGGTCAATTTTCCGCGGACAGATCAGCCACTACCTGTGTTTGACAGCCAAGGCACAATAGGCAAAGGTTGGGCTTTTCAAAGCAGTGCCGGGGGGATCTAGGTTCACAGCTCCGCTCCAATGTAATACCGGAGGAGGGTTAGCCCCCCTGCCTGGATTTGAAAGTTTCAGCCAGTGACAGGGGATCTGGGTGAAATGCTGGCCCCACTGACGCCAATGGGTGTTTTGCCAGTGACTTCACTGGGGGCACGACTCCCCCCCTTACACCTTTCTACACGGCGCGCTGTGACTTGCCCCGGAGAGGCGCACAGCACAGCCCACTCCCCGAGCACCCCCCGCCCGCCTGCTCACGGCAGGTCCCCGCGGAGCAGCGCCCTCCGGCCGGCTGCGGCCCCCAGGCCAGGCAACGCCCCAGCTGGACGCCGCGCGGCCCCTGCCCAGAGGGACTTTCCGCAGCTGTGCTAGCGGATCCCGCAGCCCGGCCCGGCCCCGGTTCCCCCCTGCCGCGGCCGCTACTCACCGCCGGCCACCTGCTGGCTTCAGTCGCCGTCCCGCGTGCCCCGCTGGTGGGAGCCCGGCATCTGCCCGCCCCTTGCCGGCCCGGGCATCCCGCGAAGGGGGCGGGGGCAGGACGGGCGGGGGCCGCCTGCCTTTGCCGAGCCAGGCGCGTTTGGCAGCAGCGCCCGGCTCCGGCCGGGGGCGTGAGCTGGCTGCGCTCACCCCTCGCAGCCCGGCCCCGCCGGCGGGGCTGACTGCCCAGGCGGGGGAGTTAACCCTCGCGGCGCGGCCCACGCCGGCTCTCTGGGAGCGCTCAGGGAGCTGGGGCTGCCTGGCCCGTGGAAGCGCGGGGCGTCCTACACAGCTCGGAGAGGGCGGGAAACGCTGCACCTTCTCTAGTGGCCAAGGGCATTGCACGGGGCAGATGCCCCCTCACCAGGGTGTTCAAGCCAAGCCTGGCGCCCCTAGGTTAAATGGGCCTCCCCCGGCAGCAGGTTCCCTGACACCCCCACAGCCACCTTCTGTGATGCTTTTCAGTCCCTGCCCAAGTATCCAAAGCCCAGCCTTCCTTGCAGGGGGGTGGTGAAGGTAGTGAGGGACATCAGGCTTTGCCAGGGGCAGCTGGAGTTAGATAGAGCAGAGCAGGAAAGTGGAACAGGTCTAGCTCTCTCTCTCCTACCCAGAGCTCCTAGCACTGTCCTATGTGAGGTGTAAGGTGGGGGGAGCTGGCTCCATAAACTCAAAGCCATCACTGTTCTCCAGAGTTAGGATGACAGGGAATTTACTTTTTGCTAAAATACAAGACAGCAAGAGCCTGTAGTGAAGGAGGTCTCCCACTGCAGGGAGATGAACCACAAAGGAATGGCATGTAAAGAAAGAGACCTGTGTAAACACCACAGCCTGTCTCTTTGGCCAACAGAAGTTGGTTCAATAAAAGACGTTACCTCACCCACCTTGTCTCCCCAGTGTGTAGAGGCAGCTTAAGACTTCTCCTTGAAATACTGAACAATTGGTCTCCATCTATGGACCTAGGAGGAGGGAAGAAGATACTTTCCACTCCAGAACAGTCCTGTGTAGATCTTTAAGGTGGGTACCTAGCAGCATACTAATTTTACAAATGGGATAAAAGCCTATGTTTTGCAAAGTGATCTGCTAATTTGAAAGCTTTAGCCCTGACCCAGAGAGCATAGGGCAGAGATGGAAGAGTCCATTGCCCCCCAGCTCCTATAGGATTGTTCCCTTCATTATATTCTCCAGTCCGTTTCTAAAATGGATGGGGCATGATTACTGCCCTGACATGGAGGGTGGAGGAGAGGGGGGACTAAGAAAATGCATACTCCCTGGAAATTAAACAACTAGAAAATAAAAACTATACATCCAAATGTTCTGGCTTACTTTGAGATCTGTTATTTATCCTTTGAAACAGTAGGTGGTGGTCTGCAGTGAGGAGGTGGCTGCTCACATGGTGCTGGCCCTGCTCCTTGTTTCCCGCTGCTAAATTGCATTTAAAGATGATACAATTACATTCAACACTTCACTAATATTACTTTCCCTGTCAGCAATGGCTGTGGTTCTCACAGGGATGTTATGTGATCTCCAGTAGGAGGGGAGGTACCTGCACAACAATCTTGCTATCAAGGTGTGGTACACCCTATGAAAAGATGTGGGATCCCCTGCTGTAAAAGATACTTGTATTGTTTTTAATTAGTTAGTGATTACAAACATAACAAAGCACTTGGCAGAGATGAAGGGCTAAGAATTGTCACCTTATTGTGCAATATAAAACTACCATGTAGATAATGTTTTCACCCCTCAGCTCACTACTACTCTGCATTTAATTTGAGTGAAGACGACAAGGGGGGCATGCAAGGCCCTATCCATCACTCAAACCCAAGGTTAAGGGCTCAAAGGGTGGAAGGTTCTTACACAAGCTTACTGCCCTGGGTTCAATTTCATCCCTAGAGAACAATCCAGTTATAAACCAAGCTTTTCTGAGACTATTGATTCTAAGGCAATAAGAATTCAGGGGTAGGTCCTGCATTGGCATCTAGGAACTGTTTTTAAGGGCACCGTGATAGAGTCCTTCTACCCCCACACCTCTCCCAACATAACTGAAGTTGTGTCTCTTGGAAATCCTTTCTGAACATCAGGCTAGGACAGCAGGAGGAATGCAGTAGCATAGCATAGGCTTATACCACCTTGTAAAAATCAAAACACTAACAATATAGCCACAAGAAACAATGACTGAAGTCTGCATAAGAAAGACAAACTTTGTTCATTGTTTTTGTTTTTACTCTTTGCTATTGCTCAGGACTCAGAAGATCCAAAAAAAATAAGTAAGACCTTGTATTTAAACAAGGAACCTAACCGGACACCAGAGCTGGAATCCACAGGTTCACCTCCAGAAAACATCATTAGATCCATGGAAACAGAAGTTACAGTTAACTTAAAAGAAAACCTTGTGAGCAGCTAAGCTAGAATACCAAGGGCTGGATTTACAGCTTCCTTCCCTCTGTAACACCATTACATTGAAGGAAAGCAAGAGAAAATGACACCATAGAAACCCAATTAGAGAAGCCATCAGATCCAAACCACAGTAGTCCTGTAGCTAAAATGAATACAGAAACAAGCTTTGACATTCTAAAATGGAAGCATCTACCAACAGGATACGTCAGAGACATAATGGTGAAAGGAGATCTGATTTAACTAAGAGGTTAATGACATAAGCCCCCATCCTGCAAACATTTATGCATGTGAATAACTTCATACATGAACAGTCCCAGTGAGCTCAATGGGGCTACTCACGTGCACGTTTGCAGGATCGTGACCTTAATTCTCAGTTATTCAGCACCCATGGGAAGAGAAGGAAGTCTTGTAGAATGTCTTTTCTGAATTCAGGTGCTCAGACATGATGGTGATGGGCACACTATAAAAACCTAGAGTTTGTTAAAGATCTGGTGGAAGCTTAGAGCAGATTGTCACAATGAAAGCTATCATGCTTGAACCTTAAGCAACCTGTTTCAAGTTCTACCCATCATTAGAGGAAATCAAGAGCTAATCCATCAGACTCTTCATCTTCCCTCATTATCTCCCCCCCACACACACACACAACTTCCCAGGTCTTTTTTTCCCTCACTTTCCCATGCTCATCTCTTCCTCTCACCTTCCTCAATCTCCCCCTCTTTCCACTATTCTCTACTTTCCAATTCTCTATACTTTGCCCATCTTCTCACTTCCTTTCCATTTTTCTCCCTCCCCACTCCTGTCCAATTCCTACCTGTGATAAACAGAATCTATTATTTCCAGAGCATACAAAGACAACTGGAAACGAAAGCTCATTCCCAGGCCCTTAGCAAATGGTTATATCAATGTCGCCCCGCCCACCCTCCACCAATACTGTGCATCACCTCCGCAGCACTCAGCCTGAGCACTCACTTATAGTACAGCTTCTGATTTAAAGTTTTAATATTCAAGTATAGAATTAAGAGCTGGCATGTGCCAAGTTCTGAGTTCAGTTTCTAACTTCACAAAATGAAAAAGCTGATGATGAGCTTCAGTAATGTAGCTCAATTGATAAAGGACTATTCCATATTTTCCTTAAAACAAAAAAGGGCAGGTGGTAAAAGGCACAAATTGGTTTCTGCAATACATTAGTGACCTGCTCTAATGTGTTATGGGTCAAACAGTAATCTAGCTAGTAACAAATACAATAAAAAAATCAATACTGGAGGAAAAAGCTTTATTACCACATTATAGAAATCAAGTTCTGAAAAGAACCATTAGAATGTTCTGCATTCCCTTAGGTCAATCCAGTCCCACATTTCTTGACCTTTAAAAGGAAATAAATATTTATCTAGGCCAAAGATTTGGCAGGTAGCAATCAATGTGCTACAACATGGAAAATGGAGATTGAGGCAGACCTCAGGTTCTCTCGCCATGGCACACAACATACTGGATTACAGTTTTTCATTGTGTGTCTTCTATTGTCTACAGAATCAACAGATGCTATCACCTTTCTAGGCCTCAAATGTTGATGAGTGGTGTGGTGGCTGCTGCTAAAGCACACAGAGTAGGTTATATGCAAAGAAAAAAGTGTCTACTCATACAATACAAGAGGAGGATGAAAATCCTACAACTGCCTATTTGTACCCAATGTTTGAGTAATCATCTAAACTCTAAATGGTGGCCATTTGGGGGAAAAGTCAGCTCAAGACCCTCTTCCAAATCCAAACCTTGGATTTCTCCCCTCACTCAGGTCCAAAAGTCAAAGTAACAAAGATGCCACAGACACAGAGGTTATCCTTGGGGTTTACTTCAGATCAGAAGGTGTCCTAATCCTCCTGGCTTCTGCTGGAGCTGCTTCTCTTGTTCACAGTGGGAAATCCAGCAGGAGCAACAGTCCAAGTCTGGAGCATTCCAGTGGACCATGTTTCATGTGTACGTGCATGATAGGCTGGTTTTCCAAGTGGCCTCAGAACATCAGTCTGTTTAAAACTAGATGGAGCTGGCAGTGTCTCATAAAAAAAAAAACGTACATACAATTTAATGGAAACTTTTCACTTGTCCTTGGGTTTTGCAAAAAAGAATGCACGTGTGTAGAAACCTGATATTGACCTCAAAGTGTCTCTTTAAATAGACTCTCCACAACAACAGCAATTGATTCTACAGCTACTAACTCTGGCCAAATTGCAAAAGGAGTCAATGTCCCAGGACCTTTCTCAAGCAAAATCCCACTGAAGTCAATTGACATTTGCCTCAGTAAAGACTCCAGAATTTGGCTTATGGAAAATAACACTGAGGGCCACATTCTGCTTTTGGACGTTTGCTTGGAACAGCCATTAATATCAATGGGATTGAGCACAAGAGAGGTCAGAATCACGGAGCCCAAATTAAGGGACTGCTGATAAATGGTGGTGCCATTGCCTATCTCCCAGAACACAGTGGCAGTATGTGTAAGTGGGAAAGTAAATCTTTAAGTAGCCACTTATTGTAGTTGTTGAATCACATTTATCATGTTATCTACTTAACTTTACCCACAATATTAGGTAATTCATTGTTCTCTAATCATTTCTCCTTGACTTAAACAAACACTTCAGGCATAAACTGACTTGACTAAGGAAGGCAGCAGCTAAATGGTATGTTTAAAACTGTACTGTTTTCATGCTTTCAGAGGACAAGGCAAAAATTAATCCAGCCAAAGGATCTGTGATGCACCTACTGTTGTTAAGTGTTTGCATTTAGAAGTGTAAGTGACCTTCTAGTGACATCAGATGACCATTCTGAAAGTGGACATAAGGGCATCTTATATTTTTTCCAAAATATTATTATTATTAAAGGGCTCCTGTCTGTCTGAATTCCCTGTGCATCACGCAGCGTAACAGTACATCCTGGTGGAGTGTGCGCAGGGGAGCTCTTTGTTAGAACTTCAACTCTTTCTGCCTATACTTGTAATTTCAAAATAATACGGAATAATAAAAAAAAATGTGAGAAGCTTAATTGTCCCTCCCCCTGCCCAATTTCTCAAACATCTGATAAACGTTGGCTTCACTCTGGCAACAAAGTACATGGCCTTTTTTTCCCTAAAATGTTGTGTAATTCCCCAAATGGAGGCACATTGGGGCATGAGGAGGTAGGTTTCTATTTTACTGAGTTTCTTTTCTGTTCCATTTGCTATTGTGTATGTGCAGTGGAGGCTAAAGTGATCTGAATTGTTCGGTGAAACTGACACTTAGGTGTGCACTCTGAGCCAGTTTACAGCAGCAGGTAATGATCAGAATGTATTCGATTCAAAACAGGAGGTGGCTCTGCCTGCTCAGAGGAGGCAGCATGGTTTATGAATTGTGAAGTGTGGGGTAGTGGCTGAATTGCAGGAATACTTTCAAAAATGCTGCCTTCTTTAAGTTTTGAGGCCTGAGACACTTTGGACGTGGGTACTTCAAGATTAAGAAGTCATTATTATTTAGACCTGGCTTATAATTAACCTGTGGAACTCATTGCCACAATACACTACTGAAGCCATCTGGTACTGATCTCTGTCAAAGACAAGTTACCAAACCACTGGTCTGATTCCATATGGCAGTTAGTGACAATGCATCAAGCCAAAATTATCATCAGGAACACTAAAGATGGTGAATGTTAAACTTACCAGTAATGGAGCAGAGAGGTTCTCCAAAGCAGTGCACACAGGAACGATGCAGAAGAAAATAACTCCAGCAACAGAAAATATCTGCACAACACAGAAGAGGAAGCAGCAGAAACCCATACAGGAAGCGGAGGTAATATGAAATACACAGAAGCATCACTCTGGTTCCCAAAAAACTCCTGTGATGCAGACATTTTTCACAAGGATATCAGCTACAGTTATGAGAAACCAAAATCTCCATTAGTTGTTAGCTTTGAAAACCACATTTTCATAGAACCGTGAGCATGACTATTTCGGTCCACCTTAAACCACCTTGGCCAATTATCTGTTTGCAAAGGGTTTTGTATACTCATGCCACAGGTATAAAAACTCCTCCCTGGTACATAGCTGGCAGATCAAATGCCATAAAATAATAAGCATGTTTGTTGACACTGAGAAGGGTATTTGTTTTATAGGTGCCTAGTCTTTCTTTTCTCACTTTATACTGGGAACCACAAACTTTGTTTCTCGTCCCCTTTTTTGCCATTGCTTCTCCAGAGTTTTATTTTTAATGAGCAAAAGAATACATTAAAAAGAGACTTGACAAAGAGTAAGTTTTAAAATCCACACACAAGATAGAAAATTGGGAAAATCTTTCATTCCTGACCCCATGCGCAGCAACAAACTGCTTTCTCTCAGAGTTATCCTCCCTCTTTCTGCCCAATTCATTTAGTCACAGCATAGTCCAGCATAACTGATAAATTATCATCCTGGCAGCAGATCTGATGCCAGACACTAGCTGTTGGCTTTTGGGAATAAAATGGGCAAGAAGAGCATTGGCGCAGCTACAGGTTTTAAGTGTAGACCTTCCCTCCATATATGGGCACTGGTGAGACTGATGCCGGAGTACTATGTACATTGCTCGTGTCCACACACTAAAAAGGATGTTGAAAAAATTGGAGAGGGTGCAGCATGGAGCCACAAAAATGTTTCAAGGCCTGGAGAAAAATGTCTTACAGTAAGAGACATAAAGAGATCGGTATGCTTAGTCTATCAAACAGAAAATTGAGAGGTGACTAGATTACCATGTACAAGTACCTTCAGGGGGAAAAAATACCAAGACTAAAGAGCCTTTAGTACTATCAGTTAAAGGCCTAACAAATACCAATGGCTGGAAGCAGAAGCCAGACAAATTCACTGGCACAAATAATTAATATTGTTTCGATGTTTAATCGCCTTCAAACTACCAAGGGAAGTGGTGGACTATCTGTCTCTTGATGTCTTCACATCAAGACTGAATGCTTTTCTGGAAAATATGCTTTAGCCAGACAAGTTATTGGGCTCCATACAGGGGTAACTGGGTGAAATGTAATAGCCTGTGATATACAGGAGGTCAGATTAGATGATCTAACAGTCCCTTCTGGCCTTGAATTACAGGAACTCCTCGCGTAACATTGTAGTTACGTTCCTGAAAAATGCTACTTTAAGCGAAATGATGTTAAGCGAATCCAATTTTCCCATAAGAATTAATGTAAATGGGGATGGGGATTTAGGTTCCAGGGAATTTTTTTTTTTGCCAGACACTCTCTCTCTCTCTCTCTATATATATATATATACACACACACACACACACACACACAGTATACGTTTTAAACAAACAATTTAATACTGTACACAGCGATTGTGAAGCTTGGTTGATATGGTGAAGTTAGAGGGTGGGATATTTCCCAGGAATGCCTTACTGCTAAATGATGAACTAGCACTCAGCTGAGTCCTCAAGGGTTAACACATTGTTGTTAATGTAACCTCACACTCTACAAGGCAGCATGAATGGAGGGAGGAGACACAGCATGGCAGTGGCTGCAAACATTCCCTGTGGAAACTGAACATGATGAATCCACGCCATCCCACTGGCGCGCACCATTCCCTCCACTTTCCAAAGTGCCAGGGGGAGTGGTGCATGTGTGTGAGACAGACATACACACCGTGTGTGTGTGTGTGTGTGTGTGTGTGTGTGTGTGTGTGTGTGTGTGAGAGTGAGAGAGAGAGACGCGCATTGCCCCTTTAAGTATGCTGACCCCACTCTAAGTACACTGACTTTTTAAGTAGATCAGCAAGTTGAGACTGCAGCTGTTGCCAGCAAGCACCCTCCGTCCTGAGCCCTGTCGTGTCATATCCCCCCTCGCTCTGTGGAGATGGGGTAAAGAAGCGGGGGGAGGGGGCACCCTGACATTAGCACCCCTCTTCCCCCCTTTGCACAGCAAGTAGAGGCTTGGGGGCCAAAGAAATCTGGGAGTTTGCTAATGCAAGACGTAAGATGAATGGGGAAGTTTACACAAAAGCTGCCAGTTCTATAGTCCACCCTGCTGAAGCCAAAACAAAAGAGCAGACCATTCATTTGCAGCATGAAGGCATCTTCCTTCCCAGAAAGGTGAGGAATAGGGAGATTTTCATGAAAAAGATTGTTTACAGCCCATATAAACTGTGCTCTGCTTCCAAAAATGTCATGATTCATGACCGACCACCACTGAGACATGAATATAGGTTCATTCTAAATAAAAGGTCCCATTTACACCTGTGCCATCAGCATAGAACATGAGGTAATACAGCAAACACCACATAAAGACTCTAAATCTGAGCACATGGATTCCTTGTCCACCAGGTCAATGCAACACTTCATTGTAGATAGTGTAATACCTGGGCATGATGCAGTGAGCTAAAAAGTTTCTCTCTTGCTGATATTTGTAGATCACCAATCACCATGATATCTAGGTGCTAGCTTTCAGTCCTACCACTGCCCTTCCTTGCTTTGGAGTGTGTGCCAAACCCTATGCATTTCTTTAACTTTAATTACACTGGTCTACAATTTTTGAGAAGTCGTAGATAGTAGAGTTTTAATCATAAATTGTAAACCTAGGTCTTTTCATGTCTTTATGGTTGCTTTACATGATAATAGTTCACCTGTCCTGTTTATGTAACACTTTAAAAATCAGCAAAAGGGTTATACAAATAAAATTTATTATGAAACAAAAGGCAAAAAACTATTCTGTACAT
>NW_020664561.1:40296395-40322558 GCF_002925995.2 Terrapene triunguis | reverse complement strand
GACTACATTTATTTCAGAAGCATTTTGGCTGTAGAGCAGTGTTATTTATTGTTTTTCTAAGTAACATCCTAAGTAGCTTTGGGATAATGTTACCTTGCTTGGTAATGGATGAGAGTAACTTGCTTGCTGTTTCAGGATCATCGGCATTTTACTTCTACATTATGACGACTTCATCCATTATATTTTAATCCTAGAAGTACACTTAAACAAAACAAAACAAAAAAAAGCCCCAATAATGCTAAACCACATCATCAAATGTCAAATGCAGACTCTTACTAAACCAGGAATTTAGAAAGCTGCCGTTCTTCTTAGCTATACACTGCCCTGCACCCCCTCCCCAACTAGGAACAATTAAATATGGATACCTACACCTTGTCACCCCACCCACAGACATCTAGAGAAACCCATCACTTCATCCTGCTTCGCAACCATCATTGTACTCACCTGCCAGCCAGCCACTGGAGACTGCAGAAGTTACTGTTAACACCTCTTCAATATTTAGCCCACCATTGCTGGAGAATAAGACCTTGTCTGCAAAGGAAAATTTTTCAGTATAATCTAAAGGTTTGAATTTAAACGGACAGTTATTCTGGTATAACCCTCTGTTGACACCCTTAGGCCAGGTCTACACTGAAAGCACTTTGCTGGCATAGTACACCAATATCCGTATCCAGGCAAAGCCTTCTAAGCATAGGGCTGGCCTTGGTAAGATTATCATGAGGGCTACTGTCCTGCAATTAACGGTAGTGGTGTAACACACACACAGCCTGTAAAGGACTGCTTTAAATATTGGCCTTGTGGCGTTTGTATACACCTTTCTGATGTATAAAGAAGGCCCAATAACAAAACAACAAAATTATGATTCTGTGTGGCTTTCTTACCTTAAACTCAGGAATGTGAAGTCTGGTCTTTGCTGGCAGACCACTGGAAGGTAGAAACGATGTTTATTGAGGGCTCGGAACGCTGTCATTGAAGGGCTGCACGTGTAACGCTTCCTATATTTAATGTGCTAATCATGGCAAATAGGTGTTAAAATGAAGTTTGACACGGTATGGCTAATAATCCCCCGCCCCCGCCAAGTAGTTTAGTTTACACTCTCGTGGCTCTTGTGCTGCAACTCTTGCACTACTGTTCTAGCCATCAGAGTCTGCCAAAGCCAGGATCTGAATTTCTAATATAAAAAGCAAGCAGAAAAAAGGATTTTTTTTTTTTAAAACTTACCCTTTTGCTACTTCTTGATGCCTTGAGACGTACAGCAATCAGGCACAAGCCCAGTTTTTTTTGTTCCTTTTCAGGACACTTTAAAAGTAAGGTATGAAATCCTATTAATTTGGATAATTTCTCTCTCAAAGGCAGGAATATGTCCAGAACCAGCCTACGTGTCTTCCCAATCCAGCATGACAGAGCCAAAAAAAACCCAACCCACCTTTGTTTGTTATATTTCTGTACTTACAAGAGATGCACAGAAGGCAGCCAATCACCCAGGGCAATCCAAGTATCAGGAGCATGGTGGGAAAGGGTCTAGAGTCAGGAATACGAGAAGGGTCTGATGTGGCAGATGAGTTGAGGAGCACAAGCAGGTAAGTAGCAGAAGTGATAAGATGGTGCTTGGAGGCCAGAACTATCACATATTAGGATCATTTTACCCACTTTATATGGCAACAACTGTCATCAGTAGCACAACAAATGGATCAGGTTTTTTTTGTTTAAATTCAGTCTTTAAATGCCGAAGACATATTAGAAAGTTATATATAATTTGACCTTGCCTTCCCTAACAAATTCATAGCAACATATATATTTAAAAAACCAAAAACCCTACAAAAACAAAAAACTCCACCACACATTCTGCTCCCCATTGGGAAAGAATGAGAAAACCACCACCACTACATGACAGACACTTGGCATGTTACTTAATGCTCTACTGCAATGCCCTCATTCTATGGCAGCGGTTCTCAAACTGTGGGTCGGGACTCCAAAGTGGGTTTCAACCCAGTTTTAATGGGGTTGCCAGGGCTGGTGTTAGACTTGCTGAGGCCCAGAGCTAAAGCTGAAGCCCAAGGGCTTCAGCCCCGGGCAGCAGGGCTAGAGCTTCGGCTTTGGCCCTGGGTGGTGGGGCTCAGGTTACAGGCCTCCCACTCGGGGCTGAAGCCCTTGGGCTTTGCTACCCTGCCCAGGGTGGCAGGGTGCAGGCAGGCTTAGGCTTTGGTCCCTCCTCCTGGGGCCATGTAGTAATTTTTGTTATCAAAAGGGGGTCGTGGTGCAATGAAGTTCTCTGTTCTATGGTGATGAGCATGGTATAAGAGCCTATAAGGAATAGGCCAGCAAAGTATTCAGGATTTTGGTTATGCTCATTTTCAAACCCTCCTTGCCTCTCTCTCTCCTTCCTCCCCACAACCAGCATCCACAGCACTTATGGATAATGTAGCTCAGTGGAAGGTCCAGCTGCGAATGCTGCAGCAACAGGGTTAGCTCCCACAGCCTGAGAGGAATTCTTTCAGGGCTGTGATCAGAGTGCCAGCCTGCAGTTTAGGAGGAACAGAACTTAGCTTGATGTAGCACATTCCATATTCACTATTTCCATAAGGTGCTTTGCAGAGTGAGGAGTAAAGTTAATAAATCAATCTATTTTTCTAATTCCCGTAATGGGTTTGCCGTAGGAGCATCCGTCGGTTAGGACCTGGGTTCAGACCATCACGGCTTCATTTTCTACCAACAGTAGATTGTAAGCTATTTCCAGGAGGGGCAGTAGCTCAAATCCAGTTTACAGGAGTAAATCCAGTGCAACTCCGTTGACATCAAGGGAGTTCACTCCAATTACACAGCATAACTGAGCACAGAATTTATCCTGTATCGCCTCACCTGGTATGTTCATAAAGTGCTGTGCAAGTTACCAGTAATTCAAAAAATAAAAAAAACAGGTTTGGTTTGATTTTTTGGCAACACATCCTGCAGTAACACCATCTTTGTACAAAGGAACACATATTTTCAGGGATTATTTAATCAAGGCGCTTCTGATGGAAAATGTGGTGTCTAGGCTGCCCAGCCCCAGAATTAATGTATTCACCATTTAACAGTCTCAGCAGAGTTTCACCCTTCGTCTGACAACTATTTGTAAATAAATCACAGCCAAAATTTCCTCTTAACTCGCTAGACCATATTTAAAGGCTCTCACCGAGACATGAGTTATAGTCAAACAAAATATGGATAAACATTGTTTTTGAGAACTTTAACAGTAACTAGAAGTTCCATACACTGAATACTGATTTTAGCACTTCTTTATGAAGCTATTTTAGTAACAAAACTTTTTAATGCAAAGAGGATGGTATGTCTAACTGGCGGGAGACAGCTTCATAGTAAAGTGCCCATTGCCTATAAAACATTTCATTTTTTAATAGCATCTTTTATCCAAGGCTCTCAAAGAGTGTTTTACAAATGCTTTTGGGGGTCTCAATACTCCCGTTACATCAGATGTAAGCACTTTCCTTCCCACTGGGAAAGAGGACCTAAGCTCAATAGCAGAGCCAAGAACAGAATGCAGAAAACTCAAGTCCCAGTTTGTTGCTCTGATCATCAGAACATACTGTCTTCCTAACTGGTGACTAACCACCTTTGCCATTAGGCAGTGTATGCTTGCTCAGATTAATCAAGATGCTTGAAGCAGTAATCCATCTCATCTGGGGACAGCTGTTACAGCCAAGATTTTCAGAAGTGAGTAGTGATTCTGAATGCCTCAATTTTTGGGTACCAAACTTGAAACACCTTAAGAAACCTGATTTGCAGAAAGTGCTGAGAACCCTCCCCTCGGAAAAATCAGGCTGCTTTAAGGTGTCTCAGGATGGGCACTCATATAAACACAAAATCACTAACCATTTGAAAATCTTGGCCTGTATGAACCGTCTTTGAATCTGCCACTATATATTCTCCTTCTTTCAACATGTGATTGGAACAGAAACATCAGTAAGTCAGTGCCCCAAGTAATGTACTTTTAAAAAGGATTTATTCAGTATGGAACTACCATGTCAAACCTGAAGGGTAAACCAGGCAGAACTTAGCTGGGTTTTCATTAAAAAGTTCTCTCTTGTGTGATATTTGTGGTGAAAGCTTCCATTCACACCATATGTGACTGATTTACCAATAAGTAATGTGATGAAGTGACCAAACGAATATACTATGTGCCTATCATACACACTGAAGATTTTTGATATAATGGAGTAAGCCCACCGCCAGAAGACAAAAGGAAGTGGGCAACTACAAATTGCTTTCGTTTCGTACAAGATCTGGTAAATAAGCTTAGTGATATATAAATGGCTTAACAGTTTTAAATCAATTTAACGCACATGAAGACATCAATTATTTTGCATTTTTGTGCAGCTCTGCATTACACAAATTTATTTCAAGCAACTGAATCATGTTTTATGCCAAATAAGAATTACAATCTCCATTTCCAATACATCACTTTAAATGAATGACCTGAAACACTCCTTACCAATAATTGCAATATTCAACATTCTACTTAAAAACAAGTGTGTTTAATTCTTTTTAAATATGTTCCTTAATATAAATATTTAAGAACCAGATGGTTAGTTTGGGGCCTGATCTGAAGAAGGTGCTGAGCTCCCATAGACAGTCTCTCTCAGGTTCAGGACTAAGACAGTAGAACACAGAGTGGGAATCGTCATCAGTTCTTCATAATTCTGGTCCAAATAAAGGTAGCTTTTGAGCTTCCAACGTGGTCAGCCAGCTAACACCAGCCATTAGCAGCTTTTTGCCCTGCTCACCTCCCCAAACTACCTAATTAAATAGGGTCATAATGTTTACAAGGAAATAGCCCCAAATGACAGATCTTCTTGAAATTTGGGGGGTTGTTTTTCCACAGCAGTTTGTTCCTTCTGAACATTCTTGAGCAGTGACTTTCAGCAGTAGGTTGGTTGTCAGTTAAGTATCAAGTTGTCATCACTTCCTCGTCTGTAAAAAGGGGTCAGAGAGAAAAAAAAGTTGGTATTTTTAAATTCTGTACTTAATAAGGGCAACATAAAATCCTTGGTATATTTAAAGTTAACCATGCTGAATTTCCTATATATCTCTTAGATAATTAAGAAGGATCTACCTATACCCCTTGCCTTTAATTATGCTCTCAGAAAAAGCAAACAGGTTTTTTATGGCTTGACCTTTTGCAAGAAAACCTAATATGCTAAGTAATCATGAAATCAATTAGGTTCCTGTAATTTACCATGGTCACTAGCAATCTCTGATTAGACTGAAGTCGAAGCAACTTATTTTTTCATCTATCAGCCAGACAGATGTTCAGGAAGACAGAAAGAGCTAAAAATGACTAAGCCGCACAACTGAGACAACAGATCCACCAGTCAGAACTTGTTATACCATTTAGGGCTCCCCTGACTGACATGCTCAACTAAAGACATGTGGAGGCATGTAGTTTAAGAAAATATGCCCTTCACTGGGCAGCAGTACTGCAAGCCTGCCCACCCTGGTAAACGCAGCAACATGCCTTGCTCCCTACCTCCGGGGCAGGAGATAATCCCCCTCGTTCCCTGTTGTGTTTTGTAATTTCCTACTTCAGGGCCTCAATGCCCAGCTCCAACTAGTTTCTGCTAACCAATAGCAAACAAATGCACTGGAAATGCTGGGAAGCCAAAGAACTCAAATCCCTGAGCCCAAAAGAAGTTCCAGGTTTCAAGCCAGCTGCAGGTCCCCTGCCGTGGAAGCTGAACTTGTTTCCTTCTTTCAGTGAAGTCAGTTAAGGAGAAAAGGATCTATAAGTCTGCTTGCAGCCTTAGAGAGTAGGTTTGAAGCTGCACTTAAGTTCACCGTACCACCTACCTTTGAAGTATCCACAGCAGCTATCTGGAGATTTAGATGTTCTTTTATTCGCCCCCCCTCAAGCCAGCAGTTTTTCTCAGCTAAAAGACACTTAAACCTCAGCCAGGGGCACATCAAAAGCAGAAAGCTGTGGTTCACAAGAACCTTACTGTGTAAGATCCATTGTTATAGATCATTTAGGAACACAAGATTTGCCACACTAGTTCGGGTCAGTTGATCACCCAGTTCTGCTACACTCCTCACATGACATCACTCCCTCAGGCTCCATCTGCCTCCAACTCTGCTGTGCATAAACCTCTATGCCATTGCCACCAGGGCCTTGCTACAGTTGTCAATGCCAGCAGGCAGAATCCACAGCCATCTACCTACCACTTTAGCAGGGATTAAGAGGTGGGAGTGAGCTTGGTACTATAGGATGAATGGTCCCTATGCCTTTTCTTCCCCCCAGGAGAAAGAACATCACAGCCTGCTACTGGTCCCTTAACCCCTATAGGGGTCTGAACCAGATGAAATGCCTTCCAGTCCCATCCACATGGTCCAAATACAGGCCCTGCTCATAATGATGGGCACTTCCAGGCAGCTCAGTGGAAATGACCAAGGTTCTCAGGGAAATGCTCCCATTAAACTAGAGGGGAGATTGCTGGGAATGGTTTAATCAGACAAATCTCAAGGTTTGGATTAGGGATGGGTCACTTAAAATGAAAGAACAAGTTCTCTCTTGTGCCCTTCTACTGCTACCTGCCAACAGATCTCCTACCTGGAAGTCAAGATGGTCTTGGAGCCTAGCTTTGCTCTAACAGTTTTCAGTGCTCTGTGCTTCCCTGACCTGATCAGCACAACTCTCCCCTTTAGAAATATTAATGATGCTCTCTCTCTCTCATATATATCTATAGTTTTTTTTCATCTGTAGGTCCCCGAGGGCTTTACAATGATTACAGTGAAACTCAAAAGGTATCTTTCCCTGCCCTCTCCCCTTAACAAATTAGCTATTTTCTAATGCTAAATACAACAGAAAGGGATAAATATATTTAAGAGTCTGAACATGCTATAGTTAGATTTCTGGGCGTGCCTACCATAGTGAAACCCATACTTTCCAACAGACAGCTAACCTCATGGGTACTTATGAGAATTACATAGCTCACGGAATTGCACTGCCATACTGACCTCCTACAACAGCAGATGAAAGGCATGGAAGCCTGTGGTTCTTTGCTATAGTCTGTGCTACTGCATTCTTTAAGGAATTCATGAAGATCTGTTACTGGAAAGCCGTTTTGCTGGTATTTCTGAAAAACAGGACACCTCATTTACAGTGCATGAGAAATCATTCCTTGTGTCATTGCTCTAAACCTGCCTCCATTCTACACTGCTCTCCCACACTTTTATCAGCTCTAACATCTAGAATAATAGATGAATCAAACTGTCACTACTGCAGCAAACAAAGCAAGGCTAGGAGAATGTGGTCGTGGGAACAGAAGAATGAGCTAAAGGAAACATATTGAAAAAAGAAAAGACACTATTCAGTTATTCCTTTTCGCATGTTACTTGCATAACTATCCAGTTCATTCCTGCGTGGTTCTATTTCACCGTTTTTATGTTGATTTTTTTCTCCTACATATTCACCATAAATAAGTGAGTTCTCCATAAATTAAAAACCCCAAGCTCTAAAGACCAACAGCTTTGAAGCAGAGATAGACAGCAGCCACTTAGAAGTTTAGTCAACCTTTTCATTCAGAGGAAGTGCTATATAAAACAGAAAATCAACCGATTCTTCTCTGGGAATTTTGGGGAAGTTATATGGCCTGTGTTATACAGGAGGTCAGACTAGATGATCACAATGGTCCCTTCTGGCCTTGGAATCTTTGAATACGGAGCGGCTTCTCCTTTAAACCATTGGATCCACATGAGAGGATTAGAAGCAAGGGGAGAGAGAGAAAAAACAGAAGCGATCCCATCTCACTTTGAATATCAACAAAATTACTGCAATCCTATACAGAGAAACTTGCAAAACAGAGTCCTAGGAAGTTGTGGTCCACATACACCTCTATCCCAATCTAACACGACCCAATATAACATGAATTCGGATATAACGCGGTAAGCAGCGCTTTGGGGGAGGAGGGCTGCGCGCTCCAGCGGATCAAAGCAAGTTCGATATAACGCGGTTTCACCTATAACGCAGTACGATTTTTTGGCTCCTGAGGACAGCGTTGTATCGGGGTAGAGGTGTACTGCCACTAACAATTTACCACTATGCTGCACATGTATTTACATGAGAACTAAAACAAAAAGACAACAGCCAAAGGCCAGTTACTGGATGTAGCCTTCTCACTGGTCACCCTAACCACCAGGACTTAAGTATGTAGAAATACAAGTGACTAGAAATGTACAGAAAATACTGATGGGGGGCAAGAATGCAGGGAAGAGATCTAGAGAAGGGGATATTTTTAATTCCACTCCATTTTTCACTGGAACTGGATAGAGTGGTTCTAGCTAGCAGTTCATTAGTACTAGATTCAGTGGGTCTCTTCCATACCACGCACCCTACTAATTATTGAGCCAGTAATTTCTGTGAAGCACAGGGAGCAGAGGTATTCAAATCTGTACTGCTAAGCAATTTTAACTGAATGGGTTACCCCCTTGCCTCCTTCTCCCCAGACATCTTTCAAACATCACTCTCTCCCGGCCTCAGCAAGACTTTTTGATACTGCAATTACACTCTTGCACTCGTGAAAGAATTCTCTAGCTGTAACCAACTGCATTCAATGATTTTAAGCTTAATATATTTCCCCACTTCCCACTCAAGTCACTATTCTGACCCAAATGTAATACAGCCAGTAGAATAAATTGGGGGAAATTGGGGGTCAGGGGGAGGGAGGTGTGATACCTTAAGTAAGTTTTCCAAACTAATGCCTGGGTGGAGATCACTTAAGGGAAATTCTCTCTTCTATTTTTTTACCAGATCTTAAGCTAAAAGCTTTGAATATCTTTACCATACATCATAATCAGTCAACATCTCAAGAGAGCTTCCATTTGTCCACCTTTATGGTTTAACTAACATGAAAGAATGCTAAATAATTGATTAGAAGAAAAAATTCCACTAAAGACAAAATGATTTACCTTTATGGTGTCATAAGAGTCTGTAATGAGTGCAATAAAAAGGCTGAGGATCATGTATATAAATAGACTAATGAAGGAATACAGATATAATCGACTGAACAGCCACACCAAGGTGCTCTTCTGCTGGATTTGAGCAAATGTTGCAAACATGTCATCACCATTGACCAAAGAAAACAGACATTCAGCAACTGTGTTCAGATCTTCAAACTAGACAATATTGAAAGAGACTGACATTAGAACCTGAACACCACATACAGTCAGGTTAAAGGAGATAAAGACAGACATTTTCACTAACAGTTTTCCCACAATTTTTTTTAAACACAGCCACTATTCTCCTGCGCCCCTCTACCCCCCAAAAAACCCCCAAAAACCTCCCACAACCACAATCTCTCTATTTTGTGTATTTCATACATTTAAGACTGGCATGATCATTTGGCTTGGGAGGCAGAGATAATTCCTTTTCCATATGTACCTGAGTGTTTTGCATTGGCATCAGTTGTAGGAAAGGTGCCAACGGGTTAAAGCATCTAACAAACAACCACCACTAATGTTTAATGCTTTCATCAGAGGGTCTCAAACTGCATTATGCATGCGGGAAAGTATCCCCAATTTAGAGATAAGAAAATTAAGGCATAGAGAGATTAAGTGACCAAGGTCACACAATGAGTAGTGACAGAGCTGGGAACAGAATCTAGGTCTTCTGATCCCCCAGTCTCTTATTACTCTTTCGATAACATTTTTTAAAATCCCCTTCCAGCAGCACATTGGTAAAGATCTGTTTAATTTTTTCTGTACTTGGGGGAAATAGGACACAAGTGGAGCCACTACAGTTCCTCTAACCTTTCTGTGCCGAAATTATAGACCATACTTCTCTTTAACAAAAATACTGAGATTGAAAGAATATCTTCCAGCTATATTTTCTCATTCCATTATTTGGTGAAGGAGTTGGGGGTCATCTTGCAAATTATCAGGTACATTTGAACCCAAGTTTAGGTTTGAATGATAAAAGGTTTTCTTAATCCCAATATAGCAGCAAGAAAAATAGGTATGGCAAATTATAAAGATTTTATTTAGTGGGTTGGGTGCCAAGGGACCTCCATAGCAATAGCTAACGACCAAGGGACAGTGCGAGCCTTTTCACTTTGCCTTAACCAACTCTACCTACTCTCAAAACCTCCCCCCAGTTTTACATTTTCTGGGTCCAAAAAGAATGCTGGATAGTCCAGAGACCCAAAGTAAATAGCATTTATGTCAGGCATTCAGAGTAGCTGGCTGATGCCGTGTCAAACATGTCTTCAGAGAAGATTAAATGCTAAATATGGGTAATTCCCACTTAAATGACCTATGAGGAATGGTTGAAAGAATTGAGCATGTTTAGTATAGAGAAAAGAAGGCTGAAGGGGATGTAACTGTCTTCAAATATATAAAAAATATATAAAAAGTGAGCAATTGTTCCCCAGGTCCACTGAAGGTAAGACAAGAAATAATCTGGTTAGTTTGCAGCAGGGGATATTTAGGTTGGATATTAGGAAAATCTTTCTAACTATGAAGGATAGTTAATCACTTTAACAAGTTATCTAGGGAGGTTGTGGAATCCCGGTCCCTGGAGGTTTTTAAGAACAGGTTAGACAAACATGTGCCAGGAATGATCTAAGTATATCTGGTCCTGCCTCAGCGCAGTGGAGGCAAGAGGAAGACTAGATGACCTCCTGAGGTCTCTTCCAGTCCTACATATCTATGATTATGTATTCTATGACGTGTGGGGAAGGAGTAAGACAAATTTGCTCTAAGGGCTATTAGGAAAGGGTGATTTTAGAACATGGAGTGGTCCACGAGTGCCATCTAGAGATCCGAGTTCAGCTCTCTTGATTCTGAGCTGGCAGGGCTGCTCAGTGAGCCATCTAGCAAAAGAAACAGCTAGGAAGGCTTCACCTTGCTCACTGTCACTCCTTGTAGTTGTCACATGGAAAGAGCAGAATCCAGTTCTTCTCTGATGAGCAGAGATTCTCTACTACATGAGGCCTGAGAGAGGCTGGGTAGAAATATAAGGGATTCTGAAACTCTTCATGAAAAAATTAAGAGGGAATCTGTAGAGTACTTTTCCCAACCCAATTCCAAGTGGCAAGGTCTGTAGCTGATGTAATAGATGGTAGTTGATTCAAGATGACTTGTGGGAGGACTGTCCTGTTTCTCTTACTTCTTTATTTTTCAAATAAGGAAGGACAGATAAGTAGTAATCTTCTGCTACTCCCTGCTTCATATGAAGTTGCTTGCCTGCATGTCCTACCTTTGCACTACATTTCAGGAGACAGCAAATTTCACTGAGAAGCAGGGAGTGCTGCTTCTGGGAGTGTCAAGTTGGTGGGACATCAAACTAGTACAACCACTAGATAGCATTACGGGATTTTGTGCACAAAGCTTGCAGTGGCCATCTTGGTTAGTTAGTATGTATGAGAATCAAGTCATTCCAATTTTGGGCTGCAGTTTGGAGCATTCAGAACAGAATGAGAGTATCCTCCTTTTAATTCTGTACAGCAGACTGAGTGTGCAACCAGTCAGCTGCCACAAAAACACATGGTAAAGCAAGTGACTAGAATAGGCTGTTCTATGCAGTACAATACTGCCATCTAGTGAGATTTGGGACAAGTTGCTAGAGCCTTAAACAAAATGAGCTGAGCCATAACATTTAATGACAAGAAAATCATACAAGATCAAGTTTTGACAACATAAATAGTCAACCATCTCATTGACTATTCTTTCACTTACTCAGATCGTTAGATGCTTGCTACTTGACAGTTCGGGTAAAAGTGATATTTACAACGTGTCAGCTAAAAGGGACAGGTCCCCAGGGTATAATCTGACGGATGCGTAGGGTATTATGGGATTTCTGCAGAAAATTCTAGAAGCTTTTAGGAAGTATTTGGTCATCAATTAAAATGCATTAAGAGCAAAGGATAAATAAATGCATCTTATTACTAATGAGAATTAGTAGATATGCAAATTCTAAATGTTCATAACAGCAGTCTCTTCTCTAAACTTGAACTGTTGTTCTTTCCTTTGCAGAGGGCTTTATAAAACACGCTAAAGCCTTTAGCTTCCCACATTTTTGAGTTATGCAGGCACAAAAATTTGGTTTGGAATACAGGAAAAAAGCATATGTAATATTTTGCATCTACACTGAAAAAGAAAAAAATACAAAATGATTTTGATTAAAAACTTTCCAAATCACCCTATATTTGGACCAAGATCAACTGTGCCAAGTTTCACCCAGAGGGGAAGGTTTGGAGAAAGCTATGAGTAATACAAAACCCTGCTGAGGCAACATGGGGGTGAAAAGTATCAGTGCCCAGGCTATGTTAGAGTGCCCACCATTGACAGCAGAGCTGGAGCCACACCAGCACAACAGTGGGGGAATTTCTGAAAATCCTCAGTGTAGTGTTTGGAAAGGCAGTGAGAGTTTAACATATAAAACTTAAAGCTGTTGTTATGGCTTCATAACGAAGGTTGAGTTATGTTTTAAACTTAAGAAGCAGGAATATCCTCCCCCAAATGATAGTGCTTACTCTGAGTATGGAATGATTATATATGCACATTTAGAAGAGCTTACATACCTTTTCATGATAAGGCCCTAATACAATCCAGCCACAGAATGTATAGCCAAGATATATCATCCCAGCACAACAACAAAATCTTAGAACTTTGGGCAATGATGCTTGCATTGTTAAAATGAGCACCTGCAAAGGGTCAGGGGAGAGGAGGAGAAAGAGGACAATATACACATTAAAGAAATTAGAATAAAAACAACAGAACTAAAATAAGTTTCAACTACTGAATATTTGATTCTAGGCTTACATTGTATGTCTGGAAATATCCTAAGTATCTGATGACTCCAACCCAAACAAACAAAGTCGATGTTCCAAGTAAGATGCTGCAAACATCATAACTTGTGAGGTTCTGAGGAATGCAAAAAAAAAAAAAAAGGCAGGTGAGTGAAGTAACACCTGTTGATAGGTATTGCAGTTTAAGACTATGCAGGTAAAGGATGGCACATGGAAATTTTTTAGGTCAGATTTTAAAATTTCAGTGGCTTCAGTTGAATTCTAGTGCCAAACGGACATAGCCACATAACACCAAGCCAATATGGTTGCTCAGGAGAGATGCCTTATACAGAGAGGCAGTGGTATTGTGGAGATGGGCAAAGGTGCACAATGGCATAAAGAAATTTGCATGAAGCCTGCAAGCGCTGTGTGGATTTCACTTTGGTTACAATAGACAGTTTCAAAATTAAGTTCTCAAGGAAGTTCATTGTTTCCTATTTTTAATCATATGGCAAACTAATTTTCATTCACTAATTAGGCACTGGTTCACAATTAATAAGAGGGAGACTTCATGACTAAGGCCCTGTCTATACTACAACCTTAAACAGAATTTGTAACCAGCTGCTGGCATGGACAACTCTCACAGGCTTTCTGCCCACACACTTGGTTAATACTGTTCATAATCACAACAGCTAGTAGCTCATTGCCCTTTCTTCAGGCCAAGGCTGACACATGTTGGTAGCAAGTTTGTAAAACTTATTCTTGCCTTACTGTGCCTGTGTAATTGATTTGGCCAATGCTTATTCCTCCCAGCTACCTGTGCAGTAGGACATTCTAGAGTGTGGGAAGCATGATCTATTGGCCCACATTTTCCCAGACTGCCCCGACACACACACACACACACACACACACACACACACACACACACGTACATGTGATTACACAAATTTTGTCACAAAATATGGTTGGGCTGTGGGGAAAAAAAACTGCTGGGAACATAAATCCATATTTATTGTAACCGAGACAGATTGATCAGGGTGTGGCGACAGACACTGCTATACTTGTAGATTTGACAGTCCATTAAGAAAGTGGATTACAGCAGAGATGTTCCCATTCCCACAAGCTGCTGTTTGGGGATAGTTTAGAGGAGACTCCTGTTTGTTGAATGTTTCTTGATTTTCTTCTTCAGAGCACAATCTAGGCAGTGTGTTACCATCAGTTTTTAATGGAAAGAATAACGGGCAGCATTCATTAGCTAAGCCCTCTCGGGCAGGAGCCACCTTTTTATTATGTGCGTGGTGCATGTACAGTGCCTACCACATGCAGGCAATGATCTGGACCTGTAGATATGACTGCAAAAAAAAAAAATATATGCTATTTACAGCAACAGTTTCAGGAACAGAAGCCAAATAAATGAGATGGAATGGAATGGAATGGAATGAACTTCCAGATTCTACTGTAGCAAGAATTTTATGGAGAGGCAGACTGGGATCAGTTCTTCTCAAGAGATCCTGGGATCTTTTGGGTGAATACTACTGGAGCCCCACTCTCTGCTCAAAGAGCAACACTTCTCTCACCCCAAATGAGAGATGCTGAACCATCCCTCTCCCTGAAAAAGCAGCTCCACCCTTTGAGAATCTCCTCTACCCATGTTTATCCTTCCTGTTTCCCCCAAGCCTCACCTTAGGACTCTCCTGGAGCAGAGCCACGTCTCTCCATTTCTTTCTCTTCCTCCCTATCTGAAGGCTGCTGCTGAACTGCAGCTTTAAAGTGTTTCTCTTATCTACGTGAACAAATTCCACATACACACGCGTGGAATTAAGGCAAGATTACTGACTAGACTCTATTCTATGGCTACTATAGCACCTTGGTTGGATTAAGCACTTTTTAAAGAACACAAGTGACTGCTGTTTCCCCCCACTCCTCCATTCATATAGCTCTTTCCTTCAGCTTTGGTAGGAAGGTCTGTTGTGCCTGTTTGGTACTTAACATTACATGGCCTAAGTTGCTGCGTCTTGCACTTAGAGGTGTTCTGCATTGCCATCTGGCAAGTTTTGTTTGTCCATGATTCTATAATTTAATGACAGATTCTTTTTGTGTACTTATATTATATAGAGCATAGCTTGCTATACACACACACACCATTTATAAATATTATAGCTTCTGCATTTTTTAAATGTAGTTTTACAGATGCAATATACACATATAAGTTTTGTAAATTCGCTTTCCTTAAAATTATATAGGGATGTCCTTTTAGAAGACTATGAATTGCATTCATTATAAAAGACGTATTTTGTTTCCTGTTAACGCTGAGGATGTAAATAATGTAAGAAAAATACTATGGGTTTTTGTTTTATTTTGAAAACTGTTTTACAGAAATAGGGATTGCAGAAGAAAACTTATTGAAAGAAGTGCTCAGTGTCAGTATTGTGCACTTGTGTGTGTAGGGTTATGCCTATGATGGCCACTCAACATAACTAGCATCCTACCAAATTCACGGCTATGAAAAATGGGTCACAGACCATGAAATCTGATCTCCCCAGTGAAATCTAGCTATTGTAAGGGAAGGGGGCTTCTATCGTGTGCCGGGCTGCAGCTGCTAGCCCTGGTCAGGCTGGGGAGGGACAGGACTTCCTCTTCCCCTGTAGGGGCCAGACCACCTCTGGGAACCTCCTCCAGCTGCAGGAAGCTCTGTGCCTGTTGGCTAGGAGTCCAGCTCTGAAGGAAGCACAGAAGTACGGGTGGCAATCCCACAACCCCCCAGGACTCCCTTTTAGGTCGGAACCCTCACAGTTACAACAGTGTGAAATTTCAGATGTAAACATCTAACACTGTGAAATTGACTATTTTTAAAATCCTGTGACCATGAAAAAGACCAAAATCAACCGTGAATTTCGTAGGGTCCTAAACATAACATACAGTAGGTGCCTTCCTGCCAGTGGCATTTGACTCAAAGGATGCTGCTCATGGACCTTCCCTTTTTGGCTGTTGAGCACCACTGTTTTGGCCATAAAAAAGGCGGTTTGGTACTCAAGAGGAAAACGTGAGTTCCAAGACTGAAGGGGCAGAAGAGCCTCCAGAGTTTGACTGAACTGAGTTGGTGCCACTGACAGAGAGAAAACTCATATTCCGGTGATAACAGACAACAAAAGACAGGTACAGATGGAGAGGAATATACTACCAAAAGAAGCGAGACCGAACCAAATCGCTGTCGCAAAAGAGTTAATTGGTCACAACTTTGGTTTTCCTTGCATTAGTCTAATTAAAAGCATGCTTAAATAGAGTGAAGAAAATATTAAGATGGGTTAACTCTCACCTTGGCTTTTATTTCCATTTTCATTATAGATCCAATGATTGTCATCACATCACTGATAATCACCAGGACATACCATCCATTTATAAACTCCAGACGATCAGCATGACAGACATGGCGTTTGTACTTTTCCAGGAAGAAATTCACAAATCTCTGTAGTAAACATTTAGAGATTTGGTTACAGAACCTACTTTTCTCCAGAAAAAAGGAAGCTCATACAGGTGCTGCAGTTCTTGAGTACTGCTCAAGTAGAGTACTTAAGTTGGGTCTGTTGGAAGAATATGCCCTAGCAACTACTGTAGAAATAATGTATGGGCAGTATTAGCAATATCAACAGAAAAGAATTATGGGACATTCATATACAGCTCTGTAAAGGGTGACTGCTATCATTACTGCATTATTACTAACTTTACTTTCTGCATCCTGCATGCCAATCCACAGACTCTCTCCTGTCCCCCTACGGATGGGTCAGCACTGCTCTCTCAATCCCTCAAAGTCTGACAAACCCTTTGCTGAACTAGGTCCCATTACCTTTTTGACAGTTACAAAGACAGTATGTTGATTAAGATAACTGGATATCATGTATCCTGTGCTCTCTTCTCCCCTCCCGTGTACACATTTAGGAAGAGATTCCCTGACGTACAGAACATATCAGTGTCTCACATGTGTGTCAGGGGAGGGTGGGGCAACAACATGACACAAAAAGCATGAGGCCCTTTGCGCTCAGGAATGTACCCAGTGAACATTTAAATATCTGGCTTTTTTAGCCTTATAGGGAAAAAAGTCAGTCATATTTGGATTTTGAGGGTGTATGATTTGCCAACGTCAAACAAACAAGGACTTGAAGATTTGGGGTGAAATCCGGCACAAATGAAGTCAATGGCAAAACTACATTGACTTCAGTGGGGCCAGAATTTTAACCTATGGATCTGAAACGAACGTATTTGTATTACAGTACCATGCAGATACTCCAATCAGGACTGAGACTTCATTGTGTACTGTACAAGCATACAGTAAACTTAGCCTCTTTCCTAAAGGAGGGGGAGGGATAGCTCAGTGGTTTGAGCATTGGCCTGCTAAACCCAGGGTTGTGAGTTCAATCCTTGAGGGGGCCACTTAGGGATCTGGGGCAAAATCAGTACTTAGGCCTGCTAGTGAAGGCAGGGGGCTGGACTTGATGACCTTTCAAGGTCCTTTCCAGTTCTAGGAGATATCTCCATGAATTTAGAAATATCAGATTGGATATAATACAGATGCAATATACTCTTGGAGAGATATTTTCCTAGAACAGATATACTTGATAATCCAAAACATAGCACTGCTTAGTGGAACTAAAATATGGAAAGCGAATGGAAACATAAGCAGAGAGAAAAGGCAGACAAGGTTATACTTACTTTTTGCAATTTCAGAGCAAGAATAATGGATCGTGTGCAGAGTATAAGGGAAGCAAAACAGCTTACGATGACAAATCCATCAAAAACCAGAATATATTGACTGTTCTTCTGAACTGCTAATAAAAAAGTACAATAGGAAACAGTTCGATCTTTACGTATTCCTTCTGGCACAGAATTCTTTTCATAAGCATTTGAAAACTAACTATATAATAAAAGCTCTCTGCACATTTATTATGACAAATTTTATAACACTTGGTATATTGTCATATCACTAGAGAAATAAGGTATATAAAATACAGTCAATACATATTGAGTACATTAGAAGCCTCCTGCATGTAGGTCTGTAACTCAAATCACTGGGGTATTACATGCAGAGGGTTTGTGGGACTGTGCCCCGAAAGTGAAATGAATTTTTTCTTCTTTTTAAACTATTTGAAATTAATAATTCATGTACAGGCCAAATTCTGCTCACAGACCAAGAGAAATCTCGCTATCTTATTGACTTCATTGAAGTTGCATAAGCAAGGGCAGAATTTGGCCCATTGACACGGTTTACCAAAAGGCTTTTCACCAATGAAGACCTGCAATTAGAAGCCTCCATTTCACCAGTTGCAACTGAGAGCTGCTGTAGCAGTTAGTGGTAAGCAAACCGTATTCCACGCACAGCACTAGAAGTAAGCGACAAATTATATCTTATCCAAGGAGATATGCAGCTCTTTGAACTTAGTTCTTTACAGGTAAGCAAAGGAGGGATGGATTTTCAATTTCTGTACACATATATAGAATTAAAAATAGATTTTGTAAAAATCTATGTATTCTGGTAGATCCAGGGTCTTAAACAGCTTTTGTAAATAAATAAATAAATAAAAATTAGTTCAGAGCAAAACAAGTCAGTTATTTATAATGCAGGAGTATTTTAACTCAGTGTTCTTTGATCAACTACTTAATATGCAGGTAGAGTACAAAACGTGGCCAATTGAGACACCATTGTAAGAACTCATCTCACACACACAAAATTATCTGGGTTCCTGTATAACAGTATACAAATATAGCGAAGATTTGGCAAGAAGGAGAACACTTTGTTCCTTATCCAGGATCCCCACAAAGTTCTATCGACTATACCACGGTCCTGTATAGTAATTGTGATGGCCCTGTTTCTTCACCATTAATGAATGTGTTTATATTATTTGTCATACTGAATCTCGCTCTGAAGTGGAACCTTCAGTACTATTGTCACTTTCTAAAGTGATCAGACAAAAGCTTAATGATAGAAATATAATGTGGATGCCATTCTTTATTTGTAAGGCTCATCAAAAGAACAAGCAGGGAACATTCACTGCTTCTAATAAAGTCTTTAAAGACGTAACAGGCTTCAAGTAGTCAAAGAGGAATTATTTTGAAGTATAGGAATAAAGGTGTCATAGGTGTTTGAGTTTGGGTATTTATTATTGGTTAAAAGACCAGGCTAGAATTTCAATTTAATGTATTAAGCTCATTCAGAGCAACAGAATGGTCAAAACCTATTTTAAAAATTTGTGTTTCCCTTGCAGGCAGAGTCTTGTTAAATCCATCACTAGGTAGGTTATAGCAAGGGATATTTATGTCATCTTGATACTTTTACAGAAGGGAGTTAAGCAGATCTGTTTCTTCATTAGAAGGCAGCAATGATTTGCTTAGACATTAATAATAAAAGCACACAAGTTGCAAGTCTCGGTATCCACTAGATATTAGCAAACATCTGTGCCTTCCTCCTCTAAACTCTTTTCCCCCCTCCAGATAGGAAGTTGATGAGCTTCAGAAAAATATGAACAAAAACAGACTCTCAAGATCTTGGGATCTGAAGACACAGTAATGTTTACTGACTGTTTGAAAAATATGTACATTGCCATGTAGAAGACTTCCTGAACCCAGTGACATGACACGCTGGTTAAAATGAGTAAGCAGTCACCAACATGGCTGTTATTGTCAGAGAAGCAACAGACCATGGCATAACCCCTTTTATGCAATCCGTCTGCATGTGTCTCAAGATCACTACATCAGCAAGCAGGGCCAATTGCTTATTGCATCATGTGGACACAGCAGGACAAACAGGGTAGATTAATAACAGTTAACCTACATGCCTCAACTACTCGTCTGAAGTAGTGAAATGACAAAAATAACTGATGGAATAAAAATCTTATACAAGATCCCAAGTCCATCGACCTAGACCTTAGAAATAACTAAGACAGAATCACATACTTATTTAAATGTCAAATAAAGACAGTATTTCCAAATATAGTTCTGATAAGTAACAGTCAGCATGGATTTATCAAAAACAAATCATGTCAAACAAATCTAATAGCTTTCTAACAAGCCCTGTGGATAGGAGGGAACTGGTAGATATGGTATATCTTGCCAGAGAGTAGTTATCAGTGGTTCACAATCAAGTTAGAAGAGCATATCGAGTGGGGTCCTGCATGGATCAGTTCTGGGTCCAGTTCTTTTCAGTATCTTCATCAACGATTTAGACAATGGCATAGAGAGTACACTTATAAAGTTCGCAGACAATACCAGGCTGGGAAGGATTGCAAGTGCTTTGGAGGATAGGATTAAAGTTCAAAATGATTTGGACAAACTAGAGAAATGTTCTGAAGTAAATAGGATGAAATTCAATAAGGACAAATGCACAGTACTCCACTTAGGAAGAAACTATCAGTTGCACCCATACGAAGTGGCAAATGACTGCCTAGGAAGGAGTACTGCAAAACGGGATCTGAGTTCATAATGGATTGCAAGCTAAGTGTGAGTCAACAGTAACAGTGTTGCAAAAAAAAAAAAAAAAAGCAAACATAATTCTGTATTATGTATGGGATGTATTAGCAGGATAGTTGCAGGGCCGCCCAGAGGATTCAGGGGGCCTGGGGCAAAGCAATTTCGGGGGCCCCTTCCATAAAAAAAAGTTGCAATACTATAGAATACTATATTCTCGTGGGGGCCCCTGCCGGGGAGCCCAGGGCCACTTGCTCCCCGGCCCCTCTGGGCAGCCCTGGAGAGTTGTAAGCAAGACACAAGAAGTAATTCTTCCGCTCTACTCTACACTGATTAGGCCTCCACTGGAGTACTGTGTCCAGTTCTGGACACCACATTTCAGGAAAGATGTGGCCAAATTGGAAAAAGTCCAGAGAAGAGCAACAAAAATTATTAAAGGTCTAGAAAACATGACCTATGAAGGAAGAATGAAAAAAAATGGATTTGTTTAGTCTGGAGAAGAGAAGACTGAGAGGGAACATGATAACAGTTTTCAAGTATGCAAAAGGTTGTTCCAAGGCGGAGGGAGAAAAATTGTTATCCTTAACCTCTGACGACAGGACAAGAAACAATGGGCTTAAATTGCAGCAAGGACGTTTTAAGCCAGGGGTCTCAAACACGCGGCCCTGCGGCCCGCCAAGCTCCGTGCCCCCCCTCCCCCAGTTATTTTATGTGGCAGCTAAGCTCCCTGCTCACTGCTCCCCAATGTTTGGGGCCAGGCCTCTCCCCCGGCCCCGCCTGCCACCCCCACGCATCTCCCCCGAGTGTCCCCTGGGCTCACTTGCTGCCCCCTCACTGCCCCGGAGCCTGCAGCTCATGCTGACTCCACTCCACTCTGCCGGCTTCCAGCATCACCTGCTGCCGCAGGGTCCTAGTGCCCCCCTCCACTACTATGGCCAGGGCAGACTGCCCTTCCCCTTCCCTTCTGCCCTAGTTCTGAGCCTCTCCAATGCCCCGAGCCTCTCCAATGCCCCAAACCCCTCATCTCCAGCCCCACAGCCCTCATCCTTGCACTCCCTCCTATCCCCAAACTCCATCCCAGAGCCTGCACCCCCCACCCCCTGCCCCAGCCCGGAGCCTGCACCCAGCACCCAAACTCCATCCCAGAGCCTGCACCCCAGACCCCCTCCCCCACCCGAACTCCCTCCCAGAGCCTTAGGCAGGTGGGGGTGGAGTTTGGGGGAGGGGGCAGGTTCTGGGCACCACCAAAATTTCTACAAACCTGCCACCCCTGGAGGAGGCAGAGCAGGAGTGGAGTGGTGGTGGTGCAGCCCAGTGCAGTGGGGGGGCTTTAACAGAAGTAAATCTAACTAAGTGCGTGTTTTGTCCTTTGAGTGAGGTGCATTACTGTTGGTGGCACTTAGCACTTTCCGGGGGGCGGGAGGGAGGAGCAGGGAGCCGCGTGCTCAGGGGAAGAGGTGGAGAAGAGACGGGGCAGGGGCAAGGCCTCATGGAAGGGGTGGAGTGGGGGCTGGGCCAGGGGCAGCGAGGGGGGGGTGTCAGTGATGCGGCCCTCGGGCCAACGCACTAGTCCTCATGTGGCCCTCATGGTCATTTGAGTTTGAGACCCCTGGTTTAAGGTGTACATTAGGAAAACCTTCCTAACTGTCAGAGTGATTAAGCACTGGAATAAATTGCCTAGAGAGGTTGTAGAATCTCCATCATTGGAGATTTTTAAGTGCAGGTTAGACAAACACCTGTCAGGGATGGTCTAGATAATACTTAGTCCTGCCATGAGTGCAGGGGGACTAGACTAGATGACCTCTCAAGATCCCTTCCAGTCCTATGATTCTTTACTCCTGTTCTGAAACAGTTCCTCGGGCTCACTCTGATTAAGCAATCCATCTCTAAAATAGCATAAACCTGTCCCTTAAGGATTTTCACTGCACTGTCAGACTAATGTCCTCGGAGTGCAGGGGGGTGGCCTCGGTGTTCCTACACCCGTGATGACCATATGCAGGAACAGCACCTTGGGGTCATAGGCAAGCTGCTCTACTTCCTAGAGCTGTGAACTTGTTCAGATCACTCTCAGGATAAAGGGTCCATAAAAATGACTTAAAGCTCAGCTAGATGGGAGGATTTGGTCTGTGGTTATTAGGCTACTACTTCTCACTATACTGATGTTAAATAAAAGTGGGTCTAACATTTTGTTACTGACATGGGAGAGGGCATAAAGAGCAAACACCAATATCACAAGTAGAAACAGGAGAGTGAATTGGGACATGGTGCGAACACTAGCGGAGTCAGAAAAAGTAATGGAAAGGCAGTAATACACAGGCAGGGATGTAGGCCCCAAGCTTGAACCATTTAAAAAGGACATTAGATAACACAGTAGACAGTGTGCTGCAAGGGCTACTCCTATGCATCATTTCCATCTGTAGCTTATATTATCCACTGGTTAATGCTGCCCTAGTGTCCACGCATTTCAGTAACGTTTCTAAAAATGTTGACATGTTAGCCATTTATTTCTGAATATAGCCACAGTTCACATTTGTATTTTTGTCTGTAGTTATCATATATATTCAGAAGTGGAACAATGATATAGATTTACTGGAAACCATCAGATTTTCACCATGCAGAACACATATGCACCATACTTACTAGATCCAGATATATGCCAGTCTTTGCATTCTTGAATATCAGCATCACTATCAAAATAAATTTTTACTTTACCACTGTGGGCTCTGTTGTTGAAAGTAATCTGCAAACACAAGTGTAAAGATTTATCATTTGATGAAAGCAAAACTAGCAAAATTAACACTGTCAAAAAATGCAGAGTCAAAGACTAGATTGATACCCACTGGTACTGCTTAATCTAGGTAATCTGTAAATAAAGCTATCATCATAGATTAATATACATGGAAAAATACATCTGAAACAATATACAAGTGCAAAAGCAATCAATGATTTTACTTCTCATGAAGAACAAAACATTTAAAAAATTGAAGAGGAGAACCATGTTTGAGGAAAATAAATAGTTACTTGTTGTTATAAGAGGTCTGTCCCATTGACACCAAAGCAATCACATCATTTTGCACGGGTGTCAATGGAGAGAGTGCACACTGAATTTTTTCCATTTTGCAGTCAGGACACCAATAAGAAATGTCCTGGACTCTGGAACACTTGTTTTCATGTGTATACATCTGAAATGCACTTACAGTATTCTGAAAGGCGTAGCAGTCAGGCAATTCTCTGGCATGAATTGTTTGTAGATCAATACCTTTAAGTTGAAAGGAGATTTCAACCTGTATAAGCCTGAAGAGTAAAAATAAATGCAGTGAATTGCATACAATAGATTCCACTATTTTCATATGAATGGATGGGTTTTCAAAACTCACTTTACCTATAAAATTCAAAGTTGAAAAATGATGAATTTATCGTCTTCAAATCACCAGACCTCTTAGTGGCTAGCATCTGTGGCTCTAGGTGAATACAGTCTATGGGGCGGAAAAAAAGATTTTTACAATTTTCATTCAAAATGACTATTTTACAAATAAAGTAAGGGAGAAAACTAAGGTAACTGGATACTGGTGGACACAGATGTAGGTCCTGATCTTGCAAGCTGCTCAGTGTGGAGCCCCACTCAAATTATTGGGGCCATGAGAAGGTGCAGGCATCTTCTGTAGGGCCCCAATACTGAAAGGTGCTAAATGTTCCCACTGAAGTTAATGGTGGTTGACAGCATTCAACAACGCTCAATATCTGGCCTCTGATCAGCAGCTTCTCTCATACAGAAGGTCAACAGCTGAAAAACCTTCAGAGAAAAAGTCTTACTGTGATGACCTACAATGCTTATGCTGTAAAGTAGTATTTTCTAGGTGGATATTAAAGAATAAAATAGGGGAGAAGTGGGTTAACTTTCCTAAGTTAAAGTAGGATTGCCACACAAATAAAATACTAACTTACTGTTGATGATTTGCCATTACAATACATAAAATGTCCATGGCAACACTTTTTTTTTTTAAATTTACAGCAGTACTGTACCTGTTTCAATGGCAATGTCTATGTTCAGCGTATCATTGGAAGGAAGCATTGTGTCTTTCTTGTACTGTTGTTTACAGATCTGTAAGCCTGACACATCGTCTTCATCTTGTTCGTAACCAAGTGTGCCCAGGGATATATTCTTTAATTGGCAGTACTAATTTAAAAATAAAACACACTTTTTCAGTTATCTTAATTATCCTCACATCAGCCTATTCACAAAAAATTACTGATGCCGATAAATATGTTTTCTTTGCCCACACTCATTCAAATTTGCTTTTTTTCCATTAACAAATTTAATGGTCCACAGTATCAGCTTTTCATACACACTTTGTATTTGCATAACAAGTTTGATTCAAGGATCTCAAAATTAATCAAGCCTCAACAAGGCAGGTGAATATAATTATACTCTACAAGGACATTGTGACGGGTTCGGTCACAGAGACCTCTTTGGGACTGCCACCTGATGTACTGAAACTACCTCGGAGCCCGTTTTTCCTGCCAGCTTGGGATTTCAGAACCCTGTCATGTTGAGCTAGACACGGCAGTCTGCTGCAAACAAAGACCCAGGTCTGAACCATGTCCCCCAGAGCTGCAGACTTAACTAAAAATGGCTTAAGAAGTGCTCCTGTCTCCAGCACCCAAATACCCAGTTCCCAATGGGATCCAAACCCCAAATAAATCTGTTTTACTCTGTATAAAGCTTATACAGGTTAAACTCATAAATTATCTGCCCTCTATAACACTGATAGAAAGATATGCACAGCTGTTTACTCTCCCAGGTGTTAATTACTTACTCTGGGTTAATTAACAAGCAAAAGTGATTTTATTAAATATAAAAAGTAGGATTTAAGTGGTTCCAAGTAATAACAGACAGAACAAAGTAAGTTACCAAGCAAAATAAAACAAAAACATGCAAGTCTAAGCCTAATACGTTAAGAAATTGAATACAGATAAATCTCACCCTCAGAGATGTTCCAATAAGCTTCTTTCACAGACTAGACTCCTTTCTAGTCTGGGCCCAATCCTTTCCCCTGGTACTGTCCTTGTTCCAGCTCAGGTGGTAGCTAGGGGATTTCTCATGACTGCAGCCCTTTTGTTCTGTTCCACCCCCTTATTTAGCTTTGGCACAAGGCCGAAATCTTTTGTCTCTCTGGGTCCCCACCCCTCCTTCTAAATGGAAAGCACCAGGTTTAAGATGGATTCCAGTACCAGGTGACATGGTCACATGTCCTGGGAGACCCCAAGCCTTCATTCTTCCTGGCCTGACTCACAGGAAGGCTTGCAAGTAAATAGAGCCATTTATAACCAATTGTCCTAGTTGATGGGAGCCATCAAGATTCCAAACCACCATTAATGGCCCACACTTTGCATAATTACAATAGGACCTCAGAGTTATATTTCATATTTCTAGTTTCAGATACAAGAATGATACATGCATACAAATAGAATGAACACACTCAGTAGATTATAAGCTTTGTAATGATACCTTACAAGAGACCTTTTGCATGAAGCATATTTCAGTTACATTATACTCACACTCATTAGCATATTTTCATAAAATCATATGGAATGCAACATCACAGACATGTCAAAGGTCATACTGGTCTACAATTTTTGAGAAGTCATCTGCTTCAGAGATAAAATGTGCTATTTATTATGTATTTTGATGTGCTGAATTCAAATATGACAATTAAAACAACTGATTAGCTACTGTTTCTAAGATATTTAAGTTTTTACATTTTATGTCTATGTATATTGTGTAGATAGTAGAGTTTTAATCATAAATTGTAAACCTAGGTCTTTTCATGTGTTTATGGTTGCTTTACATGATAATATTTCACCTGTCCTGTTTATGTAACACTTTAAAAATCAGCAAAAGGGTTATATAAATAAAATTTATTATGAAACAAAA
>NW_020664561.1:40282344-40291395 GCF_002925995.2 Terrapene triunguis | reverse complement strand
GGGGAATTTAAAAGATTATAAACATAAATTTAAAAGAAAGTTAGTACAACCCCCCTCACCACCAAGTTTTAAGAACTTTCATAGGATGACCAGAAAAAAAAAAAAAAAAAAACAGGATATTCAACAGAATTTGTAAGGCCTTTACATTTTTATTTTTAAAAGATTTTAAGTCCTGAAAAAAATAGAAATTTTAGCAAGTTTTAAGATTTCCCCCCACCCCCACAAGATCTAGGGCAAACAGCTTTACTGCCCATTCGCTGGACAAGGTGGAGAGGAGTTGCTGCTTTGACTGCAAGGTAACAAAACCACATATATACTAGACAATATGCATCCATGGAGCACACACAGAGCTTGGGAAGATTCCTGCCACAAAGAAACCAAGTGCAGGGGAGCTGATCTCGTCAGGCACTCAGAGATGGAACTGAAAAATTGTACATTAAAAGGGAAAACAGCTTTTGACTTGTATTCAGCCACTGGTGAGTTCCAATATAATTTTTTAAAACTAAAAATCTCTCATTTAGAATTTAAGATTTGTTTACTAGGCTACGATAAAAGTCAAGCTCTCCCTAATAAACTCTTAGGCCACAACAGAGCATGATTGAAAATCCCACTCTCAGGGTCAAATTTTGTTCTGACTTACCTCCCATACACCCCAAGAGGGTTGCATAGGAAGTAAGTTCAGGCAGAATTTAGTCCTTTTAAAGTATGCTTCATTGCAATATCAAGGTCCTTAGTTTTCTTGTCTTTATGTTCACCTTAATTTTCAATACTAACACAGCAAAGAGATCTATACTGGTAGAGGAGATGAAATACAGAGAAGTACAGCCTAAAGGACCATGGGACGGGGAGTCAGAAGATCTGGGTTCTATTTCTGGCTGTACCACTGGCTTGCTGAGTAACCTTGCACAAGTCACTTCACCTCTCTGTGACTCAGTTTCCCCCATCTGTAAAATGGGGGTAACGATACTGAGCTCCTTTGAGACCTACTGATAAAAAGTGCTATGTAAGAGCTAAGTATTGTTGTTGTTGCTGGGTACAACAATAAAGGAGTCTGGAGTCATGCTTTATAGGCTGGTAAGGGAGCTAGAACATTGCTGAGGTAAGTAACTGGGGACACAGCACTTCATAGAATTCTTTAATATCCATACAGCTGCACTGACTATTGAACACCTATGAAAGCAGCTGTTTGCCAACTCAACTTAAATGTCAATAGTCACTGCTCAAGAGACTTCCAATGGGCAAGAAGTCCCTTAAATGGTAGAGGAAACCCAAGCCCCCATATAACACTGACTCATGTCCATCATGGGTGGCAAAACACAATAAAGAGCTCCTGAGCCCCTGGCCAATAAGCCAATGCAATAGCCAACATCCTTTGAAAAGTCTTCCTTCCTGTAAACACGCAGTGGTCAAACCAAAGCTAAAATAAAACGAACAACCCCGCCCCATCTAATAATTTTCATCACTATCTAACCTCCCCTTCCTGAAAAAGATAATTGAGAAGTTAAATAACCAACTGAGGCCTTGTCTACACTGGCAAGTTTCTGCACAGTAAAGCAGCTTTCTGCATTGTAACTCCCAAGGTGTACACACTGCTGAGTCACTTAGTACGCAGAAACCGCGCAACTGCAGCGCTGTAAAAAAAAAAAAAAAAAAAAACCACCCCGACAAGAGGCGTACAGCTTTCTGCGCCAGGAGTACAGCACCGCGGTGCCAGTGCAGACACCGTGGTCGATCACAGCGCTGCAATTGGCCTCCGCGAGGTGTCCCACAATACCTATTCTTCCTGCTCTGGTCATCGGTTTGAACTCTACTGCCCTGCCCTCAAGTGACCAACCGTCATCCCCACCCCATAAATTCTTTCGGAATTTTGAAAGTCCCCTTCCTGTTTGCTTGGTGATGCGTGCAGTGGTCTCAGGGCATCTTTCCAGGTGGCCATGCCTGCTCCATGCACCAGGTGATACCCTGCTTGGAACAATGCCGAGCTGCTAGACCTCATCAGCATTTGGGAAGAGGAGGCTGTCCAGTCCCAGCTACGCTCCAGCAATAGGAATTATGATACCTACGGACAGATTTCACGATGCATGACAGAAAGGGGCCATGACTGGGACACATTGCAATTCAAAGTCAAAGTGAAGGAGCTGCAGAACGCCTACTACAAGTTGCGGGAAGCAAACCGCCATTCTAGTGCTGCGCCCACAAGCTGCTGGTTCTACAAAGAGCTGGACGCGATACTCGGTGGCGACCCCAACTCCACTGCGAAGGACACTGATACTTCGGTGGCTCGCATGCCAGTTGAGAGTGGACCGAGCCAGGAAGAGGAAGTCTTGGATGAGGATGTGGAGGGGGAGGGGACCCAGAGGCAGAGGATGACTCAGAGGTCAGAGATGCATGCAGCCAGGAGCTCTTTTCTACCCCCGAGGCGGCTAGCCAGTCACAGCTGTCGGATCTTGGCGAAGCGCAAACAGGAGAGGAGGCCCCTGGTAAGGGTCTTTGATTTTGGGAATCGCTGAGGCGAGTTGTTTGGGGCAGGAGGGTTGCTGAAAGCAGGCTTGTGTCTGTATGTTGCACATACCACCACATGCCTAGTCTGAGCGGCGGAACAGGCTGTTGATTGACTCCCTCACTTCATGGGAATCTGCCTCAGAGATCTCCAGGAAACTCTCATGGAGATACTGGGCAATCCGCTGCTGCAGGTTCTTTGGCAGAGTTGCTTTGTTTCTTGCCCCATTAACGGTAACTTTCCCGCGCCAATGTGCCGTCACAGGGGGGAGGGCGGAGAAGAACCATTGCTGCACACAGGCGAGCCACATAAGGGCCAGGGCGGAAGCCGCAGTCTTGGAGAAGACCCTCCCTTGATTCCCTTCTCATCCTCAGCAGCGAGATATCTTCCATAATGATCATAATCTGTGGAAAATGTGGGGACAGGAATGATAATCAGCCCCCCCTACAGTGCTGGCTCTCCCCAAGAGCCATGTGCCCAGTGTACAGTACGGTCCTGGAACACTGATTTCCCCTGCCCCTGCAGTTACTCACCATTCTGGGGGTCTTGTGGCTCATGTGCGCTTGCCTGGGGTCAGCCAGTTGACCCCAGGCAAGTGACAGGTATGTGAATACTGGCTGTGTTTTAAGTCACTGTTCTGTATGTTGCAAACAATATTGCTTCTGTAAAATGTTGCCTTTAAACTTCACTGAGATGCCCTTGGGAGCACAGCCTCCCTCTTTGTTATGGTCAGTTGAACGGCTGCGCAGAATTAGAAAGCATCCACAAAGAACTAAGGAGGACTTTCTGTGTGACATTAAGATGCACTCCGCAGCTGAAAAACAAGAATTGAAGGAGTGGCGGGACAGCAAGAAGGACCGAAAGGAGAATGCAGCATACCAGAATGAAGCCACGGAGCGGCTCTGAAATGTTATGGAGCGCCAAGCGGACGCGCTCCAGGCAATATTAGCACTGCAAACCAAGCAGTTCCACGCCCGCCTTCCCCTGCAGCCACTGTCGCAAAGCTCTTTCCCATGCTCCCCCCAGACACCACCAACACACTTATCAACCTCCTGGCTCCAGTCTGTACCCACAGCATTCCACTCCTCCCCTGTCACAGTCCAGCACTTCAGACTCACAGTACCCACTGCACTCAACACCCATCCCTCTGCAGTTTGGCCCTGATGAAGTACAGTACCCGCTGCATTGTACTCCGAAGAAGAAGGCTGGATATGATCCCTGGACATACACAAATCTTTAGCTGTCCCAGGACCCCTCCTCCTCCTGGGACCTTCCCTTCCCCCCAACCACCTCAGTGCTGATGTGTGTTTTTTTTAACTCTCTCCTCCGGTTGTTGTTTTTTAAATAAAAGAACTGTGTTAGTTTGAAAGCAATCTTTATTCTATTAATTGAAAGCAAACAGAGTCCTGCAAAGCAACAGACAGTTATATTAAACCTTCATATTGCATCGTCTGCCCCAATCACAATCACCTCTTAGCATTACAAGCACTGAACTCCCGAGCATAGCAACAAATATTAGTGACCTTCAACTTCAAATTGCTGCCTCAAGGCATCCCTGATCCTTATGCCCCGCGCTGCACCCCTCTAATAGCCCTGGTCTCTGGCTGTTCAAACTCAGCCTCCAGGCACTGAGTCTCAGCTGTCCAGCCCTGAGTGAAGCTTTCACCCTTCTCTTCACAAATATTACAGCGTACAGCACATGGCTATAAGCATTGGAATATTGTCATCGGCCAGGTCCAGCTTCCCATAGAGGCAGCACCAGTGGGCCTTTAAACGGCCAAAAGCACACTCAACAGTCATTCTGCACTTGCTTAGCCTGTTGTTGAACTGCTCCTTGCTGCTGTCAAGTTGCCCCGTGTATGGCTTCATAAGCCACGGCATTAAGGGGTAGGCGGGGTCTCCCAGGATCACAATGGGCATTTTGACTTCCCCTACGATCTTCTGGTCTGGGAAGAAAGTCCCTGTTTGCAGCTTCCTGAACAGGCCAATGTTCCGAAAGATGCGTGCGTCATGCACCTTTCCGGATCAGCCTGCGTTAATGTCTGTGAAACGCCCACGATGATCCACAAGCACCTGAAGAACCATTGGAACCTTTCCAATTAATGTACTCGGTAGCTAGGTGGTCTGGTGCCAGAATTGGAATATGCATGCCATCTATCGCCCCTCTGTAGTTAGGGAAGCCCATTTGTGCAAAGCCATCCACAATGTCATGCACATTGCCCAGAGTCACGGTCTTTCAGAGCAGGATGCGATTAATGGCCCTGCACACTTCCATCAACAGGAATCCAACGGTAGACTTTCCCACTCTGAACTGGTTAGTAACCAATTGATAGCAGTCTGGAGTAGCCAGCTTCCAGACTGCAATAGCCACGGGCTTCTCCACCGGCAGGGCAGCTCTCATTCTTGTGTCCTTGCGCCGCTGGGCTGGGGTGAGCTCATCATACAGTCCCATGAATGTGGCTTTCCTCATCCGAAAGTTTTGCAGCCACTGCTTGTCATCCCAGACTTGCAGGACTATGTGATCCCACCACTCTGCTTGTTTCCCTAGCCCAAAAGCGGCGTTCCACTGTGGTCAGCACCTCCGTGAATGTCAATCAATCAAACAATCTCATGTTGTAGCTAGTACGCGTGGCGAGATCAATGTCGCACTCTTCTTGCCTTTGTAGTTTAAGGAATAACTCCACTGCCACTTGTGACGTGTTGGTCAGAGCGAGCAGCATACTAGTCAACAGTTCAGGATCCAGTCCTGCAGACCGAAGAGGCAGAGCACGCAGTATACGAACTGTTGAAAGATGGCACCAAATGCAGACAGAAGCACAGGGATTGCTGGGATGCGAAGCAATGCATCACAGGGCATTGGGACAGGACCCAGGATGCCCCGCACCTCCTCTGTCTTCCCACAACTCTTGGCAGCAGAAGAGGAAGAGATGCTCTGTGGGATAGGTTTCAGAGTAGCAGCCGTGTTAGTCTGTATCCGCAAAAAGAACAGGAGTACTTGTGGCACCTTAGAGACTAACAAATTTATTAGAGCATAAGCTTTCGTGGGCTACAACCCACTTCTTCGGATGCATATAGAGTGATATATGGGATAGCTGTGGGATAGCTGCCCAGAGTGCACCACTCCGAATACCGCTGCAAGTGTGAACACGCTATTGCGCAGGAACCTGATAGTGTGAACACACAACAGTGGTTTCCCTTCAGCACTCTCTGAGCAGCGCTGTAACTCTGCCAGTGTAGACATACCCTTAGATTTCAGCTTACTTTTGACAACACCCCAGACATATCCCAACCTGGTGTTAGAACAATTAGTATCACAGAAAGTCCAAGTCTCCTACTTGCCATGGACAACATTCCACACAGGTTATCATGGAACACTGCTGAGACACTTGGAAGGTCTAATAAGTGTCAGCTGCAGCATAAATCAGTCCTCAAAATGGTTGTTATGGACAACTGCATATTTACATGCAGGGCTCTCCTTTAAATGTGCTCCACAAGGCTCTTTCCATCCTGCTATTCAATGTCCACTAAAGCCACCAGAAGAGATCATGGACTCAAACTCAGTAACATGCCAACACTACTCAGCTCCACATCTTCTTTATGTCAAATGCAGACAGTACCATTTGCCAGCAGTCTCAGTACCCATGTGAGAACAATGCCTGGATTAAAAGAAGATGAAGGAAGGTAAGACTAGGTAACAAAACCAAGTTAGTGGAAGAGAAAAATACGAGAAATTAATCAACACCATTACGTCTCCATCTATCGAAGGAATCAGTCCTCCAATTGTCAAGATGGTATGCAAATTAGGGGTCCTCTGAACACCTCACTGTACCTGGATACCATTTCTAGCAGTGGTTTCCCCTCACACACACTCTCCTACAGTTAGCTATCCTCCTTATGGATGAATCACCCAGCCATTCCCCATGAATTCATCACCTACAGACTGGATCACTAGAACAGGAAGTTAAAGCAAGGTCCCTTAAAAAAAAAAAAAAAAAAAGTCCAGCATGTTGAGAATGAGCAGTCTGCAGCACTCTGCGTTGCTTTGAAGGCAAACATATCATCTTGGTGCTCCATGAAACTACACTTGTTACATTTGATAATAGAACATCTTTTTGACATAATTTCCCCATAATAAAAATACCCATATTAGACAGAAAATGTAAGAAAATCAGCAGAGAGGGTATGTTCTGTCTAATACATATTCTCAGAAATGTGGAGAGAACCAATGATCTAGTAGTTAATTTAGTTGCAAAAAACATTCAGATATCATGGGGATTGTCCATTACACATTTAGTCCTCCACAATTATGCAAGACTTAATTATTACTTTTCAACTATAGGAAGGCTGCATGCTGTTGCCTTGGAGTTACTGGATACACATGGCCAAGGTTTTCAGGAAGAAGCTAGTGATTTTGGGTGCCCAAATTGAGACACCTACAAGGGGCCTGATTTTCAGGAAGTGCAGAACACAACCTCCGGGAAGAAAAAAAAAAATAGCCAAGCCAAGCTCTTTCAAAGTCTCAGTTTGGGCACCCACAATCACTGGCCTCTTTTTTGATAATCTCAGCCATATATATGTGCCAAACAACAAGCTGAAGTCACTCAACCAAAGGGGTTAAAGTCTGAAAACCTGCAAAGCCCTAGCAAACCTAAGCTAAAGTGACTGGAAAAAACTCCTCTATAAATGTCTACATTTATAGAATATAGACATCACACAAAGAGACCTTTATATCTGATGCCTGTATCGCATACTTGACTCCTGCTCGATGAAATAAATCTATCCTTTCACTAGTCTTCTAGCTGGGGCTTCAAATCAGCCTTAGTGCCTACAAAAGAAGGAAGAAAGGAAGAAAGTAGTAAACCAAGAAGGAGAGATAAAAAGCAAAGAAATAACAGATTAAAAGTAAAACAGCAGCACAATTGAAGAAAATTCTGAAGGAGAACCGAGAAGAGACATGTACAAATCAGTCACCATTTTACACAACACAGGCCAGATCCTCTGCCTCATTCTGCCTATCTGAGCAGAAACAGTGGATTTGCTCTGCTGAGGATTTCCCATTGTTTGTGGGGGTTGCCAGGAGGCAAAGAGCCCTGAGATGGGGCATGGCCAAAGGAGGAGGAGTATGGCCTTTGCATTCCACCAATTCCTGACTGCTATAGTGGCTGCATGGGGACCATTACCAGTCTGCAAAATGATGAGCAGCCCTAAAGCTGCTCTAAATTGAGCCTCAATTGGACAAGTGCCCATAGGTCTTCGAACTGGGCAGGCTCAAGTAAGGGTGACTTAAAGCCCCACACTTCTGAACTGTACTGGACCACAGAAGAGACCTGGCCCTCATGTGATTTTTTTTTTTTTTTTAAACAAGATAGGACTTCCATTTTTTTATTTTCTACAAAAGCATAACCTTTTGTTTTCCCATCATTTTCTATTTTATGTGCATGTTAACAAACTGTTTGCTGGAATTTTATCCTTTTTTTATTTTAAAATTTTTAAACAATTATTTAAGGGAGTTGTTTATCATATCATCCAAATTCCTTTTAAAATACCATACTAAACTTACGGCTCTGTCCTGATATTCCTGGAAGTACTACATTCCCATGTTGAGACTTCTGGCAATGATGCTACAAAGCTGTGATTCACTATAGCTGTAAGCATGAATTTTTGGAATGTATCTATATTCAGTTCCATTTCTACTTAAAGTAAAACCCAAATCATCTGCCACAGCAAGTTTGGAAATTAATAATCTAATATGAACAACTTCAGTGTTTGTGTTGTGACTAAGTCAAAAAATGAAGATTAAGCATACACATGAAAATAAACACTGAGTGAAACTTAACTTTGACTGTTTATTTTAATCAGATGACCAGTTAGGATATTTGCAATCTGTATGAAATTAACCAGAACAGAAAATGGAAACTGAGCAACATCTTATTGGCTGTGACTTTTAAGCAGTACTCATGCTGTTTATTATACACAGAAACACACAAAACACTTACCTGATTAATAGCAAAAAAAATGCTGTCATAAACATCCTGCTGTGTGTATACACTACAACTATAATCATCTTCATCAACCCCGGAGTAGCCTTTCAGAAACAGATGCTTAAAGGCAATAGTGTTCTCCTCTTTGAAGGAAACCACCAACTGGTTACTCAAACCAAAAAGAATAAGCTAAAAAAAAATTAAAAATTCAAGTTAGAATACAATCCCATCATTAACATACTAATGATAGTAACACAGCAATTAACATCTTCAAGTTGTAATTAGCACAAATTGGAAAGTAAGAAGTTTCTGTATTGTGTCAATACCAGACTCCTAAAAAAAAAAAAGCAAGTTAACATTACAATTAGGGCTGTTGCGCGATTAAAAAATTAATCACGCGATTAATCGCACTGTTAAACAATAATAGAATACCATTTATTTAAATATTTTTGGGTGTTTTCTACATTTTCAAATACATTGATTTCAATTACAACACAGAATACAAAGTGTACAGTGCTCACTTTACATTTATTTTTGATTACAAGTATTTGCACTGTAAAAAAAAAAAAA
>NW_020664561.1:40264464-40282244 GCF_002925995.2 Terrapene triunguis | reverse complement strand
TTCAAAAATAAAACAATGTAAAATTTTACAGCCTGCAAGTTCACTCATTCCTACTTGTTCTGCCAATCGCTCAGACAAATAAGTTTATTTACATGTGCAGGAGATAACGCTGCCCACTTCTTGTTTACAATGTCACCTGAAAATGAGAACAGGCATTTTCGTGGCACTGTTGTAGCGGGCATTGCAAGATATTTATGTGCCGGATGCGCTAAAGATTCATATGTCCCTTCATGCTTCAACCACCATTCCAGGGGACATGCGTCCATGCTAATGATGGGTTCTGCTCTATAACAATCCAAAGCAGTGCAGACTGACGCATGTTCATTTTCATTATCCGAGTCAGATGCCACCAGCAGAAGGTTGATTTTCTTTTTTGGTGGTTCGGGTTCTGTAGTTTCCACATTGGAGTGTTGCTCTTTTAAAACTTCTGAAAGCATACTCCACACCTTGTCCCTGTCAGATTTTGGACGGCACTTCAGATTTTAAACCTTGGGTCAAGTGCTGTAGCTATCTTTAGAAATCTCACATTGGTACCATCTTTGTGTTTTGTGAAATCTGAGTGAAAGTGTTCTTAAAATGAACAACATGTGCTGGGTCATCATCTTATTGACTACTATAACATGAAATATATGGCAGAATGCAGGTAAAACAGAGCAAGGGACATACAATTCTCCCCCAAGAAGTTCAGTCACAAGTTTAATTAACGCACTAATTTTTAACAAGCATCATCAGCATGGAAGCATGTCCGCTGGAATGGTGGCTGACACATGAAGGGGCATACGAATGTTTAGTGTATCTGGCACATAAATACCTTGCAATGCCGGCTACAAAAGTGCCATGCAAAATGCCTGTTCTCACTTTCTGTTGACATTGTAAATAAGAAGAGGGTGGAATTATCTCCTGTAAATGTAAACAGATTTGTTTGCCTTACGGATTGGCAGAACAAGAAGTAGGACTGAGTGGACTTGTAGGCTCTGAAGTTTTACATTGTTTTGTTTTTGAGTGCAGTTGTGTAACAAAACAAGACAAAAAAAAACTACATTTGTAAGTTGCACTTTCTTGACAAAGAAATTGCACTACAGTATTTGTATGAGGTGAACTGAAAAAATACTATTTCTATCATTTTTACAGTGCAATAATAATTTGTAATAAAAAAATTATATACACTTTGATTTCAATTACAACACAAAATACTGCTAATGAGTTAACTGCGATTAATTGACAGCCCTAATTACAATATAAGATCACAAAAGAATAGTAAAGGGTCTCTTTTGCCAAAGCCTAGAAAACAAAATCCCACTTTGCATAAGCTGATGCAAGCTGAAAACAAGGGAATGAAAAATACCGTTTACTTCACTGACATGCATGCCATGAAATACTGAAACTCCTACTACTTTATTTTGGAGCTTAGCCACTTAATGCATAATCATTATCGAGTACAGCCCAGGAGATGCATTTTCACTTCTTTTAACTACATACACAGTAATGTATTCATAGTGCAAGCGCTTGAAACTATCTGAATCGGCAAAGCTAAGAGTTTTCTGTGGAAAACGCAAAAGCAATGCATTCACCTCATGCCCTCCCTGAGTAGGAGATAAGTCATTCAAATCTAAGAAATCACTTTGAATTTGAAAAGCTTTGATGATTAAAAGTACAATTATAGTAAATCAAGTTGACAACAAATAACATAATGTGGTTTCAAGTTTATCACACAAACACTTCCTTATGAAATCTACTTCGTTTTTTCTAACTCACCCTGAGATCTGAATATGTCAAGCTGTGTTCTGTCACTTACATCATCAGTAATAAGGTTTCTGTCATTAGAATTTAGCTGACAGTTTTGTTGATGATGCAGGACACAGAATAGAATCCAGTCCACTAATCCATAGCAATGCAGAGCTTTTATAGATAACAGTATTTAAAAAATTGTTTTTGTCTGTAATGCGATAAGAATCTGAATACACATGGGGACAGAGCTATTGATCAAAAACTTGCTATTTTTACTGAGCCAGTTTCCTATCATCACAGTAACACCCCTTTTAAAAACAATTTTCATACGAAAAATGTAAGTGGTTTACTCCACATATATTTTGGCATGAAAGAAGAACAGTGTAAGGTAATTGGAATCTCACAGTGGAAGAGCAGAAAAAGGAGAGAGCAAAGGAAGGAACCCAGAGCTTGAAAAATAAACTCTCTTACTTGTTAGTGGCAAATATGAAGTGTTTGGACCCAGCTGTTTCTGCATAATCTAACCTTTCACTGAAGAAAAAGAGTACTAGCCTGAAGACAGAACTGCATTAAGGAGGCTGCCTTCCTGAGCCTGCAGACATCTCTCATTTGTCTGCTGCTAAGCACTGCACCAGAATGAAACAAAACTATTCAGAACCCCATGGGCACCACTGAAAGTGACAAAAATGAAGTTAATTGCATAAAGGTGCTGCTTGGAGAAGCTATAATTAGCAGCAGAGGCAGGGGCTGAAGTTGTTCATGGAGATTTATGTAGACTAGCAGAGATTCCCCATATCCCTTCCATAAGTCAAAGGCCAATACATAAATGGACCCTCTGAACAGAGATCCCAAGTGATAGGAATCCTAGCACTCTCCCCAAACCCCACAGCAAGGGTGTAAGGGACCCAGGGTCCCACCAGAGCATTGTCTCTTCCTCCCCCGTTTTCATCTCAGCCTCTGATTAAAAGGTTTAGTTCTTTGGCTAGGCCATGTATAATTTTTCAAGAGCTACAAGAAACCAACTGAACGAGGGAGAAGAAGGAAAGTACAAAGAAATCCCCACTAAAAGGTAAGCAAGCCCCTATTCTTGTTCCCAGCTTTAACAGTATATGAAATCTGAATTTATTGTCTGACAGGCTCTCTTTAAATAGAAAAATAAAATCTATTTTTTTCCCCTCCAGTGAGTACTTTCTTGTCTCTCCTAGATGGTAACTGGTTAGCTCTGGGCTAAATGAGTACACAAAGCAATGCTATTCACAGTGAACTATTTATGTAATGTGGCAGGTTGCAGCCAGGATGACCAGAACAGGGGATTCCAGGTCATCGGTGCCTGGTTATATCCACACAGCATTTAGAACAAGTGTTGAATTCTGGCCAAAAAGTTTGCAAGATTCTTCAGGGGATTTAGCAGGAGTTCTACTTAGATGCTCTTTGGATTGCAAAGCTGTTAACATAAGTTCTATGAATGAATTTATGGCAATTTCTAGCTAATATCAGTAAATTAGAGCCTTCCCCCCCCCCCCCCCGAGTACTGTAAGAAAGAAAAGAAAAAGGGGAAAAAGGCTGTCAGTCTTGATTTGGGGGGCATGTGGAATCCTTAGGGGGCCCTAACACAACTTTGCACTAAAATATACTGATACTTGGACAAAAGTCACTTCTGCAATCCAGCAGAGAAAGGACAAATTGCCTTCATCTTACCATACGGAAGGAGTCACTCCAATTAACCGGCTTAACATACTGAAACTCAGTGGTTTCTCAGAGTCAGACAGCTAGTGACAGGGACACTCTTGTAAGAATAAGCATAAAGTACACCAAAGTCACCCCTAGGGAGCTTGGCCTCATTCCAAAACTCAAGCATGCTCATTAGGACCTGCCCATATGCCTGCTACAAGTGTGCAAGACTGCCCCCTTTAAGTAGCAATGTAGTTCCCTTCAGATTCTGTTGCTTCCTCACCCTGGCTACCCAATCAGCTGCTGAACATGGACCAGAAGTGACAGCCACCACTTCACTGCACCGCTAAAAGGTGCCAAAAAAAGCCCAGGTACCTGAATTGGCAGTGGCCTCAGAAAGCAAATCAGCTTCCGCCCCAGGAGAGTCAGGCCCAACACAGAGACCAAGCAGAGGACAGACTAGGACAGCAAGCATGGCAATCCAGAAGTTTAATCGCCAGCACAGGCACTAATGCTTGTGGGTTAGGATGGACTTTGAGTGGTGGTGAAGGGTATGGGATGGATTAGGATGGGCTTTAAAGCTGTGTGTTGCCTCATTCCACTCATGATTAAGTCCCTGTGTATAAGAGCTAGAAGGTAGTGTAATAACCGGTGTCTCCCTGACCTGGACAATGGGAAAAGGCTTTGACTAACAGCTCAGTAGAATCAAGCAAGACAATATTACCTCTTAGTTTCTGATAATATTCTGAAAAAACCCTGGTGGAATTGGTATCATCATGGCTGTGCCCATACTAGTCTTCTCCACGCCACCTCACCCAAAGAAGTCCTGCCCACTGCTCTCAACAGCAGCAAAGCTCCACTAGCAATTGCGGGAGCACTAGTGTATACAGGACTTCAGTTACCAGTGTCATTTTAGTCTGTCTTGTCTAGATAGCATAGTTAGAATACCAATCATTGCCTGGAGCTCTGTCTACATTAGTGCTTCCTCCGCTGCTACTCCTGCACTGATGTTCGCAATGGTGGAGAATTTTGTTTTTTTTAAAGAAAGGCTGAGATCACCCTCTCTGGCTAGAAGCGGTCTGGAGGATATGAGCCAGAGGTAATATCTGAAGGTGTTGCTTGATTCCGGCAAGTCTGTTAATTTCAGACATTGACCCCTGAAGCTCAGTGTATACAGTAACTCCTCGCTTAACGTTGTAGTTATGTTCCTGAAAAATTCAACTTTAAGTGAAACGATGTTAAACGAATCCAATTTTCCCATAAGATTTAATGTATTTGCTGGGGGTTAGGTTCCAAGGACATTTTTGGGGGGCAGACAAAAGGCATTATATATTGTACAGTACTATACTGTGGCTGGGAAGTGCCCCTGGCTTACCTCACACAGGCACAACCCACTGCAGGCAAGGACGCTAGGAAGCACCTTCGCAGCTGCAGCTTCCCCGGAGAAGAACAGGCACCGGGAGATGCTCCGGGCCCCCCTCTTCCCACCCCCCGCTCCACTCCAGGTCCACCTCTTCCCACCCCCACTCCACCTCCTCTCCGGAGCACGTCACATCCCTGGTCCTTCCCCCCACCCCAGAAAGTCCTAACTGCCTTAGGACTTTCTGGGAGGGAGGGGCAGGAGCGGAGACGCGACGCTTCCCCGCTCCTCCCCCTCCCTCCCAGCACTTCATGCTTAGGACTTTCTTGAAGGGAGGGAGGGAAGGAGGGGGTGGGAGTGGAGACGCAGCGCTTCCCAGCTCCTCCCCTTCCCTTCCAGAAAGTCCTAAGCACGGGGAAGCGCTGGGAGGCAGGGAGAGGTGGCGGAGAAGAGGAACTTGTACAATGCTCCCTTGTAAAGTCGCTGCTCTTCCACAGAATCTTACAAGCAGTGGACAGAGCAGGCAGTCAAACAACATTATAAGGGAGCATTGCACAACTTTAAACGAGCATTTCCCTAAATGAGCAACAACATAACTTTGAAACAACATTAAGCGGGAGGACGTTAAATGAGGAGTTACTGTATTTCAGAGCTATATATTTAATGCCACTTTGTTAAATCTCACACTTGAGATTCCTGCATTTTAGAGATCAAAACAAATCACTGATTTGACTCTGTTTCCAAATTAATGCACTGACTGTAATCAAAATCCTGAGCCACTCTCCCCAAGTGATTAACTGCCTAGTCAACAATCTGCTCTTGCCAATCAGAAGAGCATTTGCAAATACAAATCAAACATTCAGAGTTGTTGGTTACATTAATAATGCAGGCTCTACGGTTGCTGGATTGGAACTCTGGTGACAATACCAATACATTGGCCTCGGGGGATGTGGGGGTTATGTGCAGTGAAGAGCAGAAGGCGCAAAGAGCATGCCACAGCACTGCCAATGAAGCCAAACAATTCAGAACCATATGATCCACAATGAGGTGCTTGATTTAGAGGGAAAAGACTGTTTTGAAACAAATGTCTTTGGCAGTATCTGACCTACTATTTCAGTTAACCCCTCATTGAAATTGCTCCAGTTAGCACCAAGGTGGTGACCAAAGAACATTTAGGAGTTTAGTTTATATTATTGTTTCCTCCCACCACATCCACTCCTACTCCTTTAAGAGTATTCTTTCCTCACCTCTGATCTTGAATTTTTTTCCAGGAAGGAAGTTTAGATAGTTAAAGAGTAACCAAAGGAAGCAATACTCCAAGACCATTGATTTGTTGCTCCACCTACATGTTTTTGTAAGAACATAAATATATATATATATTTTACCTGTGTGGTAACCATAACTATCTTTAGAATCTGCAAACCTAGTTTCCATGGGATTTGACGTCTGGCTCTGTATTTTTCACATGGGTTCATGAAGTAAAACTTCAAATCCTCCTTTAGAGCATCCTCTTCTAGATCTGAATCTGGTTGAGGCATCATACGTCTGCCATAAATAATATGTTAATTAGAAACCCACAGAATGTCTTGGCAGACACTTTACATATATTACAGATTCATCTCACAGATCTCTGTTTGACTTAGAGGTCTGTACAAACTAGAATGAAGTTTTTAATAGTAAAATTGAAGAGACAGTCTCCTATTACAGTGTAGTTACCAAACCTATTTCATCACACTATGCTATCCCAACTGCACATCTCAACACAGCATTTAAATGACTATTCTCCAAAATACCTCCGCCCAATAAAGTGATTTTATATTCATTATACAGATTAGTAAATGTTTTTTTTTAAATCTATTCATTAAATCTAAACATTTTGAAGCATTTTGTTTATATAAACCACAATCTTCCTTTAACCTTTAAACCCCTATAGAAAAGTACTCAGAGACCAAAGGTCTAGGCTTTGAAGCACACTGACAAAGCAGCGTGGGAAAACCTGCACTTTCACTTCCTGTGCATAAGTATATTTTTAGTTTACGGGCCCATCAGTTGGGTACTTTTTACAAGCACTAAGTTCACTGTAAAACCAAACATCTCCAAACACACCAAAACATCATGTTTTAAATATAAACAAACAAGATGTACACATTCTTTGGTGTCATATATAGTAGCACATTCAATTCACTTGTAGAAACTGATGTAGAGTGAAAAAGTGAGAAACTTTTCTTTCCCCTTCTCTTCTCACACTTCCTCACCTTTATTTCAAATGCAGCAAGTGCTGACTTCCTGTTTAAGTCTTAAAGATCTGAACTCAACTTGTAAATTTTTTCTAATTAAAGACAATTTCATTTGTAAGTACAAAAAAGTAACATGTTCTCTTGCTCCCGTTAGACTTTCAGAAAAATATTTCCAATATCCAAAGTTATATATTAGGATAGCAATTTCCCAGTGTTGGTTGACACTTGAAAAATACATATTTAAAGTTTTCAAACATGCATTCATTCATATCTGATCTTCGTTTGATCTGGTCTATATGCAATGTATAGTGTACTTACAGTTCTGAATTCTATAACGTACTGTATGTTGCATGAAGTATACCCCCACAAAACTCATGTGATTTGCAGAACCAACCCTATTCTCAAACAGCAAGAGTGTAGAAGTAATTTTCAAGTCTAGAGGAGCAGTACAGTACCACTCCCAGGTAAGCAAGTAAAAACAGATTTTATCACTGAAGCCCAAAGGTTACGTTTATTACACAGTGACTGATTTTATGGTTCAAATAAAAAAAAGGAGAGGTGAGGAGTTCAGTCCAGTAGAATTACAAAGATGCTAAGAGAGCTTCAGAAACATCGGGGGGAGGGCGAAATCAGAAAAACTAATTTTAAAGTTTCCCTAAGAAAAACAAGGCACCAAGCTGGGCTAGTTTTAACCATGTTAGGAAAGTGGTTAAAGGGATATCAACATGAAAACACACATTTCTGCCTGAAAAATGTATACCTAGTGTAGTTACCAGAAACATTTAAAGATTGCTTTTTAGATATCGTAATTAGCAGAACAAAATTGTTTTTTCAGTTTGTATCCTTTGGGCATTTGACAGCACTCTGTGTCTAGTAAGATACTGAAAAGAGCTTTATAAACATCAACAAGGTTTTTTTAAATGAATATTTCTTTAAAACCTCAGGACATAGTATTTGGAGAGAGGTTCTTCTTTTTGTTTTGTTTTATGTTCACCTATCTAAAAAACATCAAGTTGATTAATAAATAATAATAATAATAATAATAGCACTTTCACTCTTTTGTAGCTCTTTCCATCCAATAATCCTTAGCCCTAATCGCCACAGATTTTTACTGATACCATCAGCTTCCCTTATTAATTGTCTGCATTTTCTAACTGCTGGTTTGTAAGGTTAAGGAAAATAACAAGGAAGTCTTTGAAACATATGAAACCTATGGAACATATGAAATCCTACCAATGGCACTGGTCCAATACTAGATAAAGATGGTAAAATTGTCTATCATGATGAAGAAAAGGCAGACCTATTCAATACACATTTATATTCTGTATTTTGAAAGAAGCAGGATGAAGTATTAATATTTTACAGTGTTAGTAAAATACTTACTAGGGAGGATGTTACACAGCAGCTGTTACAATTGCATATTTTTAAATTTTCACGACTGGATAACTAGCACACAAGAGAATTATAAGAATAGGTCAAGGAGCTCTCTGAACCATTAATGTTAATTTTTTAATGAGTGTTGAAGGAGTAAGGAAATTCCAGAGAACTGGAAAAAACTAATCTCATACCAATATTTAAAAAGGAAACTGACAAAGGCAAAACATTGGAAAGACAGATAAAGAATGCAATTAATAAAGAATTACATAATTTTTTTTTAAGATCACAAATTTGGTTGACAAAGGTAGCCATGTTGACATAACAGATTTCTGTAAGGCATTTGACTTAGTCCTGCATGATAATTGATTAAAAAAAATTAGCACTATGCAAAAATCAGGGAAGAGGGTGCTTCTAGTGGGGTTCCAGAGGGATCCCTATTCTTGGCCCAAAATTATCCAATGTCTTTATCAATTATTTTGGAGACAACATTAAATCATTGCTGGTGAAGTCTGTATATGACACAAAACTTGATAGAGTAGTAAATAATGATGGGGACAGCTCAGATATATAGACTGGCCTCAATCGCTTGCTAAGGTGGTCTCATTTGAACATGCATTTTAATACAGCCAAAATCAAGGTCATATATCTAGATACAAAGAGATTTTGCCCAAAGTCTCACAGGTAATTCTGTGTCAGTCAGGAATAAAATGCATGTCTCCTCTTTTCTAGTCTTATGCTTCAACATGACTGTCCTCTTGTTATTAAATACTGCCATGATAAGAAGTTCTGTGCTTAATGACTTTAACTAATATATACACCCTCCCCCCACAGACGCCAATCTAGCACAAATGGATTTGTTTACATTACAAAATTTTATCATGTTCAAACACAATTATGAAGAATTTAGATAAGCTTACAGAATGCTAACCATAATAATAGTGATGACACCTAGCTCTTATACAGCACTTTTCATCAGTAGATCTCAAAGCACTATACAGAGAAATTGACACACATAGAGATGAAGTGTCCAAGACTGACAGTTAGCATAGCCCTGAGTAAATCACGTTCAGTGTCAGCTAATAGTGATTAAATGCAGCTAGTCACTGTTTGCCCTGATCTATGAAGACCGCTCAGTCATAGTCATGTTGTATCAAATAATTCAACTTTTCTCAGTGCTGTTTGAACATAACATGTTACAGGGTAGACAAGGTCAGTGTGGACAGAGCTGTTGCAGCATCAACTGTGGCCGTCTGAGACCACCTTTGGCAGGATTCAAGCCTGGTTTTCAGACACAATTGTAATAGGGTCTGTAATGGTGTGGCATGAACACAAGGAATGTTCTAACTTTTTTTTTTTTAATGTTAACTGGAAGTTTTAAAGACAGTGTAACAAATCCTAAGGAGGATGGGGCCTAAGTTTACTGCAATCTTAATTTCTGCAGTACAAAACAGAAGTGCTTTGAGATATATTGTCACTCTTTAATTAGTTTGCTTTAATCCTCTGTCACAGTACATTTGACTATAAATAGTCAATAAACTGAACTACTATGAACATCCTCCTGGAAGAGGAATTACTGGATCCAAAGTTCTCCATGGTTGTGCATTAGCAACACAAACAGAGGTGGCCACCTATCTCATGACTGAAAATATTACACTGAAAGAGACAACTCTGTTCTCTGGTGTTAGAGAAAACAGTGGTTTCCGCCAACCCCCAAATAAGTGTGAACACAGCACTGGCTCCTCTCCTCAGCCCCACACAAGAAGCTGCTTTGAGCTGAATCCTGCAGCAATACAGCCATGGGTGAGGGGCATGGGGATGAGCATGGATGGATGCAGTATGTGGAAGGAAACAGGCCCAATGGGCAGAGCTGCTCTAGAAGAAACAAATTGTTTCAGGAAGGAAATGTAACACACACGGTTAAAAATACACTGGGTGAAAGCTTTTATTGTTGTGGTTGCTGCCGCTGTTCAGATGCAATTCCTAGACCATTAAAAGCCCTTTGCATTGCCTCTAATTTTCTGTCTCCTCCACTTCAGCAAATTTCAAATGCCTTGGGCTGCCCAGAGAAATGTAAGAGCATCTAACCAGTTCCAGGGGAACCTTGGCATCTGCACAGTGAGGGCTTGATTCTGATCTCTCTGTACATAATTCTTATGCTGGTTCCAACTCCATGGACTTCAGTGGAACTACTCCTGCCTTGTATCAGCGCAAGTGAGAGAAAAGTCAGGCCCAGAGTCCTTCCAAGTGCCAAGTAAAATATATCTACCACCACCACCATCCAAAAAAATCCACTTTAAAAAAATAAATGTCCTTACCCCTATTACTAGCAATACTTTCCATCCTAAAAGCTGCACAAGCTTTAAGGAGCATTTAAAAGTCTTGTTTCTCCTCCTTTTTGGCGGGGTGTCATTTACTAGTTGCATCACGCTCAGCTGGGGACAGCAAAGCTTAGGACATTGCCAGGGACCCTCCTGCCCATGCACTGGAGAGCAGCGTTATGATAAATAAGATCGGCTGCTCAGGTTTGCGCCCCCAGTCCCAGGCACTGGTGGGGGGCAGGCGGGATTTTAAAACCCAAACCTCTGAACTCTCACTGATGTAAAAGTCAAGTCACTCCGCTTGGGCAGCTTCAGTGGGAAGAGCGACGGGGAGGCTCCCCGAGGGCCCCTCAGTGACAGCCAAGGGGGTGACGGGTCCCAGCCCCCTGAAGAACTGCCTAGCTCGCGCCTGATCCCCAGCCCAGCCGTGGCCACCGAGGCGCCACGCTCCCAGGCAGCCCCCAGCTCACCTGGTCACCAGCGTCCGGCCCCTGGCCACATACCCCACCGACAGGTCCATGGCGCACGCCGGCCGCGGGGCCCCGCCGTGGCCACGGCTGCCCGGAGCGGCGCGCTCGCAGCGGGGCGCGGGACCCATGCAGCTCCCGGGCGGGCGGGCGGGCAGCAGGCGAGCCGGGGCAGCCGAGCTAAGCCAGCGCAGCCGGATCCGCGGTCACGTGGCGCCCCGAGCGAGTCCGGAACGGAGAGTGACGGGGCGGAGGCGCCTGGCGCCTGCAGCCCTAGGCATTGGCAGGGCAGCGGCAGCGCTCGGGGCTTCCGAGGAGCCGGAGAATCCCCCAGACGCCCACCCCCCGCGGCAAGGGGCGCGCGCCTTGGTTTTAAAGCAGGAGCCTTGAGCTGGGGCTCGCAGCGCTCTGCAGGGTTGGGACGCGGTTTGCGGCTGCCGGGGTCCGTTGCTTCCCACGTGCTGCTTGCTTGCCCCTCAAACCTGCTGTCTGCGCCGCGAGCGGCAGCCTCGCCCAGCGCCCAGGCCTGGGTGTTCATGTCCGAGCCCCAGACCCCCGCGCTGCACCTTGAACGGGCGCAAATCCGCGCCTGTTAGCAGCGCTAGGGGCTGGCCTTCGCTAGCACATGTCAGTCAGAGCTACTAATACTAGGGCTTGGCTGAGTCCCCTGCAACAGGCAGGACCCAGTCCCGCTAGCCTGGGGCCGCCAACTTTCAGTCACAACATTTGCACGTGGCAAGCCTGGGCCCAGCAGCCAAGCTAAGTGCGTGCCCTGGGAGAGCACAGGGAGTAACCACACCTCCACCCAACACTCCCGGTTACACAGAGCGATTGGATTAGCAATTGGTAACTCAGGCTGCAGCTGGAGACTGGCTCTGTCACCGGGGGGGGCACTAGCTGGCTAAGGTTATGTCTTCACTAGCAAATGTTGCAGCTGTACTGCTATAGCACCTCCCCAAGAGGCGGTAGCTACATTGAGGGAAGCTTTTTTCTGTTGACCTAGCATTGCCATGACCAGGGGTAGATGGTCTTAAATACCTCTCTCAGGGGTGTGGATTTTTCACCCTCCTGAGCAACATAGCTGGGTCAGCCTAGGGTTGCCAACTTCTCTGGATTGACCGGGAGTGTACCGGATTTAGCATCGATCTCCCGATGACTATTGAAAGCAATACGGGAGATTTTAATAGGTCGCTGAAAGTCCGGTTGGCGGCACAGCAGGGCTAAGGCAGGCTCCCTACCTGCCCTGCCTCCACGTAGCTCCCGGAAGTGGCCAGCATATGCAGCTCCTAGGCACAGGGGAGGCCAGGGGATCTCCGCACATTTCCCCTGCCACGAGCACCGACTCCGCAGCTCCAGTTGGCCAGGAACCGGAGCAGCAGGGGTGGTGCCTGCAAACAGGGGTTAACCCACACACCTCCTAGGTGTGGTGTTCTATCCCATCTAGTGGCACCAAGACCAGTTAGAGCAAGGGAGGGCAAATTTACAGCCCATGGGCCAGATCCAGCCCGTCAGGGCTTTTGATCTGGCCTGTGGGATTGCCAGCTCCGTGGCACAGCAGGTCTAAGGCAGGCTCCTTGCCTACTCTGGCCCTGCACCGCCCCCCACAGATCCCATTGGCCAGGAACAGGGAACCGCAGCCAATGGGAGCTTCCGGGAGGGTACCCAGGAGCCACTGCTGGACATGCTGGCCACTTCTGGGAGCAGTGCGGGGCCAGGGCAGGCAGGGAGCCTGCCTTCAGGCCCGGCTCCAGGGTTTTGGCTGCCCCAAGCAGACAAAAAAAAAAAAAAAAAAGCCACGATCGCGATCTGTGGCAGCAATTCAGCGGGAGGTCCTTCGCTCCGAGCAGGAGTGAGGGACCGTCCGCTGAATTGCCGCCTAATAGCTGGACCTGCCGCCCCTCTCCAGAGCGGCCGCCCCAAGCACCTGCTTGCCGGGCTGGTGCCTGGAGCCGGCCCTGCCTGCCTTAGCCCCGCTGCGCACCGCTCCCACACCGGAGCGGCTCGAGGTAAGTGGCGCCGGGCCAGACCCTGCACCCCTCCTGCACCCCAACCCCCTGCCCTGAGCCCCTTGCCGCACCCTGCACCCCAACCCGCTGCCCCAGCCCTATATTCATGGCCCTGCATACAATTTCCCCACCCAGATGTGGTCCTCGGGCCAAAAAGTTTGCCCACCCCTGAATTAGAGAGAGAGATTAATGAGTTTGCTCTACAGCAGGGGTTCTCGAACTTAATTGCACCGTGACCCCCTTCTGACAACAAAAAAAGACCCCAGGAGGAGGGACTGAACCTGAGCCTGCCCGAGCCCCGCCGCCCCGGGCCAGGGGGCCAAAGACAAACCCCAAGGGCTTCAGCCCTGGGGAAGGGGACTAACCTGAGCCACACTCCCCAGGGCTGAAGCCAAGGCCTGAGCTCTGCCAGCCAGCGCTGAAGCCCTTGGGCTTTGTCCCCAGGCAGTGGGGCTGAATCTTAGGCTTCAGCCCTGGCAACACCATTAAAATGGGGTTGTGACCCACTTTGGGGTCTTGACCCAGTTTGAGAACTGCTGCTCTACAGCCTTAGTTAAGAGTCACATGGCTTTTAGTTCATGCAGTAGAGGCTCATGCACTAAGCTCCAGAGGCCCGAGGTTCGATCCCGCCCACTGATGACTGGGATCTGTCGGCATTACAGGGGCAGCACATGAAGCCACTTAGCTGCCCCTGAGCCTAGGAGCCAGAGGGACACGCCAGTTGCTTCTGGGAGCCGCCCAAGGTAAGTGCCACCTGCTCCTCAGCCCCCTCCCGGAACCCACATCCCTCACCCCCTCCTACACTCCAACCCTGAGCCCCCTCCTGCACCCAAACTCTCTCCCAGAGCCTGTACCCCCTCCTGCACCTGAGCCCCCTCCTGCATGCCAAACTTTTCATTTCTTGCCCCACCCTGGAGCCCTCACCCGCTTCCATACTCCAATACCTTGCCCCAGCCTGGTGAAAGTGAGTGTGGGGGAGAGCAAGCGATGGACGGAGTGGGCATGGGGCCTCAGAGAAGGGGCAGGTAGGGTGACCAGATGAGAAAATATCAGGACACATGGGGGGGTGGTCGCCGGCGGAGCAAAAAAACGGAGTGCCGCGAAATATCGGGACAAATTGTGTCCCGAGGTCGGGACGCGGGACAAATGCCTAAATAGCGGGACAGTCCCAATTTTATCGGGCCGTCTGGTCACCCTAGGGGCAGGATAAGGGTGTTCGGTTTTGTGTGATTAGAAAGTTGGCAACCCGAGGTCAACCTAACTTTTTAGTGTTGAGCTGGGCTAACTAGCTCCAGTTTAAAGACCCACTTACTTTGAGCTAGAAATGTGTGTGTGAATAGGAATCAGGTTTCTGGGAAACCCATGAGCTAATACTTCAACAAAGACAAATAGCTGGACTGTGATCTCTTCGGGGCAGAGGCCGTGTTTTGTTCTGTGTTGGTGTAGTGAAGGGGTAGGCAAACTTTTTGGCCCGAGGGCTACATCTGGGTATGGAAATTGTATGGCAGGCCATGCATGCTCATGAAATTGGGGTTGGGCTCCAGCTGGGGGTGCAGGCTCTTGGGTGGGGCTGGGGATGAGGGGTTTGGGGTTCAGAAGGGTGCTCCAGGCTGGGACCGAGAGGTTCGGAGAGTGGGAGGGGGATCAGGGGTGGGGCATCTCAGGGGTGCAGGCTCTGGACCGTGCTTACCTCAAGCAGCTCTCAGAAGCAGCGGCATGTCCACCCTCCACCTCCTATGCGGAGGCGCGGCCAGCCAGCTCTGCTGTATGCTGCCCAGTCTGCAGGCACGGCCCCTGCAGTTCCCATTGGCCAGGATTCCTGGCTAATGGGAGCGGCGGCAGTGAGTGGAGCCCCTGGCTGCACCTATGCATAGGAGCCGGAGGGGGGACATGCCGCAGCTTCTGGGAGCCGCGTGAAGCAGCTCCTGACCCTACTCCCCAACTGGAGCGGGGCAAGCCACAGATCCCACTCTCCAACGGGAGCTCGAGGGCCGGATTAAAACAGCAGGCGGGCTGAAAGCGGCCCACGGGCTGTAATTTGCCCACCCCTAGCGTAGTGCCTAGCACTGTGGGGTGCTCATCCCTGAATGGGCGTCCAAGACTCTTCTACAACATCTGAATAAAGGTTGCATTAAAACAGGACTTTGAGGAGTCCTGTTAACTAACAGTTTTGCAGTCAATGGAGATGGTGATATGTCATAGTTAATTTTGTCAGGTAGTTGTGGATAACTCTGTGGTTCCATTATCATTTTGTTGATATTAAATAAGCACAACAGTTGGGTTTAACATATCGTTAGTAGCAGGATTCAAATTCAGGTATCATCCCTCTTCTGCCATGATCTAACTGTTTAGCCTCGGCAAGCTCAAAGTGGGACAGTTTTCTCTAGTATAGAAGCTCATTTTTGAGCTATTTCCTCTATTAAATTGAATGTATAATGGCTCATTCTTTAAACCAATAAGAAAAACAGGACTACAAATTCTGGAACTTGGTTTGACATTTTTCTTATTGACAGTTGTGAATTCCAAGGCCAACTCTTTGTTATAACAAAAAGAAAATTCACAGGTAAAAAACCATTTTATGATTTAAATTTTTGTCAGATTAAAGCAGGATTTAGGCAGATGCTACATGTGTCCAAAAAACAAAAAAATGCGGGCAATCATCAAGCTTAGTTTTAGCAGACAGAAGAGCTCTTTCTGGTTGAGACTGGTACAATTAGAATACTCTAAATATTGTTCTGACCATGTTCCTCCCTGGACTTCAAAGTCCCTAATGCTTTCCGTGGGAGAAGTTCAGGCCCAAGCTTTTTGAACATCTAAACATTACTTATCCTAAAGTTGTTTTTTGATAAATCTTGACAAAAATTTAAAGGAAAAAAGTGCAGACAGTATTTCACAATGTATTTAATGATTCCAGCAGCTGGAACAGTACAAGCTCCATTAATTTTTGTTTGATTACAGTTTTCTATTACAGTACTCTAAACCAGTGGTCTCCAAAGTGTGGTGCGTGCACCCCAATGGGTGCACAAGAGGATCCTTGGGGTGCACAGCAGGAGGAGAGCTTTTTTTTTTTTTTTCTTTCCCCCTTTGTCAGGCGGGAGGCCGAGCATCTTTTTTTTTTTTTTGCTTCGGCAATTTGGGCGGTAGAACTGGCGCGTCAGGGGGGTGCATGCTCAAAAAAATTTTACTGATAGGGTTGCGCGATCAAAAAAGTTTGGAGACCACTGTTCTAAACACCACAAAACAACTTATACAAATACCTCAAAGGAAAAAGAAGTGACCAGTTCAGTTTGGTTTGTCCAGGTTGAAGTTGACCAGCCACCAAGAAATAAGTAAATATTGATTACACAAACTTAGGCCAAGGGTGGGGGAAGAGTAGGAAACAAATTTAGGGCTAGATAGGCCTTTCTGATGGGGCCAGGAGCAGCCCTCCCCCCCCATTCCTTTTCAATTCAGAGTTTTTAAAACTACTTCAGAAGGGCTCTAAGTTTATATCTCAGCTTTTTAAAGGGAACATTTTGAAGTGCACATACAGGGCCAGATCTTCAAACCTACTTAGTTCCCTAACTTACATTGAAATCAACAAGATTTAGGCACTTAAATACCTCTAAGGTTCTGGCCTCTAACCCTTCAATTTTTAATATTTTCACACTTCTTCCAGAGGCATGGGATTAAGTTTATTGTCTCCTCCATATTTTAAACAGAGTTGAGTTGTGGATAGAGGCAAAGAGCGTGGTAGGTAAAACTCTTAAAGAGGTTCCAAAGTAAACCAAAACATCCAGCTCACTCCTCCTGCAATCTCTGCTTCATTAAAGGCTTTGGATAAAGATTAATAAACCGTGCCTCCTTTAAAGGCAATATTGATAATCAGGATTTATTTTATTTTGGAATAAAGTATTCATAACTTTTAGGTGGAGCGTTTTACAGAAGAGGTCGAGGCAGCTGCTACAGAATTTTAAGATGCCTACAGAGCACCTCCATACCAAAACTTTGCAGAGTTTATCCTACAGAGCTGTTCCCAATTTTCAGTTGGGAGCTGGAAGCTGTGAGATGGTGTCAGATTACTCCAGCAAGCTGGAGGGTGGAAGAGGATAGGATTAAACTAGCTCATTCTGAATAGCTTTACAGAGTTTGATTAAGCCTCTTGTTACAGAGTATAGATGTTAGAAGTTCTGTCCTAGCTGTAAGGGGAGCAAGGCAACAATGTTAGCATGTAGAAAGAACAGGATTGAGAATATTGAGTTATGCCATTATGTAATTAGATAATGTGCCCTCACCTGAGTGTCTTCAGTTCACCCTCTCTCAGAAAGGATGAGACATTTAAAAAAAGAGTGTCTAGAGATAAGGGCCTAAACTGATAAGACATAAAAGGTGGTGATGGTGGGGGGGGGGGGTGACTGAAGAAAAGATTGGGACTATTTGGAGGAGAGATGAATAAGGGAAGTGATAGTTATACAAATAGTGGTATAGCAAAGGGGAAATTGGGTTCTAGTAAAGGAGAATTCAGTAGTGAAAGTAATAAAAGGCAAAAAGCAACAGAGTCCTGTGGCACCTTTAAGACTAACAGATGTATTGGAGCATAAGCTTTCGTGGGTGAATGCCCACTTCGTCGGATGCAT
>NW_020664561.1:40203989-40264064 GCF_002925995.2 Terrapene triunguis | reverse complement strand
AGCAACACTGCTCTGCATTGTAATCAGATTTGGGTTTTGCTGAATTGTGTAAGTCATAGCAGACTGGTTTAAAAATCAAGAGAAAGTTTATGATGAAATAGGTAGGAGATAATCAGGTGGGAGAGGTGATGCCCTTTCAATGGTTTATAGTGGCAGATGCCATTCCTTTCAGATTTCCTTGCAGCTGCGATAGTGCTTTTTAAGTGGTGTGTACATTATGTTTAGCCCCTTTTGGTAGGCAAAGAATTGCAATCACCGCTTATATGCTAATCAACTTTTTTCCCCCCCAACAGCATTCCCAAGATAACCAAAATGCTGGTGAAATAAGCCTTATTAAAATGACTTGCTAGAAATTTAGTTTTTTAGGGGGAATTTGTTCAGTCTGTCCCAGTTCTGCTACCTATTGCATTTGGTTGGCCTCTGTGCTGAGTTAGAACCTATTATGATAGATGTACCACTTCTGCAAGACTGTTTTACACAAGAAAACCAATGAAAGATTAAGATACTTTTATTGTTTTTCTCATTGAATTAATGCAAGAGCTAATCTAGTACAGACCCAGAGCTAGCATCAAGCTAAAGTTTAGGTATTCATCTCAAATCAGTCCAATATTTTTTAATCCTTACCCGAAGTATAAGGATACTGGTCATGAAAAAGCTGAACTAAAAACTGACATCTTAAAGTTACTCCTGGTTCACTCAAGATTTACTTCAATTGCAAATGTTTATTTCAGCACTTTCCTACAAAATATAAACATTCAGACAGAACATGTTTAACGTCTTCCAAGTTTGTACATAGTACATAAACATTTCACTGTACATTTTACTACACCTATAGGAGTTTTGCTCTTACACGTGCAATCATCTAAAATATGCTCCTCCGTTTTTCTATTCTGCTTCCCAAGGGAACAGATTATGGAGAATAAAGCTTCCATAAAAGTGTGGTTCCAAAGCAAGAGGACTGACTGCTCAATAGCTCAGAATTGTAATGTTTAAAGTACCGTATCATAAAAATTCCACAGACCACCTTTCTGACTGCAGCAGATAATAGCTCTGTCAAATATCCACTTTCCAATATTTGGAAGTCACAACCTCCATACATCTAATTTAGACTCCAGACTCCAAAAATAGTCTAAGGTCTTGTGTACTAGAGGAAACATTTAAATAAATAAATAAAAAAAAAGATATTTTGGAAGTACTTTTGTTGCTGTTATGTTTATTTTCTCCCTTACCTCACCTTTAATTCTTTAAAAATGTAGGTCAGCATTCTGTTAAGAGAAGTGAAAGGCTACGTGCCTAGTCCTACCCAATGGTGTCTGTAATAAGCTATGTAAAGTTCCCCCACTCAGCTCTGCCACCACACTTCAACCCAACCTGCCCTCTTCCTGGCTATATACTCTGGCCTCTCTGAGAAGAGACTGCCAGTCATGTCAGGTAGTATGGCTTGTTTGCACAAATGCCCGCTAATTTATGCCCTGAGACAGATTTGAACATTTATGTTAATCCACTACACTGTCTCCAGGGGCAGTTTATCTAATGTGTTTTACTAAAACTCAGTTTTGGTTGATGTTTTTACTATTACTGTAGGTAAATAGAAAATCTGAAGAAACCAAAGTCCTTTAGTAAGTAGTGCTGTAACTCAGTATATGTATGGATTAGCATTCATTATGCCTGTAGTGTTGAGGACCAGTTTTTGTTTGATGTTATTGTCCAACTGTTTAACTTTTGGATCTATTGGAGAAATATTGTTGGATAGTCTAGTCTAGCCAGATCACTATGCATAGCCAGTTTCATAATGCCCTTTGCATCAATTCTAACTAGATGAGACAATTAGAGCCATATGCTTAGAAAAATACAACCTAAACTAGAGATAATGGTGAGTTGGAGGTTCAAGTTTCACAAACTTCTGTAACAAGTTCGTACTATTTTAAAGAAAAAAAGTTTGAGCTTTAAGTTCAGGAATTTTCTAGCCACTTTTTCTATCCAGTTCTTGTGATTGGTGTGCTGTTTCAAAAAGTCTCCAGAATTCATTCCCACATTCTTGTAAATATCTTCATTAGGATCTTCAAGAAAGAAAGTTGTCAGCTAGTTGCAGGAAAGTAACAATTTTAACTTAATGTAGTTAATTTGGAGTCTTCAAAAATAACTCAGACCCATTCCTTAATGACTGATACTACTACTGGAAACAGAAAGATCACATACAATACAAGGTGACTGGATTACTCAGTAAGGTGGTACAGACAAATATGAAGTCCTTGGCACAAAACAGGTAAGAGTCTATGAATATTCCTGAGCTGAAGCTACAGATTTTACAGTCCAAATCCCCAGATGGGCCACTAACTTTAACACCTCCATTGGATAGGGCATCTGTGGGGAATGTGTAATCTCTGGATCCAAACAGCAGGAACCCTTATTTGAACTAAAGAGCCAGGCCCATTAGTTAGAGGCAATAGCAGACTCAAAAGTCTGGTCTGGCCACTAGAGCAGGACAGTCTATTGCAGTAGCTTGAATAGCTGCTTTGATTCCAAAATTTGGGGCCTGGAATAATTTAAGTTAGACATCTTATTTTTGCAGTATTTCATAACATAATCCAGTTGAATAAGAGGATAGCTGATTTGTATGATAGTGCAGGACTCCTAAAGCATTAGAAATCCAGACTCTCAGTTAAGAACTATTTCTGATATACCATAGCTCACCAAGATTTCATGTTATATAGCTACTTAATAAGAGGCAGGCAAATTAAGCCAGACGCCTACCGTTTACAGCAACAGAAGATAGACACAGGACTCTCCTCTTCTAATCTGTATCTGCCTGAGTTTGGTAGGTCTTTACACTGTGATATAAAGTCATGAAGTTCCGTCTCTGGAAAGCCATCTTGCTGGTAATGCTGAAGATGAGTCATTCTTAGTTACAATACAAAGCTGAAATTGTTATGTGTATAGTCTTGCTAAGATTTAAATCCTTCCCCTCAACACTAAACACACAATTGTGTAAACTGGGTTTAGAAGACTGTCTACTACACTTCAGAATGCCCACTGTACAGAAATATTCTGATAGATTTTTATCCTTTAAAGTGAAAGTTTGTGATAGGAAGGCAGATTGGTTTTGTCAAAACTAGGGCAAGGTGGGAAGAGAATCTGTTGAACAATTCTCATTAATATTTTAGTCACTCTTCCTTAAGTTAGTTTCTAGAAATCTTTGATCACTAACATGTTAGGAGAGAAAGTTAAAAATTTATGCTCTAAATTCATGTACATTACCTCATCTACCTCAGTGCTTTGCAATACATTGTAAAGTCTAGATGCACCCCGACTAAACCATTATGCTTGTTCCCTAGCCAGTGAGATCAACTAGCAATACTGTAGCTGCTGAAAGTTAGCTTTTTCAGTAGAAGAGTTTCTGTAAATTTTTATTCATATTTCAACTTTAATTACCAGATAGATACATGTACTGGCAACAGTACTGAATTCTATGGGTTTTGTATTAATATCACAGTTGAACATGCAAACCATTCTTGCATTTTTCTTCTGAACCAGAGAAGAAGAAGAAGAAAAAAAAAAAAAAAGAACATGCCTACCTTAATTGTTTCATAGGTATCTGTGATCAGTGCAATGAAAAGACTTAGCACCATATAGATGAACAGGCTGATGAAGGAGTAAAGGTAAAGCCGACTAAATAACCAAACCAAGTAACTTTTCTGCTGCATTTTTGCAAATGTGGCAAACATGTCATCTCCATTTATCAGTGAGAAAAGGCATTCTGAAACCATGTTCAGAGAACGGAACTAGAGGAGAAGGGGAAACCAAAACAAACATTATTTAGTACCATCGAGTTACTGTTTGCTGCAGTCTTGGTTTTAAAATAAGTCAAGAGCTGTTGAATATTGCTGCCTCAGCTGTCCTAGACTCTTTACAAGAAGCATGAGGCACTGTACCCAATCAACTGTCCCTTGTGTAGAGACCTGCAGAGCAAAAGGTGGCTACAGGCAGGTCCCGGCATAGCAGGGAGAGAATGCAGGATATAGCATTGCAAACAGATATGACAACATGCATTGGTAGAATATATCCAGGCAATAGATTAGTTGTCTTCAACACAGATTCAGATTGGTTCAGCTGTGAACTAATAGCAAGACATGCTGACTTTGGTGCCTTAGTTCTTATCCCTTTAAGAAAAAAAAAAATCTGAACAATTTGAAAATAGAAGTTAGTCATGTGCAAGACCAAGTTATTTCTCAAAACATTGCATAGAAAGCCCCAGCTTGTGATTAGGAATCAATCTGGCCATACTTCTGACTCAGGACTCCCATAATGGTGGAGAGGAAAGTCCGATCAAGTTGACGTTGTACTTTGTCAAAGTTCAAAACCATGATAGGTAAGGCTTTAGATTCTTAACAAAGACTTTCATCTTAGAGAAAGCCTTGAAATTGTGAAGACAATTGGAATTCATTCCAAATAAGTTTCTATTAATTCAGTTTAATAAGTGGCTTTCAAACTTTTTGTATTCATGATCCCTTTCACACAGCTAGTCTCAGAGTGTGACCCCCCCCCTTATAAATTAAAAATGGGGGGGGGGTAATTTAATGGGAGCTTGGGTTGTCAGCCCCACAGAGCTGCCAACTTGCAACCCCCATGTAACCACATTGCAACCCCCAGGGATCACAACCCCCAGTTTGAGAACCCCTGGTTTAGTTTGTTCAGTTTAAAAAACTCAAATATTACATTACCTTAACATGATATGGCCCCAGTACAATCCATCCACAGAAACAATAGCCCAGATAGATCATAGCAGCACAACAGCAGAATCTAATGACATTGGGCAATGCTGACCGTAGTGTCAGAATAAGCAGCTGCAGAAACCAATATTAAGTTAGAATCCAGCCAGATATTTGTTACAGTTGTGATATAACAACAAATAAAATAAATACCAACAGCATGGAGATCCCAGGAGATCCTTACATTATACTTCTGAAAGAAACCTAGGTATCGAATAACTCCAAGCCACACAAGCATGGTGGAGGTTCCTAGGAGGATACTACAGACATCATAACTTGTCAGACTCTATATATAAAACAAACAGGAAAGAACAAAGTGTTAAAACCATATAGTGGACTAGAAGTCTCCCTTTTTGTGCTAGCCTATTATTTGGTCATTGCTACAACAATTTGCCAAGAAACACTTTATTTTCCTTGAAAGCCTCCATCTCCCATTCCAAAACTGACCAAAACCAATTGTGTAGTGGGCAAAACTCTACTAGATTATATAGATGCAAGCAAGAAATGAGAAAGTATTTAAATAAATTTTGTGCATCTCTCACTTGTGTGACTAATATATACAGTATAGCCATCATGTCCAAGAAATGTATTTTTCTGCCCAAGCAAAAATAGATCTTTATGTAAGAGGAAGAATCAGGTCTAACCAACAAGAAGCTCAGACAAGTGCCAAATTTCCAGGAAGTTACCAAGGAGAAAGATACTTCAGTTTTTAGAAGCTAAATGATCACAGAACGAGATTTCATTTGTGTTCCACTGGTTTTCCATTCTGTCAACACCTACACGCATTGGTCTACTTTCATCCAACTTAATACATTCACTATCCTGTTTTTAACTGCAGTTCTACTTTGAAAGGCAACTATGCAAAAATGTTGAAGCATCAGATCTGAGTAAGAACACAACAGCTCACTTTAGTGACAAAAGGTTTTCAGTTTTTTTTTTTATTCCTGTTAGACCTGCAGAACCAATACAGCAAACAGTTGGGTGGACTCCATTCCTTCTTGTGTTATCTATCAGCTGCTTCATTTGTTAAGCTGCACTTGTCTTCAGCAAGTTTGCATAAATGTAGCTAAGGGTTGCACAAGGTGTAATTTGGCTGGCAGAACTTTTAGACAGTAGTGTGCAACAAGGAAGAGATGTTTATTGAGATCTCAGGTTAAATTTGCAGGACTTGCAATGAGATGCCTCTGCTTTACTTGTGAGCTGATTACATGGGATATGGAGTCTAAGAAAGAAGATGAACCTCACAATCCCAATTTTTACCAAACCATTTAATAAGAAAACAGCACATTGGATGAAATCTTGCAATCAGATATACTCCTTCTTGCTCATATACCTGGATTTCCCCAGACCATAAATCAATTCATTTTTGCATTTATTTCCAAGAATGGAGCATATAGCTCCTATAATTGGTAGTTGGGTACTTTGAAAGGATAATTTAAAAACAGTAATCAGCACCACCAACTGTTTTTTCAGAATTATTCTTTGGTCAACTTAGACTAAAGTTTACAGGCATGCTGCAAAGCTAATCTGCTGAAGTTTTGAGGGAAAAGTAGCATTAGGTTAATGTTAGGGTATTTCAGGATGGAATATTTTTGCAGTTCTTGGTTGAGTCTTATTGGACATGGGTTATAAAATCACCATGCATTTGTGTGTGACTATTTAAGAAACTGAGCACCTAGACCCTGGGATAAGCACTTCTATAAGAGCAAAAGAAATATTAAAAAGTAAATCTCAACTTTGGCTGGTCCATTAAGATATAACCTCACCCACCTTGTCTCTCTAACTTGTTAGAATTATTTTTAATATGGAAGCAAGTAGTTTCAGATATAACTAGAAATACCAGGGTCCAAAAGCTTAAGTGGTAGCACCAGAACTGGTTAGAGAAGATATCAAAGTAGCAGAGACTGTACACATCTAACTCTGAATGTGGGAGGGCGCAAGTCTATTTTGTCATCATGTACTGTAGTGGAGATGTTGCCATTCCTGGAGATATTCAGAACTCTTGCAGACTGAAGGTTGCCAGGCTGATGCCTGCTTAGTTGCTGGAGATTGGGAGCTGGAGTTGCAGTGAAGAGGTATTAGAGAAGTACCTCCTTTCCTCAAGACAGTGGTAGGTACTGTACAGTGGTGCACAGAAAGTTACACATACACTTCTAAACTGAAAAGCCAGATCCCAAGTACAGCTGGCACTACATGGGAGGAGGAAAAGGGAAAGCAGACAGTGAATATAAAATTTTATTTTGAGGGTTAAATTTCTTAAGAGTGAAGAGAATAGGCAGATGGGTGTCCAAGGATATTCAGGGTTCTAAAGTCTAATGACCAGTCACTGCTCACCTGAAATGAAATGCTTAACAAAGAAACAGTTTATTTTTGGTCCCTACTAGTTGGAAACCTCTAAGGGGGTATTGCTTGGCTAGACTCGAGAAGTCAGACTGGGATGGAATTTCAAGAACAGTTTTGCTTCTACCTAGTAGGTGAAGGTCTTACCTTAGCTTGTATTTCCATTTTTAGTGTTGAGCCAACAATAATTAAGACATCACTAACAATAATCAGGATGTACCACCCATTGACAAATTCCATTTGATCTGTGAAAGATACTTCTTTCTTATAATGATGTAGGAAAAAACTTACAAATTCCTAGAGGAAAAAAAGAAAAGCAGCTACAATCAAACTAAGTTTAAATGGCTCAAAAGCATTCCTTAGGATAAGTTATACCCACCCTTTGGAGCCGAAATCCTTTAACCACTGATCGTGTGCAGAGGATCAATGAGGCTAAACAAGTCAATATGACAAAGGCATCAAAGATCATCATGTAATGAGTATTCTTTTGTACTGCAAAAAAAACAAGAACAAAAACCCAAAACATGTTTATAATTGTGCACAAACACAATGGATTTTGCCTGTCTAAGGGTATCCATTTAACTCAAGTCTGAATCACTATGTATATCCAGTTTGGATTAAGATAAATTTAGAGTTTCACCCATTAAAGCTTATCAGAGCTGTAGGAGCATGAAGTTGATGAGTGTCTCAGTACGATAGATCAACACTCACCAAGTTGTAGGCTTAAACATACCAGTATATTGCACTTATGCTCAAGGCAAGCCATCTGGCAAGTTATTTCAGTATTAATGTATCTCCTGCCTCCCTCAGATTCAAGAGGAAACAGCTTTCAGCTTTGTTTAGAATATATTTAGTTCTTTACTGGCATTCTTGAGCAAGTTGTACAGATAGCACGTTTTACTGACCTTGTCAGTGCTTGAAGGCATGAGACAGTCATGTGAATACTATTTGTAGCTTGGAGCAAATACATAGTTGCCAACATGATAGAATTACATTTTTCTGTTGTGCATTTGCAACTTAGATTTGTGCCGATATAAAAGACAGCTGTATAGACAGTCATGTATTACACTGACTGCAAATATTAACAGTATTAAACTTTGACTAGTGCTTCTCATTTAGAATTCCTATAACCACTCCAAGGGTTTCCTAGATCACAAGCCAACATGATTTTACAGTATCTTCTTGAAAATGATCAGTTGTCTTCAAATAACCCCATCTCATAATATTAGAGGTGTCTCCAGTGTCCCATGAGAGCATGAGATACTGTTCCTCATTTTACAGCAACAGGAATGGAAGCCTTAAAGATTATTAATAAATAATAATAATAATAATAATAATAGACATTCAGTGGCAGAGTCAGAAATTGGTCCCAGATCTTCTCCGTTCCAGTCCAGTGCCTTATCCATTGAACCATCCTTCCTCTCCCAGAGCAATGCCGGTAACTTACACAGCTGCACAGGCAGTCAAGACCCAAGTAGTACAAGTTGTGCTGAACATCAATTACTCAGTCACCAATGTTGCTTTTAATAAAAAGTGTATATTAAGAATTAGACACAATCAAGACATTTAGGCAGGCGAAGGTTTGCACCAGAACTGTGTTAAAGGGTTAAGACATTTTATCCTAGAGTTTTCCTATAAAGCTAACATATTTGAAGCCAGATAACCATCAGAAAGAAAAGGATTAAAGTTCCAGTACTAAAAACAGGATGCTTGCTTTAGACAACCCCTATCTCCCACAAAAGGTATTCTAGTGATTACATTTGTGTTTAAAGTGTTTTTTAGAGACCAAAGGCTCCACTACTGGTTATTAATCCAAGTAGGTTTTGAAACAAGCAAGCTATCAATCTAAAATAGGGTGTCGAAGCACTATCTGACCTCAAGATGGTACCTGCTGCACCATTCCACAAAGATACATGTTGACCTTTTGGATATACAAAGATCTCTGCCATATATGTAGCTATGTGCTCACATTTGAGCAATTTTTGCAACTTAATTCAAATGGATAAAAAAAAAAGTTGTTTTTTGGTGGGGGGCTGTACTTGTAAAACAAGTAAATTTGACTAGTATGTTTCACCACTGATTTGAGATTAAGTTACAAAAGAATCTCCTGGATTGACCTGTAAAAATGTTATTGTGATGCACATTTTAACAGGGCATCACATCCTAATACAGATCATCACACAAGTCTGATATAAAGCACCTTCTTTCAGCACTACATGATCCATTCAGGCTAGCATGCCATCTAGTGAACAGTTGGTGAAAGGCAGCTAATAGGGCTAATTCAGGGGTTCTCAAACTGGGGGTCAGGACCCCTCAGGGGGTCATGAGGTTATTACATGGGGGGGTCACGAGCTGTCAGCCTCCACCCCAAACCCTGCTTTGCCTCCAGCATTTATAATGGTGTTAAAGATCTAAAAAAAGTGTTTTTAATTTATAAAGGGGGAGTCACACTGAGAGGCTTGCTATGTGAAAGGGGTCACCAGTACAAAAGTTTGAGAACCACTTGGCTAATTGAAGTAGGGAAAAACTTGAAAACAAAAAGGTTTATCAAAACAAAAGTATTTTTGAAAACTATTTTGTTTCATCGCCCTCTCCGCTCCCCCTTTTCCACTGAATGCAATAGATTGAGGGCCAGGACGGGTTTTTCTCCTCTCCCCTGCCCCTTTAAAAATACACACACACACACACACACACACACACACACACACACACACACACCCCTAATTTTCTCTCCCACTCCCAAGTTTTTCCTTTTGCCGCTGACTTTTTTTGGGGCAGGGGGGTCCAAAATTTTCAAAAGTTAAAGTGGAAAAGTAAAAACCTGGATCTCATTCATCCTACTGGGGCACTTAGTGGCAAAAAGGGGAGGGAGAGGAAAGAAATAAAATGAAATTTGACAAAAAGCCATTTATGGAAAGTTTCTGGTTTAAAGAAAGGCTATTTCTGATCAACGTGTCAAACGGGGTTTTGACCAGCTCTAATATCTACTAATCTTAAATTGGTTTGAAATAGTCATTAAATTCCAACATGCGGTGCATACTGTATTGTGCATCACAACTTGATTTCAATTAAATCAAATCCTTGGTACAGGCAGTTACACATGCTAGCAACATTTAGCTATATTTCTAGCCACTCCATATTAATACAGGTGAGGAAACTTACTGGATACAGCCTTTGCACATGTTAGAATAAAAGAGTGAATTACGCAAGAACCAGCTTTACTTTTCACCACTATCATTCAGCTTTGGCAGACTTAGAGTTCTAGCCTTTTTGTACTAAAAAGTCCATAAGAACAATTTAACTCAGTATGGCCAATGATCCATCTAGTCCAGTATCTTATCTTCCAACAGTGGCCAATGCCAGATGGTTCAGAGGGAATGAACAGAACTGGGCAATTGTAAAGTGACCCATCCTGTCTTCTAGTCCAATCATCTGGCAGTCAGAGGTTTAGAGACACCCAGAACATGGGACTGCATCCTTGACCATTCTGGCTAATAGCCATTGATGGACTTTCCTCCCTGAACTTATCAAAATTATTTGTTGAACCCCATTGTAGTTTTAGCCCTCAACATCCCAGGGCAACAAGTTCCACAGGTTGACTGTGTGTTGTGTGAAGAAGTACTTCCTTTTGTTTGTTTTAAACCTGCTACCTATTAATTTCATTTGGTTACCCTTGGGTCTTGTGTTATGCAAATGGATCAACACTTCCTTAATTACTTTCTTCACGCCATTCATGATTTTATATAGACTCTCATTACTCATCTTTTCTAAACTGAACAGTCCCAGTCTTTTAAATCTCTCCTCAGATGAAAGCTGTTCACTACCCTTAATCGTTTTTGTTGTCGTTCTCTGTATCTTTTTTTGAGATGGGCATCTAGAATTGCATGCAATATTCAAAGTGTGGGCATATCATGCATTTATACAGTGGCATTGTGATTTTCTTCTTATATTATATATCCCTTTCCTAATGTTTCCTAACATTCTTAGCTTTATTGACCACTGCTGCATGTTGTGGATAGTGGTATGATGATACCTGCTCAATGACGAAGATCTTTCTTGAGTGGTAAAAGCTAATTTACACCCTATCATTTATGCATATTTGGCATTAAGTTTTTCAATATGCATTACTTTGCATTTATCAACACTGAATTTCATCTGCCATTTTGTTGACCAGAGATTTTGAGAGATTCCTTTGTAACTCTTCACAGTCAGCTTTGGACTTAACTATCTTGAGTTATTTTGTATGGTCTGAAAACTTTGCCACCTCACTGTTTGTAAATGATCTGGAAAAAGGGTTAAGCATGTTGAACAGCACTCATCCTAGTACAGATCTATGGGGGGGTGGGGGTACTACTATTTACCTCTCTCCATTCTCAGAACAGACCATTTATTCTCATCCCTTGTTTCCTGTTTTAACCAGTTGCTGATCCAGGAGATGACCTTTCCTCTTATCCCATGACTCCTTACTAGAGTCTGTGTCAATAGCTCTCTCAAAAAGTCCAAGTACCCTATATGCAGTGCATCACCCTTGTCCACATATTTGTTAACCCTTCAAAAAATTCTAATAAATTGGGGAGGCATGATTTCCCTTGCAAAAAAAGCAGTGTTAACTCTTCCCCAACAAGTCAGGATTAGCAGACAGATGAATATGTTCTGTACCATAGTTTCAACCAGCTGTCCTGGTACTGAAGTTAGGCTTACTGGCCTGTAAGTGCCAGGATCACCTCTAGAACCTTTTTAAAAAACTGACATCACATTAGCTATCCTCCAGTCACCTGGTACAGACTGATTTAAAATGATAGGTTACAGACCACAGTTAGTAGATTTTCAATTTCATATCAGTTTCTTCAGAACTCTTGGGTGAATACCATCTGGTCCTGGTGACCAGGGCCGCCCCTAGGGGGATGCAGGACCTGGGACAACCCCCCCACCCCCCATCCTCCCACCCAGGCCCTGCCCCACTCCACCCCTCCCCCAATCCCCTGGCCCTTTCTGGCTTCCGCCATCTCCCCCAAGCAACACCGGGGCAGGCTGGGGCCGGGTCGCTTGTTGCTGCTGGTGCCAGGCCCCCCACTGATCCCCCAGCCCACCCTGGACCCTGTGTCCCAAAGCAGGGGGCACGGGGCAGTTACCCCAGTCCATCCTATGGATGGGACGGCTCTGCTGATGATTTACTGTTTAATTTATCAGGTTTGTTCCAAAACCTTCTCTAATGACAACTCTATCTGGGACAGTTCCTCAGATGTGTCACCTAAAATGACCAGCTCAAGTGAGGGAATCTCCCTCACATCCTCTGCACTGAAGACCGATGCAAAGAATTCATTTAGCTTCTCCACAATGGCCTTGGCTTCCTTGAGTGCTCCTTTAGCACCTCAATCGTCAAGTAAAACAATTATATGTTTGTGTTCTCAAAATTTCAGGTGAAAGTTCAAAATGTTTGAGAGTTATGAGCAGAAAGATTCTTTATAAAACCTAAATTTGAGACCAACTCTGCGGACAGCACCCCTTTACATAATTCCCTGTATTAGTTGGCAAGGTGAAAATGAAAGAGGATGAGAAGATGGAACACAACCCCATCCAGAGTGGATGAATTCTGTATTAACATGACAAGAGTTAAAAACATTTATGGATGCCTTAAAGTATTTTAACTTAGTTGTTACTTACTTGATCCAGAAACATGCCAGTCTTTACATTCCCTGATGGCAATATCATTGTCCAGACTTATTTTAATTCTTCCACTATGTGCTTTGTTATCAAACACTATCTGTGTGAAGAACAGAGAGATTTTGTATAAAGTTACAGGTGCTTACATAAAGCTTAGACATTTTATATATATTTCATAACAATGACCCATAATATTCTTAGGAGGAAAATTAGGAAACTAAGAATCTTCAAATTTATGTATGTAAATATGTAACAGAAAAAAGGTAAAGTCTGATTGATTAGTTATTTGCTATAATTACTATGTTCTATTTGTTGGAACATAAATTAAGTCATTAATTTAAGTTACAATCCCATTCTAGTCTGAACTGCACATAACCATTCTTAGAAGGGAATGAGAGAGAAGAGAGTTGTTTTTTTTTAAATATACTTGTAGTGTGCTCAAAGGTGGAGGTTTAATTTCTTATACTTGCTGTCTGGTAGCATTTGGTTAATGGTTTAAGAGGAGAGCCTATCAACAAAGGTTGGCAAAATGTCTTGTGGCTCCCACAGCACCAACCTTCAACTATTTATAGGCTACTGTAAGCTATAGCAGCCCCCTCGACCCACTCACCATGATAACTGAGCCCTGGTGCCCAACCATGGTTAAATATATGGTATGTATAGTACACCCCTATGAAGATATCAATATATGCAATAAGAATTATTACTATGGTGAATACAAAATATTAAAGTATTCACTTACTGTCAAAGTAAAATCATAACAGTCCGGGAGTTCATGGTGACGAACTGTCTGGAGATTGATTGCTTTCAGTTTAAAGGTAAGCTGTACTGTTACAAGTCTGGAAGGCAAGTTTGAATTAGCTTTTCATAGTACTAGACCAGGGGTTCTCAAACTGGGGGTCGGGACCCCTCAGGGGGTCGCAAGGTTATTACATGGGGGGGGGGTCATGAGCTGTCAGCCTCCACCCCAAACCCCACTTTGCCTCCAGCATTTATAATGGTGTTAAATATATTAACAAGCGTTTTTCACTTATAAGGGGGTGGGGTCGCACTCAGAGGCTTGGTTTGTGAAAGGGGTCACCAATACAAAAAGTCTGAGAGCCACTGTACTAGAATCACACACACACACACACACACACACCCCACTTCCACCTCACCTATGGAAGTCCAGAGTGAAATTGAACTGGTGCTTTCCCAGTGTTCTGTTTTCCAAAGGCATCATTGGCTCAACATAGAAACATTCTGCCATGAAGAAAGAGGCACAAAACAGCAGTTGGATTCAGTGTCGGTTTAAAACAAATTAAACTACCAACCCCCCAGTGGGCATAAGAGCTATTTACTAAAGAAGTCAAAATAGCAATACATCTCAAATGGGTCAGTCATTTTAGAGATCAGTTTGCAAGAGTATGGACTTTCTTGCACTCCAACTCAATTCATTCTTGACCTAAGGCACACTTAAAGAATTAACATTAGTTATTTACTTCCTTACCTCACAGGGATGTTGTGATGGTAAATGCATTAGTAAATGCAAGAGGCTTCATAATATGGTGATGGATGCCATAGAAAAGCCTATAAGTCAGTCAAAATACCAATAGCATTGGCTAAAGCTAGTGCTACTTCCCTCAACATAACGGCATTAGAATCGCAATTAATTTTTTAAAAGTTACAAAGCTTTACACATTTCACAAATTTTAGGTTACAATAAAAGTTTAAAGAGACTACGTGATCACAAAATCTAGAACAGATTATGCTGGAAGAGAAATATTTGTAGATTCCATGACAGTTTAATACAACTATAAAATACTGATTATGTTTGGGGAAAATTGAAAACAAAAGTTTACTGAGTATAAAGAAAGAGTTCAGACAAGATATAAGGTAGGAGTGTCACCAGTTTCAATGTTGGGGTCGATATCAAAGGTGTCATTTCCAGGACAGATGCTTCCTCGCTTGTAGAACTGTTGACAGATTGCCATAGCTGTTTGTTCTGCTCCTCTCCTCTCATAAGCATGATTTCCAACAGATATGTTGCGCAGCTGTAAGTACTAAGTCAAAACAATAAGCGTCAAACTGAATTAGACGTAGCAGCCTAGGCATGACATCTGAAAAAGCTAGTCAATATTTGTTTGAATGTATACTAGAACCATCTCACTGTTTAAAAGGTCACCTAAATAATTCAGAAGGCCTACACCACACTCCTCAGCTGGACTTGTCCACTAACTTCAAGAGAGAGTTTTGCCTGGGCAAAAAGTTCCGGATTAGATCCTAAACAAGCAGTATTTAGTATTAAAGGTCTCCTAGGATGAGGCTAATTCATTATTTTTTACTTGGAGATCCTTGGATTAAAGCCATTAGACATGACAAGGATAAGACTTGGGAGGCAACAGCCTCCCAGGTTTAACACTGGGGCATGAAGATCACTAGTACCAGCTTTTTCCAAGTAGTCACTGAAGGCCTTCATCTGTCAATCTGATTCAGGACTGGTTTTATCCCAGGCATATGGCAATATTGTATTTTGTTACTTAGTCAAAATTTACACACAAATGAGCTATTTGGTTTGACAGGAGTATTTCATTTGATCCTAGAGGTACAGTGGACAGATCCTCTCGCGTGATGTGGTGATGCTACAAAAAGCAGCCCCACTAGCACATCTGACTCTAGGAGAGTCATTCAGCATACAGGACCCTGGGATGCCCTAGAGCGGACAGAGCAGTTCTCATACCATGCTTTTCCCTGCTTCCAGCACAGGAAGGTGTGGCTGGGGTTTTTCTATAGTCCTACCAATCCTCTGCTGCAACTTTGGCTCCTTGGCAGTTCAAATTTCTACTGGGGCTCCATTCCACCACACAGCAGACCAGGTTGTTCCCTCTTCACACACAGTGTGTCTCCAGGTCTGTTTCTTGCAACTCTAGGAAAATATTCTCTTTTCCTAAACCCTTTTCCTCAGTCTAGATTTCCCCCCCCCCCATCTATGGGGCTTATTACTGTAGTATCAGAGCACCTCACAATCTAATGTATATACTCTCACAAACCCCTAAGAAGTAGGATGGGGAACGGAGGCAAAGAGAGGCTTAATTACTTGCCCAGGTCACACAGGAAGTCTGTGGCAGAGCAGAGAGTTGAACTCAACTCAAGTCCTAGGCTAGCTCCCCAACCACGGCACTATCCTGACTTTTCTAGTCAGACAGTGCCATGATAAGTTGTCCCCTGGAATCTTAAAATGACAGTCTTGTAAGATATTTAAGAAATAGGATCGTATCCCTCAAACAATTGCCCAGAAGTTTGGAATGTGAGAATTGTTGTTCTTTGGCAGCTAAGAGCTAGACCCCTATAGGTGAACTTACACTAGACTAGACGACCTCCCTCATAACTTTTAGCCCAGTGGCTCAGGTACTCACTTGCAATGTGGGAGACCCCCAAGTTCCCTTTCATTTGAGCGGGAGAAGGGATTTGAACTGCCACCTCTCAGATGAGTGCTCTAATCACTGGGCTACAGCCTATAGGATATTCGAGTGTGGGGCTTCCTCAGTCTCTCCTGTTGAAGCTGTATTAGTTTGGATCAGTGGTCACCTACCAGTCTATCACGGAGCCTCTGGCCATCAGAGGCTCCACAATCAACCAGTCAATCATGATAGGGTTGCCAACCCTCCTGCAGCCAAACATGGAGTTCGGACGCTAACAGTCTGGCGGCACAGTGGAGCTAAGGCCAACTCCCTGCCTGCCCTAGCCCCGCGCTGCTTCTGGAAGCAACCACCATTGGCTTCTGGGGGCGGGAGGCTCCATGCGCTGCCCCCATATGCAGGCACCACCCCCACAGTTCCCATTCCCGGCCAATAGGAGCTGTGGGGGTGGTGCCTGCAGACAGGGGCAGCATGTGGAGCCACCTGTCCCTCCCCCACAGAGCTACTGCCAGACATGGCAGCTGCTTCCAGGAGCAGTGCAGGGCCAGGGCAGACAGGGAGCCTGCCAGAGCCCCACTGCCCGGGAGCTGCCTGAGGTAAGGGACACCAAGCGGGAGCCCATACACTGGACCCCTTCTGCACCCCAACCTGCTGCCTCAGCCCCCCTGCACCCAAACTCCCTCCAGAGCCCACTCCCTCCCTGAGCCTGCACCCCCTCCTGCACCACAACCCCCAGCCCTGAGCCCCCTCCTGCACCCAAGTCCCAAGCTCCTCCCACACTCCAAACCCCTCGGCCCCAGCCCAGAGCCTGCACCCCCTCCCACAACCCAACCCCCTGTCCCAGCCCAGTGAAAGTGAGTGGGGATGGTGTGAGCAGGGCAGGGACATGGCCTTGGGGTGTTTTGGTTTGTGTGATTACTGTTATTTCTGTGTTTTCTTTGGAGGCAGATCCTGGGTTGCACTTAAATTCAAAAAGTGATCTTGTGCTGAAAAAGTTTGGAGACCACTGGTTTGGATACATAAATGACAGAATCATTGGTGGGAGGAGAAGGAAGGAAGGAGAGAATATGACTGTGCAGCCTGGTGGTCAGAGCACTCACCTAAGAAGTGGGAGACCTGGGTCTAATTCTCCTGCTCCACTGACTTTTTAAAATTAGTTTATCCAGAGTGGAAAAGTCCCACATCAGAATATCCATAGTTCAGTGGTTAGAGCAGTCACCTGAGGTGACACATCCCTGCTCAAATCCTCTCCCCCCTTCAGGTGGAGTGGGGGCTTTAAGTCTCCCACATCTCAGGTGAGTACCCTAATCACTGGACTAAAAGCGGAGGCAGCTGGTCCTGTTCCTTCTCCTCTACTAGCCCCCACCCCTTTGCCAAAACAGCACAGGCACCTAACACCAAGAGATGGTTTGCAGCTGAAAATCCCAAGCAGATGGAGGCATCTCCCTGCAGCCCAGATTTTGGCACCTATTGCCAAGAGAGGGGCAGGGCTCAGCACACACCTCAGCTTGGCACCTCTTATTGGCTATTTTAGGCAAGGAGCCTCCCGGCACACTGGCTTTTTGTGAATCCCATTCTGAGACACCTATCACCCTCCATTCATTGCATAGGGACCCTAGGTGCCTAACCCAGGCTTTATGAATCCCAGTGATTTTTCTAAGAATCTAAAAGATAAGCATGGTGATGCAGAGCACCACCACACCCAAGTGTCTTTGTGAATCTAGCCTTAAGTGTGGACACAGAAAAACCTTGCACTGGGTAATCCTGATCCGCCTCCTGTCACTGCCATGTATTCTATACGTTTAGCCATAAGCCTCTAAAACTTCAAGCGGACTCTCAGGAAGCTTTAATATTGGTTCATATTGAAAAGCCTGATCATACTTGATCATCCAGTGTAGGAACTGGATTATGTATAGTTCTTTAGACCTACAGAAATGGCTGGCCGCAGGTAAGTTATAGATATCAGGGATAGATCTATATATCCCTATATCACAGGGATAAACAGAATTGGGGTGAGGTACGTATTACTACATAATTAAGAACCAGAAGACCAGGGCAAAAAAAGATATTTACTGTAATATTTGCTTTTGGAGAGCATGGTCAAATATAAATTAAATCCACAATAATGAAACTTCAGAGCATACAGACACTGTGACCAATACCCTGTTTTCTTATTGCACTCCCCCTTTGGGGTAGTTCACTTTTGAGATGGAGAGAGACCCAGCCTGAGTGTTTTACAGGCACAATTTTCACCTTTAAAATGAATTGCAGGTGCAATTCAGAGTATTTGTGTTGATATATCCCCATTTAGCACTACCAAGGTGAGGCATTTAGAGAGACGGATACATGTATCTGGACCCAAACCTCCTGTTTGAAAGTGTGGACCATTCTATCTAGTTATCCCAAAGGGCAACTGTGCCAAAAGAAATGGCTTAGTGACAAACATTCCTTGTAGCATTTAAATATGATGAAAAAGCTCTATAGTCAAATGTAAGTTATTGACTGTTAGAGAAGTGATAGGTCTATTTGCTTAGTATTTGGAAAAACAAGTGGAGGCTCTCAGCCAGTAAGAAGTAGAGCCAGAGAGTTCTCTCCAGTGATTGGAGAACATAGCTGCTCTTCCCCAGCTCACTACTCCAATTAAAAAACAAAAACCAATTGCTTTTCCTCTAGTCTCCACAGAGAAAGAATTATTTGAATCCCTCCCCATCATCCTTTATTCAGCCCAGAAAATCTTAGAGACCTGCTACCAAAATTCAGATTCTCTCTCCTAGATATATATATCCCACATTGTTTGCTTTGTAGATGGCTGGATAAGACTCCCTAAAGAATGAGACAACATTCATCCAGATGGGTTGCAGCTGAATGACAAACTCCCTTCCCCCAGACTGAGTTTACCACTTCCCCCAGTACTCATACTTTGCCCAGCAAGCCAGAGACTAGTCATGAAATTCAACTTTGGTCTCCTCTGGCTCGGATAGTGAGGAGACACTAGTTTTAAATTGAGGAAGTCTCCTCCTTCATACCCATTTTAATTCAACTTCAGCATGAAATCATTCCCTAACTTGAAGAAAGAGTCAGCTGAGAGAGACCAGGTCATCTTAACACCAGCTATAGACTAATGGATTTAGTTGAATTTACAATGAAGGACAGTAGTATTACTATATAGGACATAATCTACCATACAATTCTAAAGTGGCACACTCCAGTTATGACTCTACATTTGTAGAATATCTATCTGACCAATCCTATATCATTGTTCATAAAGAGCTCAAGATTTGGCAATAATGCAGAGTCATGACAGACTATTTAAAAAAATGTCTAGTAATTTTACAAAGTCAAAGTCAAATAGTAGTATACTTAAGTTATGTTAATGACTCCACAGTTAAGAGTACAAGTCTCTGTTCACTGATACTCTGCCCTCTTAATTTAGAAAATGTCAACGTTCTCTCCTGTCAATTCTCCCTTTCCAACACTCCCAAAGAATTTGGGAAATGGGAAATTCTTCCAGCTTTTAGCTCAATTTCTTTCTAAAGAGACCAGTTTTATTTCAGTCTCACTTTTTCTGAGACACCAGCTTTAGATATTTTGCAGTTTTGTGAGATTACTTGATTTAAGTTACATTTACAGGTTCTTTCCTACGCTTTTTATGTACTAGACATATTGCAATGGAAACTTTTACCTGGTTTATTGCAAAGAAGATCTGGTCATAGACATCTGTTTGTGTGTATACAGCATAGGTATCATCCATTCTCTCTGTATATCCTTTCAAGAAGAGGTGCTTAAATGCCACAGTGTTCTCCTCCTTGAAGGCAACCACCATTTGATTGCTTAACCCAAAAACTACTAACTGGGGGGGGGGGGAGAAGAGGAGAGAAAAAAGAAAAACATTTAAAAGCCAATTTTCCTTTGGAACTGCAAAGGCTTACAGTAAAACTACCTTCCCTCTTCTGCACAGAAACCTCCTCTGGACAGCCATGGCTGGATTAGACTATTACTAGAAAGAGCTCACACTGCCAGCTGTTTTTTGTTTGGTTGGTTTTTTTTGGGGGGTGGGAGGAGAAAGACATGTTGGAAATTCAAACTCCTCTCTAAAGAATACATAGCCTAGAAGATCATTCCTTCAGTGTAGGTACAACCGCCTCCTGTGTTTGGAAAGTCATTTCCCATCCAGATAGAGGCAGGTCTAACAGCCTTTTCTTTTTTTGGGGGGGGGGGGGGGGAAGGAGGGAGGGAGGGAGGAAAGGGGCCATCCCATCTCCTATCCAAGCTACAAATGAGTCACTACACATGTTTTGACAGTCAGTCTGAGGTTATTTTGGAAAGCAAGAAATACCAGAGTGACTCAACTCAGAATCAGCTACAAGGTATAACCAGATTGAGCTTTCAAGCGAGGGGGAAGAAAAAAGAAAAAAAAAGGTCGTCACCCTGGGATGATGTAGAAGAGGAAATGTAATTGTCTAACCTCTTGCACTCAGGTAAAAGCGGCATTAGCACAGCATTCTGCAATTACCCAAAGCAGCTTTTAAAGAGATATTAGAAGTGAATTAACTGTTCATTAAAAGGTTTTGATTAGCTAGCACAAGATCCTGTTGACAAGTATTACCCTGGGGAAGAAGAGACACTTGTAGAAGAGTTTTATATAGACTTAACAGGAGCCCAGAATTCCCTTTAGTGGTTTTACTGCCAAATTAATAGAGAAGAGACTTCCAGGAAATAAAACAGACAGTCACTGGGCTAAAGGAGGGTTTTGCAGCCCTGATGTTCCCTGGAAGTGAAATTTCTACATGAGGATAACTAGATTACCAGTAATTCTGGCATTTAAGAGTGCATCATCTCAATATATCACCCTAGGGCTACACATGTAAACATACACTAGTGAGAAGATGATAAAGATTTCAAGTTATTCATATATGGGCATGTTTCCCCTGGAAACAGTGGCTCAACATTAGTTTACTTCCAATTTAGGTCCTCCCATTCCCAATTTCTAACTACTACAAGAAGAAGACAATCCATGTAACACATAGCAGTAAAAGTAATATAAAAAAATATAAAGTAGAGCATATATGCACACAGAGCACACCAGGTTTTCATCAAGGAAACTAAGATTCCTGGAATTCACTCTTGCAGCCTGTGGGACCAATGCTTGCTTTCACAGCAGAAAGTCACTAGGTTCTGCACTCCATAAGCAGAAATTATGGAAGATCTTTGGTTGAAGACTAAGATAGGAGAGGAATTAGCGCATAAGCTTTCTCCACAACAAAAGGAGAGAGAGTCAGATAATGACATTTTAGTCAAACAACAAATGTTTGGTCTAGCAAACTAAACTTTAAAGCTGGATGAGAAGGAAAAGATTGAGAGAGTACTTAAATTCTACCTAAATGTGTGTTTGTATGTATGTTTGCATACCTCATTCAAAATTCACAGTGAACATACCACGCAACGTCTACCATATTGCCAAGGCTTCCAAAGTTGCTTATTAAGAGAAGCCTGAGTTGATACTGTTATGTTGTGCCACAGCAAGTAGAATATTTATCAGTTGCCTTCCTCCTATCTTGTATCCATGGAGTGAAAAGAAAGCCCCAGCTACCAAAGTAACTCACCTGGATGGTAACCATCACTATTTTTAGAAGTTGAATCCCAAGTTTCCAAGGTTTTCTGCCCCGGGCCCAAAATTTCTCACATGGGTTCATGAAAAAAAATTTAAGTTTCCTTCTAAGCTGGTCTTCCAAAAGCAGCTCCTGTGAAACAGATGGGTGTCGTTTGTAGCTGTAAAGATTATCATCATCATGAGAACTGCAGCTGCTTACAACCACTTCAGCATTTTCCATTTCTGGAAGAAAAAAGCCATTGTGTAAGTCAATTGGAAAAATACAGTAAACAGCAGATCACTTTTATTACACACAACACTTAAGATTTTAGTCTACTGATACAAGCAGGTTAAAGATATTTGCATGCTACATTGCACAAATAGCAAGACATATATCATATGTATTCTTTAGAACTACAGCAATATCTAGGCTCAATTAACAAAGTTTTGAGAAGCCATTGAATTTGGAGATTAAAATATTAGGACCATGATTTACAAGTGACATTTTTGTCCCTTTGGATTACTGAATTAATTGCCAAAAAGCTCTATTCTTCCCTCACCAAAACCACAAATATGAGAAGTTTTAGACACAGAGGGAACTCAATCAGAAGGACATTTGTAGTATGTCATCAGCTTTTAAGGGTACTTGTTATCTACCCTTACATCTCCAAGCCTGCTGTCTAAAAAGTAGAACCAGGCCAAAGGCCAGGACTAATTCTTTCAAGTTTAAATGACCTATAGCATTTTCAAATGTCAATTCTCCTTTTTACACAATACAGATAACTTAGAGGCAGCAACTGGTCCAAAAGTAAGATACTGCTACTGTATTTTCAACTTTCGTGGTTTTATCTTGAGTCTGACATTTAGTGTTCTAGAGCCCCAGATCCTGAGTCAGATTACATTTTAAAAAAAGGGTTTTGTTTGTTTTTAAAAAAGAGTGTCTAACCTTTATGGTTGCAGAGAAAATCTTGAGAGCATTGATTATGTGCATATTAATGGCTCATCAAAAAGAAAGCAAATAAGGAGGACCCAAAGTTGTGGAGGGGTTAGTGAGGTTTTTAATCTCATGATTTTGCAGGGCCTGACTCATGATTTCTGAATGGTTGGAGTTGACAGTACTATAATAGGACCTAGCATAAATGCAGTGACAGGACTTTTTTCTGTTAAGCTTGCTAAGACTGCAGCCAAACATGGTAAAGAGCATCAAGCAAATGTTAGAGAGAAGAGAAGAATTGAACAGATTAAATTCTTTATTATGTTCTTCAGCACAAAAGCTTCTTACTGTGGTATTTTGGAGTCAAAGTGAAGAGCTTGTAAGGCTACACTCAAAAACATTTTTGTTTTAAATAGGTCAACAAAAGGACAGAATTTTGTTTCCATTAAATTGTGAAATTAGATTTGCTTCCCCTGTTCTTATCTGAGTTTTGAATATATTGGAAAGACATTTTAAATAGACAAATCAAGTTTTAAAGCTACATGTGCTAGAAAATTCTCCGTCATTCACAATTTATATCCAATATCCAACTATAAGTCATTAAAAATGTATTTCTCCTTCAGTTGTTGCACGAAGTCATTGTACTCAGCTGTATACAAGGGTCTGCATGGTATTAATTCTCCAGAGAGTATGAAAGTACTTAAAAAGGCCTGAAAATCATAGTTTCTTAATGTTGAAAATTATTACTACGACCAACAATAAAGCTATATTTAAAACCTCTCATTATAAGTTCCCATTTTGAGGGCTCTTATTGCTGCAGGTTTTAGTGTACATGATGGATTCCAGTGTCCTTTAACAAAATTTGTTTTGACAGTTCTTAAATCTTACTCATCTTGGCTTAAAGGCAGTACGTCCTCCTTGTGATACAGGATTTTCGGTTTCTGTGGCCAATTGAAATACATACATCTCCTCTCCCGCACCGACATTTTTAGAACAGAGTAGGCCATACTCAATTATGAACAAATATTTTTCACTCTATTAACTTGCATGCAAACCAGCAGTGGTACCGACACTCAACGAGCTTGTTGCATTGACACCACACACATATTTTAGATCAAACAATCACACCTTCATAAACAAGCACTGCCAGAGTCTCTCTATCTCCCACACAATCATAAGTAGTAAAGGAAGTTACTTTAAGAACTCCACTTATGATTTTAGAGGTCATAAACCAATTATAGGGGGTGGGGGGAGGAAGCATGGCTAGAAGAGTAACTTTTATTCACCCTTGGTTATATTCAAGGCTCCATGAGGACTCAGAGTGGGAATAGTTCTCAACACATAGACATTACAGGTCTGCTTCCAGCAATACAGGTCATTTTATTGTTGATGTTTTAAGAACATGTTGCAGGCTTCCATCTCGTAACCACCACATCCAGAGTCCTGGGAAGGATTCTATAATGGTTAGGGGAATACATACTGGGGCCTGAAATTCTCTTGATAATGCTACATGGGTCTTCAAGCAGGGGGGCAGATCTTACATAAGGTCTGAAAAAAATCAAGTATTCCACACATACTGCCATTGACTTCAATGAGAATGATACATTGGTAGAGAGAGCAGGACTAGCTAGTCAGTACTACAATGCCCAGAGACACAAGAAGCAATTAGAATTAAAACTCTGACATAGCTTTGGATCTCTTTGTATAGGGTTAACTCAACTTCAGTTTCTTTTTAATGAAGTATTAGGGTATTTAAATAGTAACTTTTCCATTCTTTGTACTTGAAAACTTTTAAGAGCATAGTCCTATCATCTAGGATGATCTCTGCCAAGTATTTTTATTCCAAGTCACCAACAAGGTAGCCTTACAATAGATGACTGAAAGTGCCAACACACTGAAAAGCACTTACAGGTTAAAAAAAACGTTATAGCCATGAAACGTTGTAAGGAAAGTAACAGTTAGGAAATATTGTAGGGTTTTAGGCACAGTTTCAACAGCACCAACGCTATTACCATAGAAACAGCTTTACTTAGTTAGCTGGAACCTTTCCTTAAAGCGAGAAAAAAAAAAAAAAAGGAAGCATGTCAAGTCTGATCTATTTGCAGGTAATTTTAAGGAATCACTCACTTCGGTATCCATGTTTAAAATAATTAAACATTTACAAAGTTAACAACTCATGTTTCCCAAAGCTTCACTCAAAGTGTGGCAGCCTGGCACTCTAAAGAGACTATACAATGTCATGGATACATGAAGGAAGGAAATTGTTCCCCATCTCTACATCCTAAAGGTAGCTTCACAGAGCCTTTCACGGCAGAGTTTTCCCCAACCTTCTGGGAAGTGAGATGCCAAAGGGGGACTGTGCACAAACTGACCTTTTGGAGGATAACAATAGAAAAACTGCATTTCGCAGTCTGCTCCCGTGCCTTTCTCCTCCATGGCTGCTTAGCTATTTCCCCAGGGCAGCACCACCTACAGAAACTGATATATTTACTTATTTAACAGTAGCCCTGGCACATTATTTATATAACCTGCCCCTCGGCAAACTACACAGGGCGATCTTGTTAGCATCTCTGCGAAGTGCAAGGACACCTGATGCCAATAGCCCGTGCGCGTCAACCCACGTACCTACAGCAGCCAGCTGGGAAGGTGCAAATTGCTCTGGTGAGAAGGCGTCAGTGGGGAGTTGGTTTCATAGCCGCATACGCACCTCTCCTGGCCTGTGGCCGAAGGGGACAAGTGAAGCGAGGAAGCGTTGGCGTCTGACAGCAGCAGAGCCCAGAACCTCATCTCAGGGATTAACTGATACTGCAGCAGCACTAGCGGCACGTGACTGCCACTCAGCTCCTCCAGCAGCCTCCTCCCACTGGCAGGCTGAATTTCATTGAGGTCCGAGTCCTCCCCGCTTCGGTATTTTTCCTGTCTTCATCTACATCATACCAGATCCCCCCAACCTGCAAACAATAATCCTAAAAACTACTGTGTGATGATCCGAGCCATAGATCAAGTTGCTGCAGCACTTACAGTCCTCTTCCTTATCTGTCACTTTAGAAGAGTAGGAGCCTATTTTAATCCTTCTTTCTCTTCTTGCTCTGGTCCAACAACGCTATGCAGACATAAAAATCATACGCTGAAAACAAACCTATATCGGTACTTGCGTTACCAATAGCATGTAGGTAATCAACAGGGAAGATTCTAAATGAACACCTGTTTTACTCGTCACTATTGTGCTGTTTACTTTTTGCATGTCGTTCAGCCTAGACACTCAGAATGAGTTAAGTCATTGTCATTTTTGTTTATCATCCGTTTCCCTTTCAGAGTCTCAGTAAGCTAATGTCTGGGGGTGCAAACACTGCAGGGGAATGTTTATTTGTATAAAATTTGCATTGGAATTGGATATTATTCACCCACTATAATTTTAAATAAAATTGAATGTTTCTATTGATTTAGCTTGTTTTTATACAACTTAAATTTGGGGCCAGATTTGAACTGAAATGTTACTTTAAATATGCTTTGCACAAAGAATAATGTTTACTATAGTAATTATATCATTTTTCATGCTGTAGTAGAAGGGGTTAAAACACAGGGGATGTGGGTTGTTTTGTTGATATTGCCACTAACTTCCTGCTTGACTTTGGATAAGTCACTTGCCCGCTCTGTGTTCTAGTTTCCTCATCTGCAAATGGGACTAATAATCCTGGTCTATCCCACATAGGTATTGTGAGGATTATTTTCTAATGTTTGTAAAGTGCTTTGAAATTGTTGGAAGAAAAATCTTGTAAGAAGCGCTGAACTTTTATATATGCTGTTTCTTGGAATGTAATGTCACAGACAGACTGTTACACAAGATGTTTTGGAATATTATGTATGTACTGTAATACTAGTTCTGTGTCTGACTGGATTTCTCTTCCACCCCCCCCCCCCAGTGTTCCTGGTTTGGAAGAAAGAATACGCTATGCTGTAATTAGTTTCATCGGGATCTTTAATAAAATCTTCATCCTCCAGTAACAAAATCATAATTACGAGGAGCAGTTTGCGTGGGGCGGGGGAGGGTTGAGCTATGCTGAATGACTTCTATTGACTAGAGCTCTGCACAGGCAGTCATCATAAATATCAAATATAATTAACCTATTAAAGTTATTAGCTGGACTTCAAAGAGACAATAAGCCTCTTTCCTGAGGATCAGTCACTCCCGAACTAAGATACAAAAGATCACTTTGGTACAGCTGCCTACGGTGAGGGTAGTTTCAAGAAAGATAGAAACTGCCCTAAGAATGTGTGAATAGTACTGATCTACCTGCTGCCCCCTTACCCAACCTGCGGCAGACTCCGTAGGGGCAAGAAAACTTTTCCTTTATAATTACGGGGGGGACGCCTGGGAGAGTCAGAGGCGATATCAGCAGACTTAAGAGAGATTAGGACCCTCCTGGTTGTGTGGAAAGGAACAGAAGAAAATGGCACTCCTGTCCCCTAGGTGGTCATTATTATTGTATTGCAGTAACATCTAGAAGGCTCAATCAAGGGCCCCATTGAACTAGATGCTGTACACAGAACAAGAAGATGAACCTTAGCCCCAAAGAGCTTACCATCAAGTAACTCAATCTAAATGATTCTTATGCTTCTCCTAAAAATATGTAAGACCAGCACTGAAGGAGGGAGATTTACAAACAAAACCAAAACAAACTATCTCACCAAAGCAGCTAAATTCCCATCCCTATCTGGAGAGACTCACAACAGCCTTAAAATGACCCCAAATCAAGGAGAACCCCCAAACACGGGGGACTTTCCATTTCAGGGCCTGGAATGGGGGGAATGGAACTGGGACATGAGCCGCTTGGGGTGGAGGGTGGCAGCTTTAGCAACCGAGGGGGAATCTTGACACAGTTGTAGAGGCTATGTCAGAAGAGCTAGCACAAAAGCAAAGGTCTTCCAGCAGCAGCTTGTGGTTAAGGTTTTTTGGGGTGTGTGTGAAGTGTCTCCCTCTCTATGGATAAGCTTTGGGGCAGCAGGTCCGTTCCCCCTGCCTTCACCTTAAACACAGACTGCAGGGATCTGATAACCATCCTTCTCCTTGCAGCCAGGTGCCTATACCCCACGCAGGCCTCTCCTTTGCTGCTGCACTGAATAGCCAGAGGAGCTCACAATGCGCCCAGAACAGACTCTTTCTTCATCCTCCCCAGCGAAGAGACCGCAATCCCCAGCATGCACTGCTCGCCGTCTCACACCAGTGGCTACGAGAATGGCAGCGCATAGCATGCTGGGAATTGTAGTCTTCTCGGTATCGCTTTTAGAACAGAACTCGTCTGTCTCAGCCAATCGGGGCTCCCCTCGCAGGGGGCGGGTTGAACTCGAAGGCGCGTATTGCCTGATATTATTGTCAGTCCCGCTTCTCTCGGCCCTAGCAACTGAAGCATCCTAACGACGCCTGCAGCGTGGCCTGAGGCCCTCTTAGCACAGACCCCAGAGCGGACCCCTGAGCCTGCAGGCAGGTAACGGGGGCCGGGGGCAGACGGGGGTTCTGGGCGTGGAGGTAGCAGCCGAGCTCAGGGTGACCATCTGGGAGCACAGAGGGGTAATCACAGGGGCAGGGTGACCCCCATCCCGACTCAGTGAGAGACACCCCACTCTCAGCTGCTCGCCCACCAAAACACTCACCACCCCGGTATGCAGCACGCAGCCCCAGCAGGGCGTGGGAGAAAGGGGAGGGGTAGGGAAGCAAGGGGCTTAGAAATGGTGAGGAGTGATTGGGATGGCAAGAGAAAGCTGTGAAGCCAAAAAGGAGACAGAGGAAGAAAGGCCAAATCAGCAAAGAAATCATCTTTGAGAGAGATGGGGAGGGGGAGATTCTAATTAGCATCTAAAATGAGTGACAAAGTATGGCCTAAGGAAAAACATAAACACTGTTAAAAGGGGGTGTAAAAGAAACATCAGGATAAAGAGGAGAAAGGAAAAGGTGGTACCAGGAAGCTTGCTTTGGGCGATATTTTGAACCTGTGATTTAATCTCATTTTGGTGGTTTCTAGCAACAACCACCACAATGTGAAAATGGTCCTGACCCTGGGACCCAGACCTAGCCTCCACTTGGACACTATAGAATTTATAACATAGGCCTGTTGTACAGATCACCCTCATTTTCTTTTTGAAAAATTACAGTGTATGCAGGGAGATGCCCTGTGTGCATTGCAGACTCCACTTAGGGCAAAAATGCACTGTCCACACTTCTCAAGATGAACATGCTGGGACCTGTAGATTTCCATGAGCATCTGTGCTCAGAATAAAATGGAGTATTGCATGCCATGGTCTGTAGCCTTAGCAAAGACAGTACCTACAAGGTGGCTGAAATCTGATCAAAACGGAGCATGGCATGCTGAAACCTGTAGTCAGGATTCCTTGTATTCTCTGGAATTTACCTTGGAATCCACACTGTGCTGCAGGATTGTGCTCTAGAATCTAAGATTTTATTTTAAAAATATTATGTTTCTAGTCCCGGCGGTTGCAAAGAAAAGCTTGAAAATGTTAATCAGATGTAAGCTGATGCATTGCAGTCTTCCTGAGACTATAGACACCCAGAAACCATATCTCAGAGATGTGTACACTGATCCCGCTTCCCAATGAGATGATTGAGACCTAAATATGACATTTTAAATGTCAACATTTTTACATTGCTGATAATTTTAGCAGAAACATCTAACTCATGTTCCTCAGTCTCTAACTACCTCCCTATGTCCTCTCAGGTGGCAAAGCCCATCGAGCACCTAGTGAGGCCCTGATTCAGGAAAGCATTTAAGCATATGTTTGACTGCTGTGGAACTACTCACATGCTCAGATGCTTGCTTGGATCAGGGCCTCAATTGCCAAAAATTCTAGTTTAATTCCAAACAACTTCTGTAATGCAGTTATACATTGTCAGTTCATATATTTGCAGGCATATCAAAAACTGTGTAAGGCAGGTTACATCAAGTTAATCAAAATAAACAACACAAGGGCTTCTGTACAGATTTGATCATTCTTAGCTGTTACTGTTAACAATTGTAGCTTTCTCTCCCCCCCAGACAGAAGTGTGCTTTTTAAGTTGCCAGTGTTCCTTTAATTTAGAACTGGTGACACAGACAACAAAATAACAAAGTATGTTTTTGATACTTTGCTGGTACTGTTTTGTTCTGTAGAAGTATATTTGATGATTCTGTTTTTTTAAATTGTAATAAATCAGTTTTAAATTAGTAATATACACAAACATGACCTTAAGTGGTTCAATTAGGCCACTAATTAATCATTCTTCCTTCTCAGTTTAGACAGGATCCCTTGCATTGCTCATAACTAATCACCTTTCTCTTTCTGTGGCACCCAGCAACTTTGTGGATTTGTTTCATAACTCTAATTTTTTTGGTCCATTAAACAATTCGGAGAACATTCTCATCTTCATTTTTCTTCTGAGAGTCTAAGGTTCAGGACTGCACATCGGTTCCATGATGCCAATTAATCTGTAAAATATCAAACACAAAGTTGTCAGACGATGTCTGCTTGGACATTACCAGTTAATATATGATCTTGTTCTGACAATTTGTGCTGAAAATGGACTCCTCATAGTTTCTGAAAGATTTTAGATAGTAAATTACATGTATCTGTGGACATAAACAGCCCACAGATAAAATATCTGGTTTATTTAATACTGGTGTTTGTATATTATATTATGTTTTCAATAACTATTCTTTGTATAGATGTTTTGTACACTCTGCTGTTATTTTTCAAGTTTAGTGTTCAGGTATTTAGTTAATGAACATGACTATGAAAATATTGCATTTGGGTATTTATAGAGAAATACATGTAATGCAGTCCTACTCTTATGCAGTATAAGAACTCAGAGAGAGCTCTCTGTGAGGATAGGAACCGAACATGGACAAAACATTTCTGCTTGACATTAAAAATTAAACTCTTGGCCTCTTCTGAAAAATTCACAGAGCAAGATTCTTATTTGGATTGTAAGCTCCCCTGGGCAGGAGACATTCCTTTTTCTATGTTTTGTACATTGTTGACCATACTGTCAGTGCTTAACAAAAAGTGACTAACAAAATGTTATTCAAGTAATAGTGGAAGTTGTACTTAACTTGGCAGAATAGATACTTGGCAAGGTTGATAGTACCTATTATGGTTCGTGCTACATTTTTCTAAGACAGCATAGTCTAGTGGCTACTGTTCAGGAATGAGAATCAGGAGATCTCATTCTTGGGCCTGGTCCACACTACCCCCCCACTTCGGACTAAGATACGCAAATTCAGCTACGTTAATAACGTAGCTGAATTCGAAGTACCTTAGTCCGAACTTACCGCGGGTCCAGATGCGGCAGGAAGGCTCCCCCGTCAATGCCGCGTACTCCTCTCGCCGAGCTGGAGTACCGGCGTCGACGGCAAGCACTTCCGGGATCGATCCCAGAACATCGATTGCCTGCCGTCGGACCCTCCGGTAAGTGTAGACGTACCCTTAGTTTTTAGTCTGTCTCTGGCTCAACTTTGTGAGCTGAGGCAAGTCACTGAGGGCCAGATTTTCAAAAGTGTCCTCTAAGTTTGGGTGCCTTGCTTTTTTAGTTTTTTATCTAAGACACTACTGTATCTAAATTTAGGAAACCAAATATGGAGATGTCCAAAGTAGAGGCAAGTCCTGAAAATGTTTGCTTTAGCTTATACGCTAAGGACCAACAGGAGACCCTAGCATAATACCAAAGTGAATGTTATAATATTTTAGAGACTTTGATTCATGTCAGCTACCCACAGGGGCTCATAAAGGTTAAGGCCTTGATTCTCCACTGCATTGCACTTTGTACAGTCACATACCTCTGAGTAATATATTGCCAAATCAAAATGGTAGCATTTTACATCCATTTTGCACAGATGTAAATGGTAGGGACCTGGTTCTGTTTCCAGTGAAATCTATAGAAGTTTTGCTGTTGAGTTCAGTAGGAATAAGATCAGGCCCTAAGAGTGTCCTAACTACAGCCAAATGTGTGCCTAGAGAATGACAAATATTGAGTCAGAACGGATGTATTGTTTTTGAGATTATAAAGGAAGGCTAATTAGATTTTTTTTCTAACTATATTGTAATAAATGTATGTCCATCTGTCTCCCAGCTGGTACCTAAGCGGCCTCTGTGGGTTCCAGATTTGATCCCCATCACTCAACTCCGTTACATTTCACATTCCCACCCACCCCCACAATCTTCCTGCCAACCCCTCCCTTGTCTGTATGACCTCTCAGTTGTACAGAGGATAAAGGGGGAAGAATTAAGTAAACTGGAGAGATTTTTTTAAAATTTATTTTAAAGAGATTTGTTTGTGAACTCTTGTTCTCAGCACAGTAGCTTTAAAGTCAAGCAAAAGAATGGAACATAGGGATGTCTTATACATTATTATGCTTTGTAAGTTGCTTTCTTAAAATAAGTCGTGATTAATCTCAGATATTTATTTCAGTGTTTCCTCTATTCATGTGACTTATGGTTTTGATTACTCACTAGAAACAAATCAAAATTTCCAATCTGGATTTATTTCAATACTGAATAAGGAAGTGGTGAGGTAAGGGAATGTGACTGTACTAAATATTCAATGGTTCATCTTGCCCTCCAATTAATTTTCAGAATTACTGTCTGCTTTGTTTGTGTTGGAAAACATTCTCTCTTTCATCCAGGGGCTTCAAGCTTCTGGCTCAAGTTAGAGCAGCGACAGGATCCCTTTATGGGATCAGGACCACAGACAGTGCCAGTGGGCAACAGTTGTTTGAAATTTACAATGGTATGGATCAGTAGTGACTTTCTGTGTGTAAGAAAATTGATCTGTATACTTGCATTTGTCAATCTTGCGCCTTCCTTTATGGTGTGCCATGTAGGATTTTTTTGTAGGGCTGTGCTTGGAGGTTTTGACAACATTTTCTCTATCTTTTTAGCCAAATCTTTAGCATAATATGCCCATAAAGATAGATTACCTTTCTTCTTGTCTTTTGGAGCAGCATGCAATCATTCTAATTAGACAGTCCCAACACATTTTTCAAAACACAAAGGTTAAAATGTGTCTCAGAACTGTAAGATAAGCACATTACTCAATGCAAAGCCTGGGTTCAAGAATATAGATAGGTAAGAATCAATGAGTACATTTTATGCACAACATAAATATATTTCTAGGAAAGCAGTTGGAAAGTGAGTTTAGTTGTACAGTAGCAATCTTCAGTAGAAATTATTATGGACAAGTTTCATGATATCAAATTGAGATTGAGTAAACATATGGTAAAACCTTGAATCCTTCACTTTAGAATCATTCCATGTAAAATTAGTAAATATGTTTCTTCTCAGAATGTGATTCAATTGTAAGTCTTTGTTAATTCTCATAAAATGGCAGCTCCAGAACTGCAGTGGTTTCAGAGTTCTGGAACATTAACCCATCTTGTGCGAGTGCGGTTATGACTAATGGTAAAAGTAGGTGGTTTATATTTATACAACTCATGAATGGATTTAAGCAAGGGGACCATATTTGCGCTAATCAGTCATGATTAACAATTTCTTAAATGCAGGTGTTGCCCATCACCTATCATTCCCATGCTCTGATAAAAGAGGAAAAATAGATTATTTCTAGATTATAGTTTTCTAGTTTGTTCATGGTGAAACAGAAAATGGGGGGTGGGGTGGGGGGAATCCCAAATACTGTAAAAAAAAAAAAAAAAAAAAAAAGAATTACAGTTAAGCCTGACCTGACTCCCATTGAAGTCAATGACAAAATATATATTGATTTCAGTGGCAGCTGGATTAGGCCCCAAATCTAGAATAATAGATGACCAGTTCTACTTCTCTTTGCTAGCAGCTGCCTCCAAATTAAAATTTTACATGTTCTGGCTGTGTAGAGCAGAATATGGTATTTGATTTCTTATTCCTTCTAGAATGATTTAAGAGTAGTGGCATAAAAAAGAGAAGCACCAAGTTTCTCAATGTGGGGAGGAAAATAATTAAAGGATCATCCTAACTTTTAGTTTAAGTTACAAACACACACATCTAGACTTATTTCTTTTAATGTACGAACTAGGGCTGTTGATTAATCGCAGTTAATTAATGTGATTAACTAAAAATATTAATTGCAATTAAAAAAATTAATCGTGATTAATCGCAGTTTTAATCGCACTGTTAAACAACAGAATACCAATTGACATTTATTAAATATTTTTGGATATTTTTCTACATTTTCAAATATATTGATTTCAGTTAACACGGAATACAAAGTGTACACTGATCACTTTATATTATTTTTATTACAAATATTTGCACTGTAAAAATGATAAAAGAAACAGTATTTTTCAGTTCACCTCATACAAGTACTGTAGTGCAATCTCTATCATGAAAATGCAACTTACAAACGTAGATTTTTTTTGTTACATAACTGCACTCAAAAACAAAACAATGCAAAACTTTAGAGCCTACAAGTCCACTCACTCCTACTTATCGTTCAGCCAATCGCTAAGACAAATAAGTTTGTTTACATTTATGGGAGCTAATGCTGCCTACTTCTTATTTACAATGTGACCAGAAAGTGAGAACAGGCATTCGCATTGGACTTTTGTGTCCGGCACGGCAAGGTATTTACATGCCAGAGATGCTAAACATTCGTATGCCCCTTCAGGTGTCAGCCCCCATTCCAGAGGACATGCTTCCATGCTGATGATGCTCATTAAAAATATAATGCATTAATTAAATTTGTGATTGAACTCCTGGGGGGAGAATTGTATGTCCCCGGCTCTATTTTACCCGCATTCTGCCATATATTTCATGTTATAGAAGTCTCGGATGATGACTCAGCACATGTTCATTTTAAGAACACTTTCACTGCAGATTTGACAAATGCAAAGAAGGTACCAATGTGTGATTTCTAAAGATAGCTACAGCACTTGACCCAAGGTTTAAGAATCTGAAGTGCCATCCAAAATCTGAGAGGGATGAGGTGTGGAGCATGCCTTCAGAGGTCTTAAAAGAGCAACACTCCGATGCGGAAACTACAGAACTCGAACCACCAACAAAGAAAATCAACGTTCTGCTGGCGGCATTTGACTCAAATGATGAAAATGAACATGCGTCGGTCCGCACTGCTTTGGATTGTTATTGAGCAGAACCCGTCATCAGCATGGACACATGTCCTCTGGAATGTTGGTTGAAGCATGAAGGGACATATGAATCTTTAGCGCATCTGGCATGTAAATATCTTACGATGCTGGCTACAACAATACCATGCAAACACCTGTTCTCACTTTCAGGTGACATTGTGAACAAGAAGCGGGCAGCATTATCTCCTGCAAATGTAAACAAACTTGTTTGTCTGAGCGATTGGCTGAACAAGAAATAGGACTGAGTGGACTTGTAGGCGCTCAAGTTTTATATTGTTTTATTTTTGAATGCAGTTATTTTTTGTATATAAATTCTACATTTGTAAGTTCAACTTTCATGATAAAGAGATTGCACTACAGTACTTGTATTAGGTGAATTGAAAAAAAACTATTTCTTTTGTTTTTTACAGTACAAATATTTGTAATAAAAATAAATATAAAGTGAGCACTGTACACTTTGTATTCTGTGTTATAATTGAAATCAATATATTTGAAAATGTGGAAAACATCCACAAATATTTAAATAAATGGTATTCTATTATTGTTTAACAGTGTAATTAATCACGATTAATTTTTTTAATCGCTTGACAGTCCTAGTACAAACCATTTTAGGCTTCTTAAAATACCTTTTTTAAATTTTTCCCCTGGGGAGTCTCTGATATTGTTTTATTTTATTTAAATCTCACCTACATTCAGTCTCAGGTCCTTTGTGGTGAATATGCTATCTGGCCAAAGAACGCTGGAGGGAGCTCCCTTTAGGGCTCATCAGTGTTGTATCATGGCCCTCCCTCTGCCCCATGATATGAGTGCAGGGCCTTTCTTTTATTACTATTAATATTGTGGTAGCACCCAAAATATACTAGGTGCTGTGCAACCACTTATGACAATATGGTCCTTGCCCCAATTATCTTACAGTTCTAAAAACTAGTTTCAAATTTATATGCCCACATTATAGAGACTTGTGGCACAATGCAACTGCCACTCCAGCCTTCATTACTTATGCTTAAATCTTCTGGTTGTTCACTAATAATATCTGACCTAAGAAAGCCTGGACCAATCTGGTTGTAAAAACTGCTAGTTAATTGGATGCTATGTGTATGTTTTCCACATGATGGTGCTGCAACTGTGTTTCATGGGTTTTTTGTTTTGTTTTGTCTTGTCTTCCCTGGCCCATACTGCTAGTAGGATACTATATTTATGTCAGGCAGAATAGACCCTTATTGCAACCTGTGATCTCTGCTATTCTAATTGTTTTTTAATATTATAATAATTTTCATTATACATGTAAAAAGCTCTGTTGGACTATTTCAATGGAAAAGAAGGCAGAAGCAGAAAGCTGTTTTCTTGTGATTCTTGTATGTATTATGACTATGGTGACCACTCTGAAGCAGAAAAAAAGAGCCTCTATACTTCTTTCCTAAACCCTCTCCCCTCCTTTGTGAGGGAGAAGTGGGAGGGAAGAAGGAGAATGAAATAAGCCAGACGGCCACTGGTTGAGCCTCCAGATGTGTGTAGAGAATAATGAAGTCAAAGAAGAAATGTGTGTGACTGTCTGTTGTAACTAATTGTACAGTTGTTCAAGTTTGCCCTTAATGGAGTCAAACTAAAAAGTCAATTGAGACAAGGGGCCAGTTATTCTGGATTTACAGTGGTGGGAATGAGAACAGAATCTGGGCCTACAGCTTTTTCACACATTCAGCCTCATGTGTGATTTGTGGATATTTTAGGTTGAGGTCCCAGGCTAGGCTGAAGAAAAATAGTGCTGGCAATGTCCAGCAATTGAAATGCTATGGACTGTTAATTGACAATGAGGAAAAAAATGATGAACAGCAAAACCAGCATGGTTTGCTTGAGTCAGTGAGTCTTGACTGAACTATCTACAAATCCCTAATTTTCCCCTGTGATAAAGAAAACTGTGGTCAGGGAATGGCATGTCATTTAACTGGTCATTGTATCTTCTCTGATATTATCTTCACTGTACTGGAATTTGCTCCTGTGGAACTGGAATCCTCCAAAGATGGGAGTTACCTGTCTTCAAGAAGTTTAGGTGAGAGGAAGGAGTGAGACACTGAAAACTGTAGGTAGCACAGTTTTATTCATTTTGAGCTGTGTTGAGATAGTAGCACCAACAAATTCTAGTTAGAATAAAAATACAGATAAATATCTCTTTGGTAATACTCTGTACATTACTTCTGACAAATGCTCCTGCCTATGTTTAAAAACACTGGGACAAATAATTACATCTGTGGTACTCCACATGTTCCATGAAGACTGTAGCAATAGTACACAGCTTTGTTTGTGCGTGAAACCTACTCTCACTATGTTATTTACCTTTTTAATTATTCAGCCTGGGAACAATCAATATTATAACTAGTCTACGAAGGGCTTGTCTACAAGGCACAGCAGTGTGCGCGAGAGGATGTAATTTCTAAACTGTACTGCATTGCACGCCAACTAGCCCATATAGACACTGCTGGCACACATTAAAAGTTCCCTAGTGACCACCCTACATTAACGCACTATGGAATTTTTACTGCCAGATAGTGCGCAGCATACTGGTGTGCTTTAAAAAGCACACACCTCTAGCGCACATTGCTGTGCTATGTAGACATGCCCTAAAACAGAAGCAACAGCATTTTCCAACTATAAGATGCATTGTCAAAAGTACAGTAAGTTTGGGGCATAAACGTTTAGACAGTTCCTTTAGACATGGATGAAAAATACTTTAGTGATAAGCTGTATAAATGTAAGCCTTGGCCAAACTTCTCATTTTGGCCAGTGGCAAACTTGACCCTTTGATTACAATATATTAATGCTATATATATCATCTTTCCAGACAGAAATCTGAAAAATGTTAGAAAGTCCAAAATCCAGCAAGACCTCTGCACTAAGTGCCAAAGGCTCAGTAAAGAAACTTAAAGGAGAAACCAAAGCTAAAGGATCAGCCAAAGGCAAGCGAAAACAGCTTGGTAGGTATGATACTACAGTGGTAAAGAAAGATGTTGCCTAGATTTACATGGCAGCTATTTACATTGCTTGGGCTAAAATGTTACAAATATACTAAGTACATTAAAACTCACTAATTTGCACCAATGATTGGGAGACTTGTTATGAATTATTACAACTTTGTGAATTAGCAAAACACATGCACCGTGGACATTACATCACACAATTGACTATATTCATTTAGAGAAACATAGTTTAGATGTACTATGTGGCCTAGTGGATAGAGCACTGGACTGGGACTTAGGAGACCTTTTTTCTATTCCCAGCTCTGCCACTGGGCTGATGGGTGACCTTGGGCATGTAACATTACTGTTCTGTGACTCCGTTTCCCCAACTATAATGTGGGGATAATGATGTTTATCTCCTTGTAATGCATTTTGAGATCAACCAATAAAAAGCTTATGAGAGCTAAGTATGATTGATTATTATTGCTTTACAATGAAGACAGAGGTTTAAGTACAGGAAAATACTGAGGTATCTCAGGTGCCACTGTGCAGAAAATGTTCAGTGTTTAATATTTAATAGTGAACACCATCAATGTACTATCATTTTTTAAAAATATTATGAAGTCTCACTGTAATAATATGTAACTTTACGGGAGTGCTCTGGTATTATATCTCAGCTGAGAAGTGGGGAGCGAGAGTTAGCAAAGTGCAGGTTAGTGAGGCTCTTCTGTATATTGTAAGGAAAGAGTTTCTTCAGTGGTCTAGGCACATTCACCCAAGAGGTCACAATGTGCTATCAAGATGAGTGTCAAAATTGGACTCTGTGTGCTGCTGCACTGCTCTAAGGGGAGCTGAGCTGGAGTCCCATCTGGAGAGGGCCAGCTGACTACAGCAGAAACCAGAAAGGAAACACACCTTAGTGAATGGTATCAATAAAAACCTCTTCAGTTAAAACATTATCAATACTATCAACAACAGGTCAGCACACCAGGCTAGGTGTGGACCAGGGTCAGTTCATGAGTGTAGACTGGAGGCCTCTGTCCCCAGCCCAGGAAGGACTGAAACCACAGTCAGAGTCTGGATCAGGGCCTTTTTCTCAGGGCTTCACTTGTTATTCAAACACAAAACTCACAAAGTAACACTAAACAAAGCTATTCCCCAGTCCTTCTTCTGGCCATCTGCCTGGGGCTATGTCTACACCTCAGAGCCTATCCCAGCACAGCTACATCAGCATATGCTGGCCTAGCCCCCAATGTAGACACAGCACACACCAACAGAAAGGGGTTTTCCAACTGGAGTTTATAACCATCACATAAGCTCAGGGATGGACAATGACTCCTGCAGCTCCGTACCCATTCCACCACTCTTTAGAAAGATGCAACCTCTGCTCCTCTGAATACCAGCCAGCTCTACTGATCAAAGTGTTTAGGGGGACCCGGCCATTTACCATCCCATTCAGTCATGACCATTTCTGGGTGGCAAGTTACCCAGGGGATGCTATCAGGTAGAGTGCTGTGACTGCATTTGTGCCACAAGGTGGGAGATTTCCTCTTTGGTGTCTTGAGCACCTGTTCACAATAAACATGAATTTTACATTTATCTCAAAATTCAAAGAAATACCAATGCCTCCTTAAAACACATTCAGACACTCATTCGAATAGGATTCGGTAGTTTCTTTCGTAAAATCTAAGTTGAATAGAAAGTGTATTGTGCTGCCTCTTCACAGGTTAGATTTTATACATTATAAAGAATGTGTTGCCACTTGTGTATGTTATCAAATTAAAGATTGTACAAGGATAACTAATGTATTAGAATTTTTTAAATGCCAACTTAACATCATGTTATTGTATTTCAGGTAAAAAAGATGAGGAAGAGGACATATCTATGGCTAGCATAGGTAAGTTCCATTATTGATCAGGATTTACAGTAACAATTTTAGAATATTTTACAGCACCCATAATCACTGAGGTTAATAATGTAGAAGAATAAGGAAAGATGAAGAAAAGTGGATGAGAAAGAATTAGAAACGATGAAAGAGTACATCTGCCTGAACAACTAGTAAAGTACAGCTGTCTGATCAGCAGGCAGCTTGGTGTGGAGTGTCGGATAGGAATAGCTTTCCAAGCCTAGGAGCCTGTGTTATCAGGAGCTGAAAAGAGGAGACGACAGCTTGTGCTGAAGAGAGCAGTGGTTGTCAAGGGGAGGTGAAGTGTATTTACCAGATGATATTATTGTAAATTACCTGCAGTCAAAAGAAAAACTTTAATGTTTAAACAAAATATTTAGGTTGTTAAACCATTCTTAAATCTGACTGGAAACTGATTTACAGTCCATTTCACTGGGGTCTACCATTACCAGCACCACAAGTAGGAGCCTGTTTCAGCAAGGGAGTGGCTTGCAGAATTAGGTACAGAAATTCCAATTGCCATTTAAAAACTTCTAAAAGAATTCACGTCAACCACTTCTTCCTTAGTGGATATTTTTACCCTTGGATATTGAGTAAGATGAGTGCAATTTTTGTTTTTAATAAGTTAAGTCTAGATATATTCACGTCTTAAATATTGTAGGATTTTTCACGCTTTTCTAGAACCCTCTTGTTATGCATTCTTTTGGACAGATTTTGCAGTTTTTGACCTCAATTGAAAATTTGCCTGATAGAAGACTACCCGGTCAGGCTCAATAGGTTACATTCTCAGTTGGATGTATTGGCATTTACTGGTGCAGCTTTCATTGCTAAAAGCAGTTGCACACCTGAGACATCTTGTGGCAAATTAGAATATACTCCTCACCAGAGGATTTTATAAAAAAGGCATAAATCACTCCTTTCCCCCGAGTAGCATATTATTCAGTACTATGTGTTGATGGATGGGAGTAAAATTACGTGGTCTTAGAAGTTTCACCTAAGCTGGGGTAAGTTGTCTCTGCTTTTAATAAAGACAGAATATGTCTAGTCTTTCAGATGATATCAATGTTATGTTTATGATGTTCCTGGAAAGTCATCAAGAGAAACAAATAAGGATTGTAGCTCCGCCTAGTGGCGAACAATAGAAGAAAAAATTGATATCCGTGTGACTGTTAGTTTATATAGAATTATAGTATTTGGAAATGCAAAAGATCCTATTTGCTAAAGATACTATCTCTGCGGGAGTCTCATTCCTGGTTCTTAGCTCCTTAGTATAAAACTAGCAAAATTCCCTTTGCTCTTTAGGGATTTTTGGCCTCTGAGGATAGTGGTAGCAGGTTAAAGTGTGAACTGTGGGCACAGGGCACAAACATTATAATAGTATAATAAACAAACAGGAACCAATGTCCCCAAAACTAAGACTCTTCCAAAAGTCCACCACTACAAATACAAGGTGATTCCAAACAAATGGTACAACATTTGTGGTGTGTGGTAATAGAAGGGTTTCATTGGCACTCGCTGGGATTGACCTGCATAATTTATTTGTACCTTTACTACTCATGAGTAATATCACCATCCCAAAGTCATGCTGATAGTACCTGTTTACTGCCATGACCCATTTTATGTGTCTGTGATACATTATTTCATTTATTATTTATATTTCAGTATATAGGAAGTACATATTATATATAGTATATATTACAGCCATATAGGAAGACACTAGTCAGAAGAGCTTTTAATTGAAAAATGTTGACTTGATGCTAAAAATTTTTACTCAGAAAAGCATCATCTGGCAAAATTACTGATATGAGGAAGAATTTCAGGATCAGCTCTTAGTTTTGTATTATGATTTGTACTGGAATCCTTCAGGCAAATAGATGTTATGATATAACCTATTATTCTGGTTATTGCTTTTAATTTAGTCTCATAGAAATAAGTGGTCAAAAAGAGATTTTAGGCCATCTAGCCTGCTCTGCTGATGCAGGACAGTTGCCACAGTATATTCCCTAGTGTTCTGTCTAGAGTAGTTTTCATTAATTTTAAATGGACATTCATTATGTTCCATGTGACACTGAAACTGCATCAGGTTAAGAAAATATTTTTATGTTAACATTGAAGGAAAAGATACTATGCAGCTTGTTCAAGCATTTTTTTAAATCATCTGCTACCACTGGAGTGCAGTACAGCTGTTTTATTATATGAGCTATTTGAAAATCACCATTATTCTCGATTAGACCTTTTGATACAAAGAGAATTATATGACTAATTGCTTGGGTTTCCTTTTACTTTTCTGTCAGATGGGGGGAATCTTCTCCTCCTTTCTGATAATTTCACAATAAGGGGATTCCAAAAATATTATGGGTAGGGATAGGAAAGTTATATTGATTTTCCTCTGGGTACCAGTCCAGTTAGATGCACCCTGGGCATCAGTCCTGGACACCCCATGCAACAAATCTCGAGGACTGATACACATGCATGTTGTACTGTCCCTCTGCTCCCCCTGTCCATTCCATTCTCTTGAGCCAACTGGAGATTAAAATGAATGAAAATCCTCTTATCGGTGCACTACAGAGATCTGGAGTTTTCTCCTGTTGGCTCACAGGAACAGAGCTGGCAAGGGGACGGCAGGGAAGACATGACATGCACGTGCCAATCTATGATGTTGTTAGTTGGAAAGTTCCCCAGCAGAGCAACTGGGGAGTTTTTACTGTTGCAGTCCTCATGCTGAACGGGTGGTAATTTTCTTTCTCAGAGAGATGCTTTGCAAGAGGAAACGTAATTTCCTGGGCCTGTCAACCATGACATATTGAAATCTTGGCTGTATCTGTAGCATTGCAGCTGTGTACTAGGGTTCCAGGTCTGTGTCCTGACCACATCCTTCACTCCCTGGGGCAGCAGGGGCTGGGAGTGCTGCAGAACAACGTGCTCGATTCTTTAGAAGGAGTAAACGCCTCAAGTCGTTTCTTCGTAGTTGACTCCTATAGCCAAAATGCTAGGCCAAAGAAGGGTTCATGGCCTGGCCTCCTCATCCCAAAGGTGGGGAGCTGGGGTCATTGGAATAAGGTGCCTGACAGGGAGAACACAGAGACTCTTGGAAGCTCACGCAAATATAAGTCCTTAAAATCTAAGCGATATAGAAAAGGAAAGCAGTGAAATGTTAATTAGCACTTGTGAAGCAAATAGACACAGGAATTGTGTGTGTCATGTGTGTGTATTGTATGCATACTGCACAATGTTGTGTAATAGCCAGGAAGTCCAGGTAGAACACATCTTTCATATTGCAGAGTATACTAGGAATGGCTTAGTATTCCATTGATTTCAGTGGATGACTGCAGCAGAGCAGATACAGTGGAGGACCTGCAGTGAAAGGGTTTAAAGGATAAATGTGGGATTTATCAAATATTACCTATTAAATGATAGGCCTATTGGGAAATTTAGCTTCCTGGATGATAGAGATTAAAAAGGATTTATTGTTTTGTCAATTCTAAAAGGATTAGGTTTGAACTGACTTCTCAAAGCATGTTTACCAAGCTGATCAATACTCCATTTTAGATTTATCTACTTCAGCTTAAAATAGACAAAAAGATGCCTGCTCCAGGCTCTAGATATCCTGACAAAATATACCTTATAACAACAGGAAATAGAAAAACTCTGAAACACCAGCAGATCTCACAAAAACCCCACCCAACCGCTGAGAACATAACAAAACCCACCTGGCCCTTCAGGTCCCCAAAAACCTCCATTCTCTAAGCAGCCAGTTGAAAAGAAGCATTTTGCAGCTTGCCCTCAAGGTCAGCAGATGCGAACTATTTCAGATCAAAGCTGAGGGGTCCTCTACGAAGAATGTCCTCTCAACAGTCCCATTCTAATAAGCTAGGAAAGTTCCAGCTTGAATGCCTTTGTAGTCTGCAACTATGGCAGTATTGCAGGGGGAAAAAGTAAGTCAAATAGGCAAGGCTCAACCCAATTAGGCCTTTATAGGTTATAACCAACTATTTACATTCCATCCAAAGCCAACAAGCGGACAATGCAATTCAGGAAGCACCAGTGTCACACAACAGTGCCCTTGCATATCATTGGCAGCAGCAAGGAGTAGCAGATTTGGCCCCTCTGGCCCTCCCTCATGACATGTGGAGTGATGAGGCCAAAACTGAGTGATTGGCACACATGGTCAGGGGGCCAAATCAGAGTGAGCACACTGGGCAGTGGGCCGGCCAGTGCTGCTCCTTCTTGCTGCTTCCATGGGGCTGGCTCCTATACCAGAGCTCCCCCCAGGAGCCTGTCCAGCCTTGTCCCACTTCCAGAAGCCTGTGTCCCCTCCCTCTCAAGGATGGGGAATGACACTGCACCTGGTGGGCCGGGCTGGAAGGTGGGAGCTGAGCATGATGCAGACTTGGTGGGCTAGATGCTGGGGCCAGTGGCAGCAGTGCGGATGGCTCCACAGGGATTACTGATGCATACCATGTCAATTTCTCGAGGCACCCCTGGTGTCACATACTCATGGTGAGCTACATCACTTAACAAGTGGATCCACCATATTCTATATTAGCTTCAGCTTTTGAATGGATGTAAGGTGTAGCCCCATCCCATATAGAACTTACTACAGTCATCCTATCTAGAAATGACAAAGGCATAGATTATAGTGCCAAGGCTGGCTTTGAAGACACAGTCAGAATTCTAGTCAATGTTCTTTGGATCTAAAAGCAGATAGGAACCTGATAAGAGTCACACTTTAGTAACAAATGATGGATACATACTCTCAATAAAGGGTCAGATATAATCTTTGTTATACGCTCTGGTTGTCTCCGTTGGCCAGCCATTGCCACCTCAGTTTTATCTGGTTTGAGTCTCAATCAGTTTGCTCTTATTCATGCTTCAATCTCACCCAGTAACTGAGAAATAGACTCAACTGCACCCTAGACAGGATGAAATGGAGATGAGGGTCCTGATTTAGAAAAGCATCCCTGTTCAGGACAGTACATAAACCTGTGCTTAAAGTTAAGCATGGGCTTAATTGCTGTCCTGAATAGGGATAGACTCGGACTTTCCTCAATCAGGTCCATAGAGCTGGAAATCATTAGTATATTGAAAGCATTTCAGTCCATGCCTCTTCACTAACCCTCCTAATGGCCTCATGCACATTGAACAAGATGTATGAGGTGACAGAGAGGAAGCCTGCGCCACCCCATGTGAGAGAACCCATGAGACAGAAGAGCAATTGCCTAACAGTGAGTGCACGAAGCTAGCACAGGGTAGCTCTGTCTAAACCCAGTTTGGTCTTCACGTGAGTTAACAAAACCTCATAATTAACTGTAGCAAAGACTGCTGGCAAATTTGACAATATCAGTATGGACACCCTGTCCTTATCCACTGCCTGAAGGCCATTGACCATTGTAAATATAATAGTCAAAGCCCAGAATGACAAGGGTTTAGGAAGTCAGAGGCATCAAGATACTATGAGTTGTCTTGCTGCAACCTTTTCCATAATCTCGAACAAACATTAACAATTAGATACAGTCACTAATTACAGATTATCAGCATCTAGAGCTGGATTTTGATCAGAGGACATACACGTGCTTCCTTAAGAGCACTTGGTCCTCTGTTCTCTTCAAGATAGCATTGGCCATCTCCTCTAGCAAAGGACCAGTATTTCCCTACTGGCGGTCACTAGCTAGGAATAAGACCAAAGTGCAGGTTGTGGAATGCAGTTTCCCCAGCATATTACTGAGCAACACTGCACAAAACTCAAGCAGAAAACACTGAGCATTTGTCCCCTCCATATATTACTGTGGTTTTATAGATGCAGATGTTTTGGTCTGAATACTGTAAATTTTATCCACAGTGATGCAAGATTTCCACACTCCAGGAAGGATTCTCTTCAGCCAAAGAATAGACATAACTTAGATTTACCAGGCTATCCACCACCTTGAAGAAATCAGCTGATCGTTATTTTGTGAATGCTAGATTAGTAGCAAATAAATGTTTCTTTGCCATCCACACAGCCAACTCCTAGCACAATACTTCTGCCTTAGCATAGGATGAGTGTGAATTCATTCTTCTGTTTTCTTGAAAGATTTTATTTTAAATAACATATATTGATTATGCAAAATGTGTTAGGCGCTGACTTTTACAACATGAAGACAATGTTATCTTTCCATATTGAATTTACAATCTATGCCGCCAAATGTACCAAAAACTATAAGTACAGCGGTTCAAAGGTGTCGTATTACTAGCAGTAAGAAAGATGTCGTTAACAGTTCTAAATATCTCCTACATTGTCAACTTTTCAAGGAAAACACAATTTTTGTTCACCCTCCAACTTTGCCTTACCTTTTCTAGGCCACCCAGAGATCTTTCCATTAGTTTTCACTGAAAAGACACAGGAAATTTTAAATTGTCGAATTAATGAAGATATCACAGAAGAAAAACCTTACAAACTTCTGAAAAAAGAGGACATAATTCAGGATATGAAGACAAGAGCTGCAGTCTCCGATTTCCACCCAGTCAAAAAAATAGTCCTAGTACGTAACCCCTTTTTTTCTAACTTTAAAACTTAAAACCCTCATACCATGTACTTTCAGTGGTAAGGCCCATCCTCATCTGTGAATACTCTAGGAAAACGTATTTTCATTACAATTTTTCATATTCATATATAAGCCTTGAAAAGAAATGTAAAAGGGAATAAATAGTATAATACAAAATAGAAATAAGTCTAGTTATGCCTTTGGATATGTCCTTGCAATTTTCATTGAAGTCAATGAGAATTACACACACATGTGAGGGCAAAACAGCCCTCTGTACAAATTCTGACCCTGATCATCCACCACTAAAGTTAATGATAACTTTGCCATTGACTTAAATGAGCATAGGATCAAGCTTTATTTGTACATTACTTGCTTTCTACTTTCCACTAAATAGCTACAGTTCTTTGAATTTAAGAATTATTTTTTCTTCAGGATTGTGTTTTCTGGTATTGATTACTTAAATATCTAATTCACAATTTTACAGATCTTAGATTAATATATCAGTTGTAATTGGAAGTTGAATGCATGAAACCTTTCTGTTCTTATTCATGCAGGAATATCCAGGGGAAGAACTTCTGATAGTTTTAGATACAGAGTTCAAATATGGACAGAACTTTTATCTTGTTGCAACCGAAGAGGCCAAGGAAAGCTTTTTAAATGTAAGAAAATCCAAACACACCTTCACATTATTCCACATACTTAAAATAACTCACAGTGCTACAGTCACACACACACACTTTGAGATCTGTATTTAGGGTGACCAGACAGCAAGTGTGAAAAACTGGGACAGAGGGTGGGTGGTAATATGAGCCTATATAAGAAAAAGCCCCAAATATCAGGCCTGTCCCTATAAAATCGGGACATCTGGTCACCCTATCTGTATTGTCTCTTCTTCTCTTTCTCTTTGATTCCCATCCATCAGCTCACCAGCAACAATGGGGCTGAAGGAAGTTTTTCCATCACTTTGTATCAGCTTCACAGCCTCATTCATCACTGTGTTTATCCAATACATCCTCAGTTTTCCTCTCTTGCTAGTTGCTTGCACTCTGGTACATATCACCTCATTTGGTATCCTTTCTGGGTCCATTCTTGACCCATGTTCAAACCATTATAGTTGTCTTTCTTGGCTCTTCTGTAACAGCATTATTTCTTGCCCTAGCCATGTTCTTAGCATGTAATTTTTTATTTTCTGCAGTCTTGAATCTCTCAATATTCCCCTCTGCTAGTTCATTTCTACAGTCAATCTCTTATGTTCATCAGCTTTCCTCATACATCAACATTCTGATCCATACTGCAATATCAGCACAATTGTCTCATATACACTGCTTTTAATTTTTATTGAAATGTCTTAGCCTTCCAGATCTTACAGAGTTTTAGGAATGCAATAGTGACTAGTCTGATTCTTCTTTTTATGTCATCAATACAGATCTTCTTCAATGACATGAAAAGAAGATCTGTATTGAACACACTTATAAATAAAGCACTCTAATTGCAAGAATTTTACACTTTAAATTAGTCTTAACATGCAAAATATACCTACAATTTATACTGAAAAAGAGTTTGGGTGAAATCCCAACTCCACTGTCAATGGGATTTTTGGCATTGACTTGATTGGTGTCAAGATTACCATTTCTCATAAAACTGGTAATCACACGTGCAAAATCTCTAGTTTTCCAGATTAGACACATTTCAGTAAGAGATTATAATTAATGAGCTAAAGACTCTTCAAAGGAAGAATATCTATTCAACAAATTGTACTTAGAAAATATATTTTTGAATGCAAAACATTAAAGGAAAACATTAACCTTGTAATTGAAAGTCACATTTGGTTTTGATTTTTTTCCCTACTGTTATTACAAGGAGCACATAAAATTATTATAACTGAAAGATTAGAGAAAACTGTGCTTATTTTCATTGCAAACATTTTTATATAGTCATTTAGACTCTGCTTTTGCAAATATTTGTACACGTGATTTCAGTAGGCCTATTTATTTGCTTGAGGTTATTAACATGCTTAAGTGTTTGCAGGACTGGAACCTTGATTAGTTAGGTCTCAATTCTGCAATGCACTGGAGCACCACTGTATGGACCCCTGTGACCTTCCAAGTGCAGTACACTGCAGGATGAGGGCCTTAGTCATTTTCTCCTTTTGTTCCTGTGCGTCTGTCACACAGCAGCAGGGGAGGGGAAAAAAGCATTTTAATAGAAAATAAAATAGTGATTGTACATAAGAACAGCCATACTGTGTCAGACCAGAGGTCCATCTACTCCAGTATCCTGTCTTCCAACAGTGGCCAGTGCCAGGTGCTTTAGAGGGAATTAACAGAACAGGTATCAGAACAGGGAGTGGATGGGTCTTTACACAAAGTAAAACCTATTTCCCCATGCTATTTTTCCCCCCTACTGTTACTCACACCTTCTTGTCAACTGTTGGAAATGGACCATCCTGATTATCACTACAAAGGTTTGTTTTTCTCCTGCTGATAATAGCCCACCTTAACTAACTACCCTCGTTATAGTCAGTATGGCAACACCCATTTTTTCATGTCCTCTGTGTATATATATGTTCCTACTGTATTTTCCACTGCATTCATCTGATGAAGTGAGTTTTAGCCCATGAAAGCTTATGCTCAAATAAATTTGTTAGTCTCTAAGGTACCACAAGTACTCCTCGTTCTTCTTGCTGATGCAGACTAACACGACTACCACTCTGAAAGGTATCATCAAGTGATTCATCCCCTGTTGCCCATTACCAGCTTCAGGCAAACAGAGGCTAGAGACACCATTCCTGCCCATCCTGGCTAATAGCCATTGATGGACCTATCCTCCAGGAATTTATCTAGTTATTTTTTGAACCCTGTTATTGTCTTGGCCTTCACAACATCCTCTGGGTAAGAGTTCCACATGTTGACTGTGCGTTGTGTGAAGAAATACTTCCTTTTGTTTGTTTTAAACCTGCTGCCTGTTAATTTCATTTGGTGGACCCCTAGTTCTTGCATTATGAAAAGGAGTAAATGACACTTGCTTATTTACTTTCTCCACACCAGTCATGATTTAATAGATCTCTATCATATTGCCCCTTAGTTGTCTCTTTTCCAAGATGAAAAGTTCCAGTCTTATTAATCTCTCCTCATATGGAATCTGTTCCATCCCCCTAATCATTTTTGTTGCCTTTTTCTGTACCTTTTCCAATTCCAGTACATCTTTTTTGAGAAGGGCAACCACATCTGCACACAGTAGTCAAGATGTGGGCATACCATGGATTTATATAGAGGCAATATGATATTTTCTGTCTTATCTATCCCTTTCCTAATGATTCCCAACATTCTGTTAGCTAGTTACAAGGGACTCAGGAGCAGGTGAAGTACATGAAACTACTTTAAACTCCTTTTTAAAAACTGACTTCCTTTCAAATTGACAGTGTCCCTTTAGTATTTATTGGAAAATTCATTGCTAAAAGGACAGGGCCTAATCCTCCAAATCCTTACTCCTGTGAGTAGCCGGATTGACTACATTGAGACTATTTGTGTGAATAAGAATCGGCAACACTGAATTTTTTTTCTACATTTAAATAATATATTTATGTTTATATATGAAAAACTATAAATAAATTCTTTGCAATTACTTTGTCTTATAGCCTCCAGAGGCAGTGGAAGAAGAAGGAGAGACTAAAGAAGGAACGACAGAGGAATACGTTTATAAGCCTCCTGTCCGCAAACCTTGGGTCTCCCTTGGCAGTGAAAAGGAAATTGAAGAAGAATCAGTTAATGAATCTCTTAGAAAGGTCAGAAATTATAAATGTCATTCAATCAAAGTCATATTCTCACACAAATTCTCTGTTAAAATAAAATTAAAGAAGTTCTTTAAATGAACAGAAGGCAGAAAATTTAGAGTTATGCCTGAAATTCTTGTGGCCATCCCAGTTTTGACTGTGATCTTGTCAGATACCACAGCAAAGGAGAGTTGGAACTAGCTAGAAAAACTGAAAGTGCTGTAGGAAGAGATTCTGATGTTTTCCTTTTCCATTTAAGTCCATACATGATCCAATGCCCTGACTGTAATGAAGGCACTCTGCTGCTGGAGATGTAAAACAGAAGTCATGGCCACTTGTGGACATTAAGCATCCCCATCACCATTTGTAAGGTTTGAGGTGGTAGTTTTGATAGCTTTGCCAAATAATTACAATTTAGATAATTGTAATTATTTTTAACTTACTTAAGATCCCAATCCTGCTCCAAACAAGTCAATGGAAAAACTCCCATTAACCTCTGGGAAGTCCAAATTCTCCATGTAGTTTAAATGGGATGCAGTATTCTCCTCCATTTGTTCTGGAATCTGCTGTCTGATATAGCATTGGGCTTAAGTTGCATATAGGCTTTGTGGTGGCTCTCAGAGCGGGGTAAATTTCATCCAGAGAGAAGTGAATGAGTTACTTGGGCAAAGGGACAATTTTGATATCTCAGAGTAACAGGATTAGCCCTTTCAGTGCTAGGAGTAATTTAAAAAATATTCAGAAGTCCTGTACCGTTTGGAAAGATAAAAATATATGATGACATACACTTATTGGTGATTTGGGCTCATGAGAGGGGTACAGAATTTCAAAATCTATAAATGTTTGTGAACAAGTGACCACCAGAAGTGACCTTGCAGATCTCTGAATCTCACTGTTTCAAAGGACTTGACTTTCAAGAATAATTTTCCTGTGGTTATTTCAGAAAATCTCTTATTTTGGGTGTATTGCAGATTAAATATATGATTTCTCGAGTGCGCAGAGAGTTTGGTTCAAAGGTCAAATTTACTGATAGAAATGCTTCAAGTGTGAAAGATGGCTACATTGAATGTACATCCTATCAGGATAAAAATTTCAGCATTATGAAACTTGAAAAAGATGTTGGTGCACAAGTCGTTCCAAAAGTAAGGGAAATGAGTACTCAAACAAAGTGGTAAGTGTGAAATGGATTTACCAGTTTTTAGTAATTATAAAGGGAAACAATCCCTTCATTATTATTTATTAATTTATGTCCTGATTCTGAGCTCACTAACAGTAATGTAAACCAGGAATAACTCATTGGAATCAATGGGGTTACACAGTTGTAAATCTAGTGTGAGAGCAGAATCAGGTCCTCTGAGAGCACCTTTTCAAATACTGTGCAGCTAAGTTCTCCCTCACTTCCGAAGTTGGATCAACCCAAATCATCTTACCAACATTAGCAAAAATTAACATACACCTCTACCTCGATATAACACTGTCCTCGGGAACCAAAAAATCTTACCGCGTTATAGGTGAAACCGCGTTATATCGAACTTGCTTTGATCCGCCGGAATGTGCAGCCCCGCCCCCCAGAGCACTGCTTTACCACGTTATATCCAAATTCATGTTATATCAGGTCGCGTTATATTGGGGTAAAGGTGTAGTTAGCTTTCCATTTTTTGTACTTCATAAGGCTTCTTTAAAAAAAAAAAACTTTCAAATTTACCTGTGTTAAAATTTGTTCCAACTTGCTTAGGACCTATCCAAGAAATGCAGCCACACAGTACTTTCCTAGAGAGTTCTCAGGTGAAGAAAAAGAGCTGTGTTTGTCATCTGAGGATCTGAAAGAATTTATTATCTCAGTGTTTTTAAGGTAAAAATGTTGCAATAATATGCATTAAAGTTTACCTTCAGTAAAATGGTACACAGAACTATACAACAGGTGTCACGATATACTTAGGTTTATAACTGTTAGTTTTAAAATCAAGACAAAAAACGGAATTCTCTGATGCATGCATTCCCAATCCATGCTCTTCTGATGTGCTTTGTGGAAGGTGGTTTCAAATTTCTAAAAGAAGTTAGTCAGCTGTTAAGCCACAATTAAATTTCAGATGTTTCAAAGTGTCTGTCAGTAGGAAAGTTTTTAAAGTATATGTCTCACTCATTTCATGTGTTTTTCCATACTCTACGCCAGTGGTGGGCAACCTGTGGCCACAGGTTGCCCACCACTGCTCTACACTGTCACTTTTGCTAATTATTGAAGTACTTCCATCATAGTAATGCTATTGCATACCCGTCCAGTAACGTGACTAACACCTTCCTCTGAAGCATCAGACATTGGCTACTGTCAGAGACAGAATACTGCTCTAGATGGACCAGTGGTCTGGTCCAAGTAGTGCAGTCCCTATGTTTCTATATTCTGCATCTTCCTAGCCTATTTTTCTTCTTACTTGATACTGTAATAGGTTTGTGACATCACATTCATTTACATGGGAACAAGTAATACAGTTCATGACAAATTCATTTTCATGGGTAAACAAAAAATTGTGGGCCAGATCCTCAGCTGGTGTAAATGGACATAGCTCTATTAAAGTCAGGGAGCTACATCTATTTATACCACCCGAGGATGTGGCCCTGACTCCTCTGCTGGAGTAAGTAGAAGGAGGAACTGTAAACCGTGAGGGCCCAGTCCTACAGCTCTTACTCACTTGAGGAGTCCACTGAAATCATTGGGGCTCCAGGGTTGGGTAGTAAACTTCAAGAGCCTAATCTAAGCCCACTGAAATCAAATCTATCTGAGCACACACAAGTGAAGTGATAGCACAGTATGTCTATTTTTTATTAAGTGTATTTGAATGTGAAGGGCTCTCTTGAGAGTAGTGACCAGCACTGGGTAACCATTGTGCATACCACTTTGGGAGATGTGATCATAATTTTTAAATGAAAGATGTCTCTTTATTGAATTAATGGGTAATTATCCCATTGAATAATCACATCTAACATTTTTGAAAATGTTAACTATTATTTTCATAACACAGAGTGGAAATAGCATTGCAGCAAAATGAAATTATGAATGCCTTTTTTGATGACTGGAAAGCATTAGCAGAAGATGAAAGTGCCTTTGGTGGCAAGTCAGATGCTTACCTTAAGGAATACCAATCGTTTACAGACCTGCACTATCTGAAGCATAGAACAGTTAGCTGTGTTTGCTGGCACCCAACCATTTATGGTAATGCTTATAAAATATATAGTTCATGCCTGAAATAGTTTGAGAGCTTTAAAGTTTAAATTGATAAAGGTTTTATTGGCTTTTAAATGTGGAAACCACTGATTTGAGATAAAGTGGGATATGGACAGATATTGTGTAGAATTCAAAGAGGTAATGTTGTAGGCCAGATGATTTCTTGTGCAAGTGTATAGTAGAGAATACATAGGAAGGAAATTTTCCCCTTGTGAGATCCATTTAAAGGGACTCTAATTGTGCTGGACCTAATTTCTTTCTCATACTCTCCCAGAAGCACACACTGCTCCATGGAGCCCTGCTTCTCTTTCAACTTCTCCTCACCACTTGCCTATGTGGCTCCACCTGAGTGCAGGGAGCACCAGTAGTCATTCTGAATGCTTCCCAATATTTCCTTTGGGGTATTGCAGCTCCACACATTCCATTGAATAGCCAACACTGCAGGATGCAAAGGAAATCTGCCTTCTTTTTAAGTATAACGACAAAGGAATTGGTTTCTTAATGGGTGCCCAAGAGCATAACCATGTCTGTCACGTTATTCCAGTTTTGAGATTAGAATTTAACGACTCTTAGCAAAAATATTGAGTTATATTCTGGTCTTGGGCTTCCATCACTCATTTTTAAGGTGCCTAATCATTCATTAACTAAAATTATTGCTTTAAAGGTGACCTACAGTGGGGGAAAAAATTGGCTATGTATATAAAAAGGAGACAGCCAATTTTTTCTCTTTACAGGTCACCTATAAAGCAATAATTAACAGAGCCATTAACACTTGAAGTGGGCATGGCATTGTTTTTTTTGTAGAAGTGCTGAAATTTTCCCTTTATCGACGATGAAGTTGTTTGTTTTCCCCTCGATCAGGGATTATAGCAGTGTCAGTAACAGAGCGGCTTTCTTATGAAGAACGCATTACCCAATCTGGTAAACTGTTGTTGCAGAAGTCACCAATTCTTTTTTGGAGTTTCTCTGACCCTATTCACCCTCAGGTATTTAAACAGGATTTTAAAATATTCAAATTATTCAGACAACAAAGGAACAATCTTTCCAACATGGCTGTATTTCTCAATTGATTATTATTTTTTCTAGTTAATGCTGGAGTGCCCTGAAGACATCTACTGCTTTGAATTCTGTCCATCTGATCCCAATATCATTGCTGGAGGCTGCATGAATGGACAGGTGTTGGCTCCTTTCTTCTTAGTTCTATTATTTTCTATATTGATTGTTCTAGTCAATCTTCATTTTTGAATTTTAATTTATTACATTAGTGTATCTGCACTAAATAGTGAATATTCAGTGTTCTTGAACAAATGGAAAATGCAGTATGGCAGCAAACTTGGTAGTTTGTATAAACTAGTGAAGCACAGTCAAAATACACATGGCCAAATCATACCACTTGTGGGATAAGTTCCCAGGTTTCAGCTCCCATTGTGGTAGTGAAACAGGGTTTGTACCTTTATTGTGCAGGTATGGGCAATGAAGTCTCTTAACCCATGGATAATGAAGTATATGCAAGGAAATCCCATTGCCTGCACTTTACTTCCTACTCCCCTGTTCCTTTTCAGTTTCCTAAGGAACCACATTCCTAGTGGCTCCCTACCTATGTCTGGATCTAAATCCCCCTTGTGAGAGAGGTCTGACAGCACAAGAGAGTATTCCACACCGAATAATGCTGTGGACAACTGTTTAGACAGTGATCCTCATTGACTCATTTTTTTTCTTTAATACATTTTGCTGTTTTGTTAAGTAATTTATCAGAATGAGTATCTTAGGTTTTTCCTCCACAGAATTGCCTCGGCACATTGCCACTCTTAGGAGTATTGCATACTATTCTTCATGTCCCAGAACCACTAAAGGGACTGGGTTGACTAAAAATGTCCACTTCTAGTATCTAAGTGGCTAAGCTAACTGAAAGCTGTAGACCCATCCAGGCCTCTTGGTTCCAGAAACTGAGCATTTTCATCCATTGATAGCAGTTCATAGAAAAAAACATAGAAATTACCATGCTTGATCAGATGTCTGTCTAGTGCAGTATCCTGTCTGCCAGGGGACAGCACCAGATACATCAAAGGAAGGGAGAATATGTAAAGAAGTTTTGGTCTTGTGAGAGTCTGTGATCATAACTGCTTCATGGTTTCAGTAGATGCTTGTCTTTAGGTGGGCTATGCTGCCTTTATCCTTCATCTCCAATATGGCAGAACGGTAGGCCTTTCCTTGGACCAAGAGTACCTGAATGCCTGTTACCAGTTGCACCAGGCCATGTCCAGATCCACGTCCCTGCTTGTACTTCATTGTGGCTTTAGAATACGAATGCTTCCCATCTTTAGAGTTCTCCTCCTTTTTTGGTTCTAGAGGGGAAATCAATAAAATATGAACATGATAGAGGATATATAAAATGGTAAATGGTACAAAAGATACAGTTGGGCACCCCATTTATCCTCTCCCATAATACAAAAACAAAGAGACGGAGAATCATAGAAGATTAGGGTTGGAAGAGACCTCAGGAGGTCATTTAGTCCAACCCCCAGCTCAAATCAGGACCAATCCCAACTAAATCATCCCAGCCAGGGCTTTGTCAAGCTGGGCCTTAAAAACCTCTAAGGATGGAGATTTCATCACCTCCCTAGGTAACCCATTCCAATGCTTCATCACCCATCTAGTGAAATAGTTTTTCCTAATATCCAATCTAGACCTCCCCCACTGCAACTTGAGACTATTGCTTCTTGTTCTGTCATCTGCCACCATTGAGAACAGCCGAGCTCCATCCTCTTTGGAATCCCCCTTCAGGTAGTTGAAGGCTGCTATCAAATCCCCCCTCAGTCTTCTTTTCTGCAGACTAAATGAGCCCTGTTCCCTCAGCCTTTTCTCGTAAGTCATGTGCCCCATCCCCCTAATCATTTTTGTTGCCCTCCGCTGGACTCTCCAACTGGTCCACATCCTTTCTGTAGTGGGGGGCCCAAAACTGGACACAACACTCCAGATGTGGCCTCACCAGTGCCGAATAGAGGTGAATAATCACTTCCCTCGATCTGCTGGCAGTGCTCCTACTAATGCAGCCCAATATGCCGTTAGCCTTCTTGGCAACAAGGACACACTGTTGACTCATATCCAGCTTCTCGTCCACTGTAATCCCCAGGTCCTTTTCTGCTGAAATGCTGCTTAGCCAGTCGGTCCCCAGCCTGTAGCAGTGCATGGGATTCTTCCGTCCTAAGTGCAGGATGATGAAATTGAGAGGAAATGCATTTAAACTGTTATAAAAGAAATACCTTCTTTACACAACACATACTTAATTTGTGGAGCCACAAGATATTACTGACCCCAGGAAATTAAAACAATTCAGAAGAGGATTAGACATTTTTATGGACTGGGGAAGTTTTATTCCCAACTTTCATTAGTTAATGTTGGTTTATGAAACATTAACGTTTATATCCCATATAAATGTTTTATCCTGTCTGTAAACATTCTCATCATCCATAGAAATGTCTAATCCTTTATTGAGTCCTGAGGATGTGATGGCATAGAAGCAGTTTTTCAGTCCACAGCCTCAGCAATCACTTTAAAGGTGACACTTAGAAATGCTTGATCAGTGTGACAGGCTGCACAGACCAGCAAATTGTTAACGGACTCAGATGGTTCTAGGATTTGCAGTCTGTTGCACCAGACTGCTACAGTGAGGGTCTGCAGAGGCAATATCTTAAAAAAACCCACCACCCTCCAGTTCTGGCATCGTAAGTAGACTTCCTCCTTCTACTTTCAAACAGTGCTCGTATTACAGTTCAGAAATCTGTTTTAATCTATCGTTTAAACAGAAAAAATACTTTGTAAGGACGTTCATTTCTCCTCATAGGTTGTACTGTGGGACATTTCTGAGTATGAAGAAAAGCTGCAGAATGCTAAAACTGGTGCTGGTGGAAGCAAGAACACTGCTGTTAATATGGTTAGTACTTGAGTTCTGTATTTAGTGCTGGAGTATGCCCTGCTGTGAATAAAAAAAGGGAAAATGAGAGGAAGTTAGGAAATAAATATGGGAAAGGGAATGCAGGCTTAAAATGAAGGAAATATCAGCCTGGCAATGAAGTACTAACTAGACTGTTTGTATTCCGATACACGAGGCAACAAAATAAATCTTTATCAAAATCTCATATCTACATCACCAACCCAGATAAATAATATTACTGTAATTGACACAGACCAGAGATACAATAGGGCATTGTTATTTATTGAGCACCAACAGTGTATTCAGCCCTACCCCCAGGAAGCTACCTGTCACAGGGTGGGACTCACCGGTGCAGCGCCTCCTGCTGGTCGTCCAGGGAATTAGCATTTCCAGCCTCCAGAGCACCCTCTGCAGGCTGGTGTCCCGTTTGCCGCTGGACACAAGTCCCTCCTGGATCCCGGTGCCCCTTTCAGGCCGGGGTGCTGCCTCCTGGCAGTACCCCCACAAATCTGGGTCTCCCCTCCCCGGGGAACCCCCACCCTCTATCCCCACCTCGCCTCAGTCTTGGGCTACTGCCAGTCACCATCTAGCCCCTGCTCACTGGGGCGGACTGCAGTGTAAAAGCCACTTATCATAGGCAAGGGGCATTTTGGACCTGCTGCCTCTGCCTGCCCTTGGGCTGCCCTCTGCAACCCCAGTACCTTCTTTGGCCTTTAACAAGGCCTGCAGCCTGGGGGGGTTTCTAGGCCGGAGCTCCCCAGCTCCTCTGGCCTTCCCCCAGCCCTGCTGCTCCAGTCTTGGTACCCTCTCAGCTTCCAGGCAACCAGGCCCTTCCCTCTCTAGCGCATGAGAGAGACTCTCTGTGCTCCTGGCCCATTGCCCTCTTATAAGGGCTAGCTGGGCCCTGATTAAGCCAGCCTCAGCCTGATTGGGGCGTGGCCCCCCCAGCTAAGGCTGCTTTCCCCATTCAGCCCCGCTTTTCCTTCCCTGCCACAGCCCTCTCCCCGGGTTGTTTTAAGCCTTTTCAGGCAGGAGCAGATGACCACCCTGCTACACAACCGCATAGATCAAATCAATATAATATATTGGATGATGGTATAAACTGAAAGCAGAACAGAAATTTTCCCCAGTGCTAAACGTGTATATGGAAGTGTGTTTTAAAGGACAGATTTAAAGGATGGAGGGAAGGTGGTTTGGCTCACGGAATAAGGGAGATAATTCCAGGCAGAGTGTGTGGTATGGAAGAAGGCATGAAGATGAGAATGGAAAGAGGATACAAAGTAGGTAATTAGAAGGAAGGCTTGAGAGCACAGTGGAAGAAATAATGCTATATTGGAGGTGGCTGGAGCAATTGTGGACATAATTTTTACAGTATGGTATGCCAGGATCTGATTCAAAGCTGACTGAGACTTTCCATTGGCTTTGATGGGCTTTAGATCAGACCCCTAGAAACGTTTCTAGATTGAACTAAAATACTGTAAAGGGACATTAACAATATGTGCAGTTTCCTTTTTTTTTTCTTGATAACTAATGTTGTATTTTGCAAAACATACCTTTTAAAATGTATCTTTTAAAAACTTCTCTAGCCAACGTTTATACAAGCACAACAAAGTGGTAAGGAACCACATTTTGTGAGATATTGTGCAGTCTCTTCTATAGAATATGGCCATAAAACAGTAATAACAGATATACACTGGCTGCCAGACTATTTTGAGGTGAGTTTCAATTGATATTTTATTACTTTTTCTTTATATTTTTAACAAACCACTAATAAAATCAGTGTGTGAACTGCAGATCAGGTGTTACAAGATGAAATTATTTATAATAATCTCAGTAGTACTTGGGCTCAGTATTTCTGACTGCATCCCAGAATGCCAAACAATGTCAATCCGGTCCCTCTCATGCTCTCTGTACTTTAGGATGGTACTCCACTTTCACCTTTTATTACAGCTGACTCAGATATGTAGCTGACCTTATTATAAGATTTCTATAGCTTTACTCAGAATTACATTAAAGATGTTTTGATAACTACAGATGGGATTTCAAAATATATTAACTCTACTATGGGAATTCCTAGCCTGACACCGAGAAGTTAAAGCAATAACTTCTTAGGTGACCTAAACAACTTAGTTGCCAGAAATGACTTCACTAACAGATCTCCTTTTTCTAGATAGAGGTTGCACCCACAAAAATTACACCTACATTTTCTTTCTATCCTATTCATAGTGCTCCAGCCATAGTATCTTAAGGGCCCATTCAGCTCCCTTTCAAGTTAGTGTGGGAGGGAAAGAGGGCTCCCAGGAGTCAGCCCTACGTGATCATTTGCTGTCTAAGTGGTAGGATTAGTGAAGTGTGCAAAAAAGAGGCCAGCCTGAAAAATCAGACCCACAACCCAAAGTGGATGTTATCTTGAGAATTTCTTGTAACTAAGTTTTTAAGACTCAGTTGCTACTGCATTAACAGTCGAGTGAAGACCGTGGAGAAGACAATGCACAGACATCATTGGAAGGAAGATTGATACATTTGCACATTAATAATTATATTGCGATAGTACCCACAACCCCCTCTTGGTACTGTACATACATGTATAAAGACAAGGCCTCCCCAGAAGAGTACATACAAATTTGCCAGTGGTTCAACTCAGGGTATGTCTACAGCAGGGGTGGCCAACCTTTGGCTCCGGAGCCACATGCGGCTCTTCAGAGGTTAATATGCAGCTCCTTGCATAGGCGCCAACTCCGGGGCTGGAGCTACAGGCGCCAACTTTCTAATGTGCTACAGGGTGCTCGCTGCTCAACCTCTGGCTCTGCCCCAGGCCCCGGCCCCACTCCACCCCTTCCCCCAAGGACCCTGCCCCTTCCCCTCAGTCTGCCGTGCCCTTGCTCCTCCTCCTGCCCCCCAACCTCTGAGCCTCCTGCACACCACAAAACAGCTGATCGCAGCGGGCGGGAGGC
>NW_020664561.1:40185026-40203589 GCF_002925995.2 Terrapene triunguis | reverse complement strand
GCCGGCCCTGTATGCAAGGGAGTGCATTTCATCCACTGAGTATGTAGTTTTCTTAAACAAACTGTATGATGCTTATTTAGCTACAGTATATGATTAAAAACAGAGTGAGGACAAAATGTGGAGTAACTATATGCCCTAGTGTACAAAAGTAGCTATAAACTAGTTCTCCAAACTCTTGCATCTATTCCTATACTAATTTTGAAGATAGAAGATAAAAAAAAAATATTATACAAAAGCTCATTGAAAAGTTAAAATGATTTTTAAGCATACGAAGAGCAATAATCTACAATCTCTGGTTTTGTGGAGCTCCCTATTATTTTGGGATCTTCGAGCCCCCAAAACTACTATTCAGAATTCAACTGAGAAGGCAAAAGATGAGAAGGCTATTGAGGCTCCCCCTGATGTGCCGACTACTTTTAAACATCTGGATCTCTCCTGGAGACCTCTCATTAAGGTACTGTATATAATGTATAATCTTGCAGAGTTGTCATGGCATTTTTAAATAAAAAAAACCACAGTGCAGTCATGCTAAATTTAGTAAAAAAAAGTCATGGTTTTAGGGGGAAAGGTATGAAAATGCAGTTCTACCTCTTCAGAGACAATATACCTAAATCCCTTCACTGCTGCTGCCTCTTTGCCCTGCCAACAGGGCACCAACCACCTGCAGAAGCACCCTCTGCCCCAGTAGCCCAACCCTAATCCCACTGGTCAAACCTGAGTGGCACTGTGACCCTGTGCACTAGGTCACAATGCCCGGAGTGGGGAGCCAAGTCCAGACCTGCAGGATAGAAGCCACTGCTGTGGGGTGAGTGTATACAGGCTCACTCTCCACCCCCTCACCCCAAAACTTACCATGTAAATGTTCACAGTATTGTGATTTTCCTTTTAATTTTGTTGTGATTCGTGTAGGGGAAGACCATATTTTATCCCTATAACATCAACAGAATAGGACAAATATTTTCCAAACTTAGCTTACAAGAACTTTAAAATGATCTAAGAATTTCTGAATAAACGCAGGCTGCAGTGGAAGTAGTAATGTATACGAGCATTTTTACCAGCAGGTTGTCTCTTCTGGTCAGAGCAGGTCTAGAGACATTTTTGTTAAAACACGAGTGGCCACTGGGGCTACCACCAGTGGAGCTGACATTGAAGTGGCAACAGTGAGAAATTTTAGGGGGAAAAGCATAATGTAGACTGGACCACTGAGTCACATTTTAACTACTGCTAGCAAAGAAGGGGGTGGAAGCCAGGGTTTGTGGAATCTGAAGAATGCACTTCAGACTGACAGGTCTTTACCATTACAACAGAAAGCAATTTAGCCATATGCTTCGAGTGTTTGACAAAATGAGTTATCAAATACTCCCTTTGTACTAAACAGGCAAACCTATCCAAGAGCGACACAAGTGGAGACTATAGTCCTACTAAAATTAGCCTAGTGGAAGAGCATTTCCATTACAAAATGCAAGGTAATATTTTCAGTTTATATTTTTGAGATATAAGTATTTTCATAAGATGATTTTTCTCTGTATATAGAATAAAAGATAAGCAACATAAATATACTGTAACGAATGGATCTGTTTTCCTAAATTTACTGGTATATCATGGCACTGAAGGTAATGAGCACATACAATATGAGAAGAACAGAATCTCTACCAATGGGTCACAGGTTATCAGCTCTCATTAGAAGTTATACTAGCAAGCTGTTTTTCTCAGGAGTACTTACTCCCATCAAAGTGAATTGAGCCTTGGTCAGTACTATGTGTGATTTCCTCCTTTAGAGCCACTGTTAGAAATGTATTAATCTGGGGGTTTATTTTAAATGAACCTTTCCTTACTTCATTTTCTACTCCTTAGGCAAGTCTTCTATTTGCTCACTTTGCAGCAGAAATTATTAGTCTCTGTACGAGAATACTTTCAGAGAAAGTATTCAGAGAGCAAACCTATCTTGCTATCTTAGGTACTTGTAAACTCCCATTACCATAGTATTTGAGTGTTACTGCCACACAATCTTTAATGTATTTATCCTCACATGTCCATCAAAGGTAGAGAAGTGCTATTACCCCCATTTTACAGAGGGGTAAACTAAGGCACAGAAAGGCTAAGTGATTTGCTCAAGGTCACACAGGTCACTGACTGATCAGGTAATTGAACCCAATTCTTCTGAGTCCTATGCTAATGTGTGGACCATCCTTCCTCCCTGCATTGGTAAAGTAACAATCAAAAGGAAAATATTGAAAAATCATTAAAGTCTTTGGAGAATGGGGAAGGCAACAGAAGGGGGATGAGGCAGATTTGGAAGGGTGAAAGATCATCAGGTGGGTTTATAAGGTTTGGAGCAAATTAGTATCAATGGGACAGCATGTGTCCTTAAAAATACTTTTGGAAATCATTACCACACTGACTCTGAAGCACTACAACTCTGTTACTAAGATGTGCTGGATCAGATTTATGTACTGCCCACTACTAACTGCAGTTGGTGTAAATAAAAAGTTTATAAATAATTCTACAAACTCACTACCTTAAAATATTCACATAGCAAACTTCAAATTCCCCCAAAATGCCCCCCAAAAATGAGAGAATGCAAGAGACACACTAATCTTTCAGCTGTCTAGTTCTAACTTGCTACTGAGCCCTCGTCAAAGAAGGAAAGTAAGAATTCTGGGACAACAGAATTCATTGTCAATTGTCTTTATCAAGTTCTCAAGATACATAACACGTTTTAGAACAACACAGACTCCAGCAAGTATTAGACATTTCATTACTGGTGATCATGTTTTTCCCCTTAGGCTGAAAGGGACATTGCCTAGTCAAGTTTGGTCTAAACGAAAGAAAGACCAAGAGAAATATTGCTGTAGTTTTTAATTCCAATATACAGTCACGGTTAGCAGCCAACAAGCTCCATCTAGAGAGCAAATACATCTATACCAGAGAAATTTTACTCATTTGTATAGTCCCACTGAAGTCAATGAGACCACTTGGGTGCATAAATGTTCATAGAATTGGGCCCAGACTCAGTTATGCTCTGAAGTCAGGGTTTTCCATCACACCTTTTCCAGCAGTGCTTAGGATTCTCAAGTGACAGATTTTTCTGTCTATCATCCCAGACCCACAACCCTGCTTATCCATTTACATGGCTGCAGCAGAACTGTCTCCACAAGCACATCCTGTATTGTGAGTTTTTCTTAGCCTCTCCCATTTAGGGTGACCACCTTTTCAAAAGGCAAAAGCAGGACACATGCAGGAGCCCCGCCCCTTCTGTGACTCCACCCCTGCTCCTCCTCTTATCCCTGAGTCCCTGTCCCCTGGCCAGGCCGAAAGCCAGAGCCAGAGCCAGGCCATGGTAAGAGTCAGCCTGCTGTGGGGAGCCCTGGGTCCTCCAACTGCTCCGGGCGGCTCTTACCGTGGCCTGGCTCCAGCTTCTGGCCTTGCCATGGGGGAAGGGACTCCGGGGTAAGAGGAGGAGAAGGGGCAAGGCCTCATGACAAAGGGGGGGGGATAAGGCGAAACTCAGCCCTCCCCACCCTGGAACAGGCTGACGCTGCCCCTGAGCCTTGGAAGGCACGGAGCGGGCGCTGCAGGGAATCTGTGACAAATGCCGTCCCGGAGTCATTCAGCCTGGGACTGGGTCTTGAAATCCGCATTTTGGATTGTCCCACCCAATTTAGGATGGGTGATCACCCTCTCCCATTGCTACAACAGTGTTAGAGCTCTGCTGGGGTAGCAACATTGGGAGTACTAGTGTAGACTGGTCATCGGCATTTTAACCACTGCGTTGTGTAAACTGGCCTACTCTAGTGCTCCCGCTGTGGCTGCCACTAGTGGAGCTGCATCAGTGGTAGGCAACTGAGGGAGATTTTATGAAAAATCTAAAGTGTTGGCACCACAAGAGTACGGCTTAGCCTGCCTTCTATTGCTAGCAATCTGTATGTGCTCAGCCTCTTTCCCCCAGCTAGAGTTAAGGGAACGTTCCTTCCATGCCATACTAGGTTCACTCTTCTCTGGAATTTTCTTCCCTTCTTTATTTCTTGAAAGTTCTAATCCCTCACCCTTGAATTACCAGTAAGGAAAATAAGATGTCTGATCTAGTAAATTTCCCTATAACACCAAATGATTATATTCATACTCTTTTCAAGATAAGATGCAATACCAAATCAAACCAGAAACGTTTGGAGATGAAAATCCTTATAAGCAGTTAAGGGTCCCTTCAGCCAAACCTCTTAAGATACTGGAGAATATCGCCACCAACTTTTTTGTTGGAACTGAAGTAAGTTAAACATTTTGATCATCATTTATGACTGATAATTTTTAAAATAGTGGGGGTGTGCTGGACAATTTACACAGACTGGTGCATGCACATGTTTTCTTTATGAGTTAATCAGTAGTTTTTTCACTCTGAATTTGCCGTGCCTTTGTACCCCATTTTGACACATTTATATAAATATTTTACTTTAAAAGATTGCTGGGCCATACACTCATGCTTAAAGGCTGCGATTGAAAGTCACTGGGAGTGGGGTGGCTAATTCCCTTAGGCTCCATTGGAAATCCCAGCCAAAAGGTGTTGAACTTAATTCTTAAACCCAGGAACACAGAAAATGTCTTTATTCCCATTGCCAGAACTATTAGGACAGTAATATTTATTGCAGGGTTTCCCCTAAAGGTCTCATGAAAGCTTTATCATATTTTCAATTTTTCCCCTAATTTAGTCCTGTATTAAAAATAAGCCTAATGTTCCAGCTTCTACCTCATTTAAACTAGATCTAGCTGCCAAAATTGAACAATTTAAAAGGGTGTCTTAAAATTTCCTGCATTTCTTCCATTTTGGGGTTCCCATTGAAATCATTTTTCTCTCTTGCTGCCACCTTTTCCTAAAATTGTGGGGCAAGGTCCATACCATAAATGTGAACTATTCCAGCTCTACATGAAGAATGCCCTATAAATGCTGATCGGTGACTGCAATTTTTTTAAAATTAAAACAACCCAACTGATAAAGTAATGTGAACATTTGCCCCATTTCTGTAGTCGTGCTAAAACATGTTCAGATTAAATGTATCTAAAAATTGACATTTAGTAAAGAGACTCCAATTTTACCAACTAAAAATAGGCACATTTTGACTAAAGCTTTTGCTATAAATATTTCACCCAGCCTCCATTTGCATTTATTTGATTTCTCTGGCATCACAGGATGGTGAAGTTATTTATTCCGACTGGAAGATGGAAAGAGAGAGCGACTCAGGAAGGCTGATTAGTAAGTTCAAGTTTTTCACCATCAACTAAAACTGTCTTTTTAAGCTAATGGACGGACAGATGGATATAGAGGATACAGACATAGATTTAAGCCTTGTTTTATTACACGGAGATGTAAGCTTTGTAGGACGGACTCTTGCCCTGTCTGCAATAGGAATTTGACTCATTGCTGGCAACAGGCATCAGCAAAGAGCCTCCAAACTGGTGTTGAAAATGATTTGACTGCCACTGTAGAATGAAGAAAACCTTTTTCAATACCATTACCGAATGCATGATCAGTGATCCTGAAAACAGTTTTGTCCCATTTACACTAGTAATTAAAATGTTTTTAACACCAGCTCAGTGGGACCTGTTGCAACTGTTGCCAGCAATGGGTCAATTTGTTTGTATAGATGGAGCTTAAATGTAAGCTGATGCCCTGTAAACAGTTTTGAAGAAGACCATTTCCAGACACAGAATAGCAGCAAACGTAGCAGTGGTAGAAATCTCCTCCTTCCCAAGTCTTTTCACTTGAAAGCTTAATTGTGACTATTTAAAATAGGAAATTGCATTTTTCTAAAACACAACAAAATTAATTGAAAAACCTATATTAATACATCATTTGGCTGCACAGTTAAAATGAAAATGTCTGCAAATCCAATAGGTCCTTAGAGTGACATTAGCTTAGCCACATGGTACATTCTGAGTAGTATATTAAAAACTGAAATGATACTATATTAAATATTAAACCATTCATTTAACAATATAAAAACAAAGGAAATACATAGTATGTATGTCGTGCAACTTGGCTGACAATGTTGCTGCAGGAATCCAAACTTCTGTATTTCCTGGCTTTTTAATTTTAACTACATTAGTGTAGCTTTTGCATTTAAATGACGGATACTAAAAATATTCCAGTGTTTGTAACTGAGGGATTCAATAAAGAGGGTTACGTTGTGAGAAGCTAGAAGTTTTAAGCTGCATTTTAATGTCTTATTGTTTCTATCATGAACTAAGAAATGCTTGCTGAACTAACAGTTTTATAGGATGATGACTAAAGATATTCAATTTATAGACATAAATAAAAAGCATATTTTAAAAAAACTTCTCAAATGATGTCAGTATCTCACAAAAATGTACACTGAACAATAAAGCAAATAATAATAAAGCTAATAATATCTGAATTAATGAAAATTCTCTAAAGACAAGTACAGTGCCTTCTATAGCACCCCACTAGGATCTCCTTCCTCGGGGACGAATGCCTGAGAGTTATTAGAAAATTAGAACAGAGACTTAAAGAGAAGAGATTGTATTAAACTAATCAAAATGCAAGGGCCTGTAATCAGGTACTTAAGTGTTTTAACCAATTGGCAGGCAGGCACAACTATGGAAGTTTGATATCACAGTTTTCTTGGGCAAAACTGCAGACGTACATTTGGGTTGAGGCCGCTTTTATCTGTGCTAGTCAGCTTCAGAGCACATGGATCTGAGGCACAAAAACCCAGGAGAGGGAATCTATAAAGATAATGGATCCAATCCTGCAGTAGTTATTCCAGAAAAACTCCTACTAGGCTGAGGATTGTAGGATCAATTTCACTATCTTCAGAAAACTAGAGTTACAAGTAAATAATTGTCCTTTTCATTCCATTAGGTCAGAAACCAGCTAACAAATACACCATCCATGATGGAATTGTCCATACTATACAAAGATCTCCATTTTTCAAAGACATCATTCTTAGTGTTGGAGGCTGGAATTTTGCCATATGGAAAGAAGGTGTTACAGTAAGTTACTTTTGGCAACAGACAAACTATAGTTGATGGAGAAAAGAATAGAGTAACTACAGGATATAGCCTCAGGGACAATACTCACGGAAATGATGGTAGATGGCAGAGCTGGCCAGTTTGAAAATAAATTGGGTTAAAAAAATAAGCTATTTTCTCCTGCCAGAGCGAAGCTTTTAAAAATAGTGTTGTAAACTTGGCTCCAACGGAGGAAGCAACTTTCTCTAATACCAGCTTTTGTGACAGTTGTGGCTTCTGCCCAGGCTATTTACATTTCAAGCAGTCTGTTGTGAGTCAGAGGAGCTGAGAGTAGAGGTAGGATGTGCTAAACAATACTACAGGCTTAAGGAACCCCTATTAAACAAAAGTAATTGGAACAACAGAGTAAAAGAGACAGCAAACAATAATTCATTATCTCTTTTTTCCCTTTGGAGTTATAGCACATCGAAGGGCAAAGTGACTAGTTACAGGGAAAAAGAAATGCACTATTCTAATCTAAAGATAGCAAAGGCAAGGATGGCTATGGTAGCATCCATACCAGTGAGGAATGGGTGCGGTCTTTTGGCCAGCCAAATATTGAAAAATATGTTTCTTACTATTGCTGCCATCTGGGAATCCAGGACTTTAGTTGGATCTAGCAAAACCCATATTTTTTGTTTGTCTTGTTTGTCAATTGGTAGACTCCCTCAACTGAGGGAATGGGCATCAACTTTTCCACTTCCCTACAACACTTCTCTTTATCAGTCAACAATATACAGGCTGGTTTTGACACCATAATTACTTGTGTAGTGGGATCACTCAGAAATGGTAATGGTTCTCACATTACACAAGCAGGAGTCTGGAAAGAGTTCTGACTGGGTTGGTTTTTTGGTTTTGATTGTTTTGGTTTCTGTTACATTGACTTTTTTTTTTTTAATTAAGAGCGGCCCAATCCTTCAATCATGCTGCTCATCAAAAAGATATACTATAGGACATTGGTCCTTATCAAGAGCAGGAGTTTTCTTCATTGGTAGAGAAGATGGAAATATTGATATTTGGGACCTACTGGAGAAAACACATGAGCCATCCCAGACCCAGAACATCTCTATATCAATGATCACCTGCATCAAACCCTGGATTGTCTCTTGTATGTTGTCGTGATTACACTTTTCCATTACACTGTATCTTAAAAATAAATTATACCATGATTCTGGAAAGGCTTATGTATATCCTTAACTTTACACACTGTGCATTGTTCCACTGAAGTCAGTGAAACTATGCACTGTGAATAAAGTAAAACACATGCATAAATCTTTTCAGCATTGGGGCCTTCATGTTTTTATCATGACACAAGCAACTAGGCACAGTTTCTTTTATTTTTTAATATTGTTACAAAAATATTGTTTCTATTAAGCAAGTTTGAAAAGGTAAAAATATATTTCTATGTAATAAGGGACATTTAATTATTAGAAAAACAAGACAAAATAAAGCTATTTTTTGCTGAAAAAAACAAAACCTAAAAAAAGGTAACAAAAATGAGTCTTTGGGAGCTATTCACTCTCTCTGTTTAAAATGATAGATGTGCACACTTGTTTAAGCATTTTATCAACAGCTTTATGAGGTTTAAGTATTTTATGGCTGAAACTGTGCATCTTAAATAAAATAAAATATCTTTCACATTATTTTTAATAGAGTCAGAGAAACACCTGAAACTTTACATAAGAGTTTTCAAATTATACTTGCCTATTCCCTGGGAAATCATGGAAACTGCAGACAAGCTCCTTGACCCTTCCTAGATCGTAAGCACTTTGGGGCAGGAACCATCTTTCCTTTGGGCAGAATGCCTAACACAGTAGAGTCCCAATCTGTGATTAGGTTCTCTAGGCACAACCACAATAAAATTAATATCCAATGACTTAAATAACCATATTTGGAATTCTGTATGAATAGAGGCCTTAGCTGAAAAGTTAATCAGTAAAAAAGATGCCAACACAGTAATTGTCATACTGGGTCAGGTCACTGGCCCATCTAATCCAATAGCTGGCAATGACCAGGACCACATCTTCAGAGGAAGATGCAAAAATACCCACAGTGGACAATTACAGAATAATTTATAAGGGAATTTTCTTCTTAGCCTATCAGTTAGCGGCTGGCTTATGTCCTGCAGTGTGGGGGTCACACAAACATTTTAATTTACTTTCTGCATCCTTAGTAATAGCATCATTGTTTATTTTGTTTTCATAATCTTACAGCAAAGCAGCACTTTTTAGCCATATCTGACGACTTTGGAACACTGCATGTTTTAGAAATCTCTTGGACATTAAGTCGCCCTTCCAGTAATGAGGTTTGTAACATTTTCTACTTACCCTCTAAGTGACTACATATGTTGTGAGGTTTCATGAAGTTCTTTTTCAGGCACATCCTTTCAGGTTATTGGATTTCTACATATTAAAGGTGATTAACTTGTGTTCGAGATGATCCACAGCCACGATCTCATAACATCTCACAAACCAAAGCTGGACCTGGTAAGTCCTCAGAGGGGAGACGTCAGAGGAAAACCAGTTGTTGCAAGAAGCAGAGTTGGCAGAACTCCATCATTATAACCAGGCAATGGGAAAAATGTAGACAAAGTGTCTAAATTGTACAAACACCATTTTTTGCCACGTGCATAAAATGGCACCAGGTTTAATAAACTACATTCTATACATTTGCCTTGATTTTTTTCCTATACATTTTGCATAGCTCCAAGAATGTCAGAGACTTCAATTGAGCCATGATGATTTACACCAGCTGAGGAACTGACTTTAGATCTTTTAGGATATGTTCCTGCAAACTCTTACAGAACTAGCCCTCACAAACTCATTGGGACTGCTCATTTGAGTAAAAACGATTAAATTATAAGCTCTTTGGGGCAGAGACTGTCTTGTTCTGTGTGTTTGTACAATGTCTACCATAATGGGGGCCTGGTGCTGTAATACTACAAATAATAAATAATTTGCATCAATAATAATTTGCAAAATTAGGAGCTGAATTTGCATGTCTTCTCTCTCTACTGCTTTCATTCAGTTTCTCCCAGCTCCTTCTCCCCACCAGAAAACAAGTTAGGGGCCCCATCTAACTCATTCTAACAATTTTTTCTGCTGCTTATTCTGTTCTCCCTATTCTCTTTCCTTCCCCAAACCACTCCTCCTCACTATCCCAAACCTTCCTCTTACCATTTATGTCCTCGTGTATATTGTAAACTTACTATGAAGTTATGGTATGTAACCAAAATGAAACAATATGAATACTGGTGATAACTGGCACCCTGGACTCAGTAAAGAGAACCTCTCCAGTTCAGGTTAGGGACACATTTCCAGTGAGGGGAAACTTGCGCTGCTTCTACCCATACGGTATTTGTTTTGTGAGTAGAGGGCTTTACTGGACAGAGTTGTGAATATTTATCTACTTACTGTAAAATCTTTACATTCTGTTAAAAAACTCTAGGATCTTGAACAGTTGTGTTAGGGAAATTGGTGCACAGTCAACTCAAATAACTCTGATAGTGGAGAGGTGGGGTGGGGGGACTTGGTGCATAAAAGGTAACTCAGGGCTAGTTTACACACAGACCTGGATTGATTTAACTGAAATCATTATCGTAAAACCAATTTAGTTATTTTGGTGCAAACCTGTGAGGTGTCACTCTTGTTTCACAACGTGAATGGATAAAGTCAGTTTGTTATTGAGACTATAAAAGTGACTTTGGCCGTGCACAGACTTGCACCAAAAATACCTAAAATCAGTTTTAATCCAGACATTTTGTTATTTTACTGCAAGTCTGTGCATAGACCCACACTAGGATAGGAAAACTGATAACAGCATTATCAGGTTCATCAGGAAACGGTCGATGTATTACATTATTACAGAATTTCTTATTTAGTTCTGCAAATTTAAAAAAGATGCTTTAAAGCAATGCAATATTACTGTAGATGGATTATGTGCTGAAAAGTGCAATAATTAAGATTCACTGTGATCACCACAAACCATGATTGCCTTTGTGTTAATAGCGTGCCAGTGTTCTTCATTACTTTGAGAGAGAGGTCAAACATCTGGATTATTTTGAACAGCGGCAAGAATTCCGAGCCAAAGAAAGAAAGGAATTGGAGCTGGAGAAACAGAGGAAGAAGACAGTAAGTTGTGTTCAGGAGGTAGAAAAGCTAGTTTATTATTTTGATTTTTAAAATATGCCTCTCTCTTTGCTCTAGGTAAAATTTCCTCTGGTATTTCCATCTATTACGCTTTATAAATTAAAAATAGCTTTTGCTTAGCATTTTCTAAGTAAATCCAACTGACCACTTTCATATTTATAGACTAGTCCATCATTTGGGGAAGAGAATATACTGTACTAGGTCATGCTTAACCCTTCAGTCCTTACTCAGCCAGCACTCCCTTTGACTTCAATAGAGTTAGAGTGGAGATCAGTTTGACCCCGTTTAAGAACTCTTATTAATTTCCTTTCCCCTTTCCCCTAGCTGTACACTTGAAATCTTAATTTAGGTGCCATTTTTGTAAGTATTATTCTTTAAAGTCAGCAGGCAGAGGCCCCAAACCTTCAGCCCTTAGTTACATACAGCCGTAGTGTCATTGGACTCAGTAGGACTCTTCATGTAAGTGATGATTACTGGCATGAATGAGGGTTGCAGGCCTGAGTCCTACATACATAAAGCTAGAACTATTAAATTATAACAGTCGGATAGAGATGTTTTTCCAGTTTGATATTTTAATTAATGTTTTACTCAGATTTGTTTTTTCTCGTTTGTGTGCCCTCCATATCATCTTGTTGGGAGTGTGGTTACATACAACACTGTTATTACCATTGGCAGTAGTAGAGGACTATGGGATATGCCAGATGCAACAATTCCCCCTTGCAGAGAGAGGGAAGTGTAGTATGATGAGAAGCGCACTAAGGACAGTAACTGAAATAGTTCCCTGATGGACACCCTACCCTAATCCTCAATTACTGAGGGGCTATCTTCACTCATTGATATATTTTGCTTTCCACAACCATCTCTCTGTACAGCTTTGCATGAGTGACGTACCCGAATACTTGGATGCTAATATCTAAACTGTATTCTTAAATTTATTCACCTAAATTTGGGTTATTGCTGATTATGTACTATATGTATCATATGACTTTTAAAAACAAACATGGTATTTGTGGATAATCTAAGCACTATACCCAGATGTACAGACACTCTTTTCTCAACCTATGTATTATATAATGTTAACATTAGCTTTATATAGAGCATTATATACCTGGAGTCCTGTGTGGTATGTAAAAGGAAGTGAGCCTTGAACAGACAATGAGGCTTGTCCGTAGGAGGTACTATTGCAAGGGCTTGGAGAATTAAATCTATCCAATAGCTCTGTTGACATGACTAATAAATGATGTTACCTGGCTGATGAAATGGCAGATCTGTGCATGTGGTTCTCAATGATGCAGTCAGCATTGACAATCACTGACTGCAAAGCAATGGAATCGTATTAATGTTTCATAGCTAACAGCAGCTAATAATGAACTATTGGTTACTTTTTCCTCAGAAAGTGGCTGGTGGACAGAAATCAAGAGAACAAATGGAGGAGCAGATGAATATAAATTATGTCGATTTTCTGGATGAAGAGAAGAAGATCCTGACAGGACTTGGGCTATTGAAAGCAACAGATAGATTTGCCTAGAACAGAACAGAACAAGCATATTGGCAAATGTGCATTTTTTTTTCAGGATAGGTTATATTGCTTTCTTGGGAAACCTGTATATATTTAATTAGCAGCATCTTTAGTATGAGAACTGTAAATATAAAGCATATCACACCTAGGCAACATTATCTCACTAGCTTTATTAAGATGTTTGCTCACAGCAGCAGGCAAGAGAACACTTGATTTGTGATATTCCTGCATGGCCATTCATTAATGAATATAGTTACAAATTAGTCATCTCCTGGTTTAATGGCATTATTTTAAGTTGTCCTACTTATTTATTGTTACAATGCGCCTATCCAGTGCTGTGCCTGCTGTAAAAATATTCAATGAAAAACCTACTCAACAAGTCAAAATAAGACTATAACATCCTCCCCTGCAAACTGCTCCCGTTCGAATAGAATACAGGATATTAATATTCCTGCTGCTCAGCTCCAATAAACATCTCCCATTCCACCCTACCTCATTCCCAAAGCACTCAATTCCCCTGGAAAAGCTCGAAAGAAAAGGTTACTTTAAGTTTTGCAGCATGCCCTGAAGGTTCCAAATATGGGCATGTCATGAACCAAGGGAGAAAGAGAGCTCCAAAGCCAATGACACTCTGCCACTCGCTGCCTTTGGTTTATACCAGGAGGGACCAGTCAGCACCTCAGATGACCACAATGGTTCTGGCAACATACAAAGAGAAAGAGGTAGTCTCTCAAGTGGCTGGGACTGAAGTCTTTAAGAGCTTTAAATGTCATAAATAACGCCACACATTTCATCTGGGCAGATCATGAAGCACTGGTCTCCTGTGCTCTTTTCATGAAAGCCCAGCTCATAAGCAAGTCACTGTATTCTGAACTACCTGCAATTTCTACATCATTTGAAAATGTCGCCCCAAACAGTGCACACAATCTAACCTTTGGGTGATTAGGATGTATAGCATGGCAGATAGTACAGGACTTACTGTGTTGTTAAATACAGAGTGTGGCCGTCCCACGGAAAGAACAGCAGGAAATGCACTGTCCTAGGGGACCTATGTTTTGATTCTATCGGACGTGTGAATTGATGCCACTTTACAAGCTTTGCTTCAGTATTCAAAGGCTTCTTTGAGCCCTATCTCTGTGTTAAAGATTCTAAAGTGGTTGGCTGGATTTCCTTTGTTGAAGACTGTGAGGAAAGGGATGTACATATGTTAGGCTATGTCTACACTACGCAGCTTTTAGCGACCCAGCTGTGCCCGTACAGCCATGCTGCTAAAAGGCGCGCAGTGTAGCCACTGTTTGTCGGCAGGAGAGAGCTCTTCCCAGCAACAAAAAACATCCACCCTCAACAAGCAGTGGTAGATTTGTCGGCAGGAGAGCACTCCTGCCAACAAAGTGCTGTTCATACCAGCACTTTTCTTCGACAAAACTTGTGTCTTTTGGGGGCATGTGTGTGTGGTTTTTTTTAACACCTCTGAACAACAAAAGTTTTGTTGTTCACTTGCCAGTGTAGACAAAGCCTTAGATAGAAGAAACAACATACAGATATGAGCTGGACACTCATCAAGAGATTTTGATGAATCCTGGTATCTACAAGAATGAAGCTCTAGTGGCTAGGTATGATTGTAGAACCTGGAGGTGTGTGTTCCTTAGCTAGTTTTCCTGTGTTGTGATTAACAACAATTTGTACATAGTTAAAGGCGAGCATAAGATTTTAAAAAATAAAGTGTTTTTCTGTAAATCCCATGCAAGATGACTCTCTTTTTTCCTGTCTGACATTTATTTTAAGGTTCAGTTCACAGTTTGATTTAAGCTGATTCTGAACAGTGGGAGGATGGATAGGAGGGTAGTCACAGAGGTACTGTAGTCCCTCAGAACACTTCTTTTATTTGCATGCTGCAGTTTGTGAAAGTTGTTCTGTGAAGAACTGGGTGGTTCCAGATTAGCAATGGAAATACAGAGCCTTGTATCTCTAGGCTGCTAGTTTGAATCTTTAGCAACTAATGATAGTGACCAGAGATAATGCACTGGCTGTCACATCTCCCATCTGAAATGAGCTGACAGGCTCAATCAAGCTTTGAGTAGATGTCACAAAAATCACCAATATAAAAATTGGCACTGAGTGGCCATTTTGTTGTCAATCACAGTGGAGGGACCAAAGAATGTAAATGGAGACCTAACTGCTTTCATCTTTAGCGGGTGGTCACATCTGATGAGGGCTGAGGATCATATCTAGGGAATGATTCTGCTCTTTTTGTGGAATCAACTAAATACCATTACATTGTGTGGACTGGTATAAAAACCTAATGAACAGAATAGAGCTCTCAATATTTCTGAGAGAGAATAAAAACCGTGTTCTAATTTTTCCTTGGTCCTTTCACAGATCTCTGATGTCACAGCTGTATATCCGAGCTCAGCACAGCTGCATAAGAACAGTTCCTTCTTCACTAGAGAATTCCCCAAACCAAAATCCTGGACTTGTGTAAACCTGATCTTTGGCAGAAATTGAGCACAAACATCACAGCACAGGACTATGGGTGTTTTCCACACTGACTGCAAAGGGCAACATGGAACAATGGCAATAGCTTGAATTAGAGGGATACCAGCAGATTAAGTCATATATGTAACACACATGATTAAGGAGCTAATCTTAACCTATTCTGCTGAAGCTATGCTTAATAGTAATATAACTATATCAATTCACTTCATGAGAAATCGGTGAATGAATTTTTGGAGGGTCTATATTCTACATCCCATACCTTAACATTTCTATTTAATACTAGATATGCTTAAAATAAGAGGGGAGTCCACATCTAAATCCTGGATTCAAGCACTGCTAATATTTGCAGAAGTATCATGTACATTTATAGCTCCATGTAATTTGTTTTAAACAGCCATACATTTTATCTGAGGCTGGTCCTTTTCCTGTTATAACGTGCTGATCCAAAACCACAGATCTAACCCCCCAGCACCACCACCACCACCCCAAGTCTAGGAAATTTCAGAACTGGAGCATCTCTGCTTAAAATAATCATTTTGTTCATCAGATTATAAAACGATTCCTAATTTAAGATTAGTAAATGCTTAACAAATAGAAGACTGGACCCATAAAAATATGTTGTTCCCCCAAGGAAATGACGTTGTATTAGAAAAGAGCAGCTTTTCCTAAGCACACAGTGGATGTTGCTGTTTGCATTTCCACTGAAAGGCAATTATTCCTGAGAGATGAACCATGTGTTATACAACAGCTTTAATATCCACAAGCGTAAATGAGTAACAGCCTCATTAATATTAATGTTCATCCTTTATCTGCAGGGATGACTCTTTACATAATGCAGTGTTCTGCCTGTTGCTAGGTTTCCAAGGCCAGGTCAGATACCATGTAACTGAGTAGAACCTGTCAAGTGGAAATTAAATGGATCAGAGAAGGACAGATTAAACTCTATACGGGTGAATTCACTCTTTCCATGACTCACTGAGCTGTTTTGAGGGTCACAGACTCCTGTCAAATGAGTGTCCATATGGTCACAGTAGACACTAGAACGCAAAAGAAAACTGACACATGGGGGCCTTTGCCAAGAGAAACTTCTGTAGACCAATGATACCTAACTACAGTGCACTACTTCATCAGAACAAAGGCTATTCTAAAAACCCTGGAACAAGATAGCTATGAGCTTCCTGTCTACAGAGAAATATAGAGATTACAAATAGGTTTTAAGGAAAGGTAAAAATATGCTATAAACCCACAAGGGCTAGTGTCTCAAGGCCCCTCCCATTAGGTATATTTACTTTTTGCTAAAGTTTCAGTCAGGCTTAAAGAAAGTGCCAATTGAGTACCACTAAACCGGGATGTAATTATAGCGTGACATTTAAAAAGGAAAACTGAGCATGTGTGTGTTTAGGAATGAGATCTATAAAATTATCAGCCTTTCCATTTTAATTTGAAGTTTAAACACTATTACAATCACATTATGTGGCTCCTCTATATTACACAATCTCTACATCAAAATCAAAGTAAACTGTAATAACCACTTTCCTGACATTTGTAATGTTGTGTTTACAGCTGGAAATCAAATGGAAGGGGAATGCAGCTCCCTTTGTTAAATCAACATTTAACAAACAAATTGATGTGCACAGATATGGCAACTGGCCCAACACCAGCTAAATTAAAAAGCCCTATCCTCTGGTTGTGAGGCCTATATTTTATTAGAGGAACATAAGACTTTTCAGATCAGCTTCCACAGAACTTTAGCTAACCAGGACAGCAGTGTACAATCCACTGAAGTCAATAAAGTGATCACTGAATGTACCTGGAAAGTCCCAGTCACATTTGTCTCCTTTACTAAAAAACGAGAGGAAGTCACAACTATTCTCTTCCTCAAACCACTTAAAAAAACCTCTAAAAGTTATTCTTCGTGGCGGCCTCTACATATACCCCATGCTCCCCAGCACTTCAGAGGAACCACTGGAAAGCAGTGGGGGCTGGATGCATGCCCTTTCACGGGACCCAGTGTTCACAGCAGAGGTTAAAAAAGGAATCATACCTTCCCACCTGCCTCAGTCACTTCCATTCTGCCGCTGATTCCTTCAGCATGGGCAAGACAGCACCAGTACGTAGTAACCCAGACCTCCTGGATATAAGGAAAAGCAGCCATTACAATGTTTGTGCTCCAGGACATTCACTCACAGAAGGGAACTTTCTGCGGGGAGGGATAGCTCAGTGGTTTGAGCATTGGCCTACTAAACCCAGGGTTGTGAGTTCAATCCTTGAGGGGGCCATTTAGGGATCTGGGGCAAAAATCTGTCTGGGGATTGGTCCTCCTTTGAGCAGCGGGTTGGACTAGAAGACCTCCTGAGGTCCCTTCTAACTCTGATATTCTATGATGATGCACAGATTTCAAGGCCTGACACTGCTCCCACTGAAATCAACAGCAAAATTCCCATTGGATTCAGTGGGAAAAGGATCAGGACCACATAGGGTAGTAATGCTTTTGGCTTATAGATGAAATAACTTGTGTAAGCTGGATAGTCTTATTTTTATTTGTTTAAATTGTTAAAAAGAATATATACACACAAGACACTAGAGATACATTTTATAGAGCGCTTGATAGAAACGGCTTTCCCTGCTAAAAATCTCGCAGTTATCTACAAACTAGTAACAGGTTTGGGTTATTTTAGATAATCCTACGCAGGCAGCTCTGGAGTGGGATCCATAAGTGCTAGGGCTTTGGCTACACTACAACATCAGGAAACTTAATCACAACCAGGCTGTCGCCTCACCTGGTTACAGCTGTGCTTCCAATTCTCTGTACAAAGTAGACCTTAAACTTATTTAACACACAAGCTAAAGCATTATTCTGACCAACCAGAAATTAAGGTTTCAGACTGGTTATGAAACATGGTTTAGGGCAAGTCTACACTACAAATTGGAACCATGTTTTGTAGTCAGATTACAGAACAACCAGATTTTAATCTGCTACCATGACAGAATTGTAATTAGAAACCGGAATCATCAGACTAGAGCGCCATGTAGTCCAGTATCCTATCTCAGCAGCCAGTACCAGATCCTAAGGGGAACGGCAACAATCTTCATAAGGGACATGAATGGCATAACTTGCCTATAATGAAAGTTTATTTTTAAAACTTGTCAATTAGTGGTTGGCTTTTAGCCTGAGCATGAGGGTTACATCCTGTATACATGTTTTAGACTTTCTATTTTAACTCTGGATGTTCTGTTACCTATCTACGTGTCTAATCCAATCCAAACCAATCTTGCAGCAGAGAGTTCCACAGCTTAGTATTAGAGGGGTAGCTGTGTTAGTCTGGATCTGTAAAAAGCAACAGAGAGTCCTGTGGCACCTTTAAGACTAACAGATG
>NW_020664561.1:40123126-40180026 GCF_002925995.2 Terrapene triunguis | reverse complement strand
GAATTTCTGTTTCACTCTGTTTACTTGTAGTGAGATGGCCAACATCTCCATCATCTTACACTTAAAAGAAAAAAAAAGGGGGGGAGGGAAAAACCTCCAACCCCACAGCCCTCTAGGTTCAGAACTGATTGTTAAAGCAACTCTAACGGCAACTCCAAGCATTCAGAGAACAAAGCATGCAAGTTACTTTGCAAATTACATAACATAAATATCCTAATTCTAATTACCGGGCATAGCTGTGGAGGAGGGAGAATATTAAGTAACATTCAAGGTATTTTAGAGGGTTTTTTCCAAATAAACAAGGCAAGTGCAAAATTAATTTGAAAAGCAAAATCATTGTTTAAAAGGGGTTAGGAAAGCGAGGACGTATTGTAAGTATTAGATCATCTCTTTTTTTAAAAAGTGCTGTCCTGCATCTTTTATTGTCCATGTAATCCACATAAAATCTTTTGTGCAAGTAACATGAGCTGAATTGCAATCCATGGCACTTGTGCTAATGTAACCACCAGAATTTTCTAAAGGAAAATGTCTATTATTTTTCTGGGATATGATTCTCATTCATTAAACCAAAACAAATCTGCACAGTGTGAAGTATAATATTTGGATCAGATACATAAAGCCTAGTGGTCGGATCTGACTTCTCCCCATGTTTCATTAATAATGAAAATGTTTGGATATTAAGTTTAAAAGAAAAAAAGGAGTAAAATGCAAAATGTAAATCTCCTAAAGTTATTTGGTGTTGTCTACAGGCACAGCATAGCAGAAAGGACAAACTGTTGCTAACCTCACAAAGTGATTTGTAACAGGTTTATCACCTCAGCCAAGAGGTGGTGTGGATCTCGGTCAATTACAGACCTGTCTATCCCAACACCTACTGCCTCAGTCAGTGCACAAATATCGTGATCTGGCAAAACACTTTCTAGTGGCTAGGAGGAGTTTTTGTGCAATTAAAAGAAAATATTTCACTTCCTTTCAGGTTGGAAAGGTCCTGCTAAGCACTACAGATATAGGCTCCTGTGGGGCTCAAACTATTCTAAAATTGCTTACAACAGTCTGTCCTTAGAGACAACACAATTCAATATAATCCCATTATAAAATTCTCTCAACTGTTGCTGGTTTGTGAGCAGATACACTATGAAGTGCCAGCTGTTCTCAGTGGCTTCTTTGGAGGAAGTGTGGAGGGGAGGGTGAAGAATGTATCTCAGATTGGGAGGAACTGGGATGAGCCTGGTACATCTTACTTCACATAGGGGCCTACAAAACCTAGGCCCTTGCATAACGATTTTAACCCCCTGGGGACCGGATCCTCAGTTTGTGGTAATATTGCAGCTATGCCCATTTACACAAGCTGTGGATCTTGGCCTGGATCTTATCTACTCCTCCTGCCTCTTTGTTCTCTCTCTGTTCTTGCACCAGAACAGCACATAATGCTCAGAGCTTCTCCTTGCCAGTCCCAGAGAGAAATCCAGGTGTGCTGTTACCCTGCCCCAAAATCAGCCCATTTCTAGTAAAAGTGACCCTAAATAGCTACCTTGCCCTGGCTTATTCATAGATTCATAGATTCTAGGACTGGAAGGGACCTCGAGAGGTCATTGAGTCCAGTCCCCTGCCCGCATGGCAGGACCAAATACTGTCTAGACCATCCCTGATAGACATTTATCTAGCCTACTCTTAAATATCTCCAGAGATGGAGATTCCACAACCTCCCTAGGCAATTTATTCCAGTGTTTAACCACCCTGACAGTTAGGAACTTTTTCCTAATGTCCAACCTAGACCTCCCTTGCTGCAGTTTAAGCCCATTGCTTCTTGTTCTATCCTTAGAGGCTAAGGTGAACAAGTTTTCTGCCTCCTCATGACACCCTTTTAGATACCTGAAAACTGCTATCATGTCCCCTCTCAGTCTTCTCTTTTCCAAACTAAACAAACCCAATTCCTTTAGCCTTCCTTCATAGGTCATGTTCTCAAGACCTTTAATCATTCTTGTTGCTCTTCTCTGGACCCTTTCCAATTTCTCCACATCTTTCTTGAAATGCGGTGCCCAGAACTGGACACAATACTCCAGCTGAGGCCTAACCAGAGCAGAGTAGAGCGGAAGAATGACTTCTCATGTCTTGCTCACAACACACCTGTTAATACATCCCAGAATCACGTTTGCTTTTTTTGCAACAGCATCACACTGTTGACTCATATTTAGCTTGTGGTCCACTATAACCCCAAGATCCCTTTCTGCCGTACTCCTTCCTAGACAGTCTCTTCCCATTCTGTATGTGTGAAACTGATTTTTCCTTCCTAAGTGGAGCACTTTGCATTTGTCTTTGTTAAACTTCATCCTGTTTACCTCAGACCATTTCTCCAATTTGTCCAGATCATTTTGAATTATGACCCTGTCCTCCAAAGCAGTTGCAATCCCTCCCAGTTTGGTATCATCCGCAAACTTAATAATCGTACTTTCTATGCCAATATCTAAGTCGTTAATGAAGATATTGAACAGAGCCGGTCCCAAAACAGACCCCTGCGGAACCCCACTCGTTATGCCTTTCCAGCAGGATTGGGAACCATTAATAACAACTCTCTGAGTACGGTTATCCAGCCAGTTATGCACCCACCTTATAGTAGCTCCATCTAAATTGTATTTGCCTAGTTTATCGATAAGAATATCATGCGAGCCGTATCAAATGCCTTACTAAAGTCTAGGTATACCACATCCACCGCTTCTCCCTTATCCACAAGACTCGTTATCCTATCGAAGAAAGCTATCAGATGGGTTTGACATGATTTGTTCTCTACAAATCCATGCTGGCTGTTCCCTATCACCTTACCACCTTCCAAGTGTTTGCAGATGATTTCCTTAATTACTTGCTCCATTATCTTCCCTGGCCCAGAAGTTAAACTAACTGGTCTGCAAAGACATCTGCTCCTATGGCTTTGATGCAGTAATCAGGGAAACTGACTTGACAGGAGCATTTAAAGAGTTCAGAAAAAGCGTTATACTAGGCAAGCAAACAGGACTTGAAAGCCAGACTCCCTGGACTTCACAGAACATCAAGGTCAGTTCTGAACTAAGGGAATGAGTGAGGGAAAATATTGTTCAATCTGTGCATGGATGGTTGTAACACTGCAGGCAGCAGCAGTTCTGCCCCCATCCTGAATTCTACCCAGTCACCAAATTCCAGGAGCTTGACTTTTCATGATTTAAAGAGCCACTGTTTTTTCAAGAGCTATGAACTTTAACTCATTTCGTGCCTTTGTTTGTAGTTGCATGGCTGCAGAAATGGACCAGTCCTGCATGTCATGACAAAAATACTGCTAAAAATGGGCAAAAGCCCTACACAATGGTGGCTCTGATGTTGAAAAGTAGCTGCAGTTTTTTTTTCTTAAGTACTAGGAGGGTTAAGAGGCTGGAACCAGCTCCATTTGGTCCATGTTGCCCCAAATGCCGGGCTTTATAATAAGACATCTCTGTCCAATGGAGGAAATTCTAAGCCTTCTTCTGACATTCCGATTGGACCAAGTCAGGAAGAGGATGGTGAGAGCAGACAAAGCAATGGGGGGTAGCAAGGGCCCCTCAGTTCTGCTGCCAGTGCCCTGGTCCCAGTGGGCATCAGGTCAATGGAGCAGGGAACCAGGGTACTGGCAAGAGGGCTGGAGGCGGGGGCCCTGCTGCCTCCATCACTTTGTCTGCTCTCACCACTCTCTTCCTAACTTGGTCCAATAAAAGATATTACCTCATCAGAGTACTTCTTTAGTGAGAGGCAGGAACTGGCTTTGTCAGGGCATTTTAGACAAAGTAAACAATTGCACTAGAATTCTGTACAACACTTTCTCCCCCTGCAAGCAGTAATTATTATTGACCCAAAAGCAAAACTCCTGTGAGACAGTAGTTTCAGAGACGTAGCATTACAAGGCAAGATATTTTCCCTTATACCAATTGAATTACAAAATAGGGTCTACTGTAGAGTGAAAGTTATGTCCAGTGAGAGGAGTAGATGTCTTCCATTTTCACATAACTGCCTACAAGATTTAGAAGGAGAAAAAGTGGTTACTCACCTTCTCGTAACTGTTGTTTTTCAAGATGTGTTGTTCACGTCCATTCCAATTAGGTGTGTGCACGCCGCGTGCACAGTCATCAGAAAGTTTTTCCCTTAGCAGCTCCCGTCGGGTCGGGTCCCAAACATCTGACCCTGTCCCTCCTCAGTTCCTTCTTGCCAGATACTCCATCAGAGGGGAAGGTGGGTGGGTTTGGAATGGATATGAGCAACAGATCTCTAAGAACAACAGTTACGAGAAGGTGAGTAACCGTTCTCTCTTCTTCAAGTGATTGCTCATATTGATCCAATTAGGTGACTCCCAAGCCCTGCCTAGGCGGTGGGGTCGGAGTTATGGAATCGCTGATTAGAGCACCACTCTGCCAAATGCTGCATCATCTCTGGAGTGCTGGATGATGGCGTAATGAGAGGTGAACGTATGCACTGAGGAACATGTTGCCGTCCTGCAGATCTCTTGTATCGGGACCTGGGCCAGGAATGCCGCCGATGAAGCCTGCGGCCTTGTGGAGTGTGCCATAAGAGCTAGAGCTGAAACCTTGGCTAGCTCGTAGCATGTCCGGATGCAGGACGTGATCCACGATGAAATTCTCTGAGATGAGACCGGGAGCACTTTCATCTGGTCCGCCTCGAACAGCTAGTTCAACTTCCGGAATGGCTTCGTGCACTCAACGTAAAAGGCTAAAGCCCACCGAACATCCAGTGAGTGAAGCCTCTGTTCTCAGACATTAGTGTGAGGCTTAGGGAAGAAGACAGGCAGAAAAATGTGCTGGTTGGTGTGAAAATGTTACACCACCTTTGGAAGGAATTCTGGGTGAGGTCTGAGTTGTACCTTGTCCTTATGGAAAACTGTGGGGGGGAGGGAGTTGGAAATGAGGGCCTTTAATTCAGACACCCTCCTTGCTGAGGTAATGGCAACCAGAAAGGCTACCTTCCACGACAGGTAGAGAAGGGATCAAGTCACCAGTGGTGTGAAAGGGGGCCCCGTTAGTCTGGAGAGAACCAGGTTAAAGTCCCACGCAGGCACCAGTTGTCTAATTTGTGGGTATAACCATTCCAGGCCCTTGAGGAAACGGGCAACCATAGGGGTGGAGAAGACGGAATACCCGGCCGCTCCCAGGTGGAAGGCCGAAATGGCTGCAAGGTGCACCTTGATGGACAATGCTGCGAGACCCTGCTGTTTCAGGTGCAGTAGGTACTCCAGGATGAATGGTATGGGCGCCTGGAGTGGAAGTATGCGATTCTGAACACACCAGAATGTAAACCTTTTCCACTTTGCTAGGTATATGGCCCTAGTGGAGGGTTTTCTGCTGTCGAGTAGGTCCTCTTTTACCGGTTCTGAGCACAGGAGCTCTATGGCGGTTAGCCATGAAGCTTCCAGGCTGTGAGATGGAGGGACTGAAGGTCGGAGTGATGAAGGCGACCATGGTCCTGTGTGATCAGGTCCAGAAGTAGCAGCAATGTGATCGGGGCATCCACCAACCGCTCCAGGAGTGTGGTGTACCAATGTTGGTGAGGCCACGCCGGTGTCACCAGAATCATTCATGCCCTGTCTCTGTGGACCTTGAGTAGGACCTTGTGTATGAGCGGGATCGGCGGAAAAGCATATAACAGACGTCCTGCCCAGGGGAGCAAGAACATGTCCGCAAGCGAGCCTGGGCTGTGTTTCTGGAAGGAACAGAATTGCGAGCACTTTCTGTTGCTCTGGCTGGTGAGCAGATCAACCAGGGGAAACCCCCACCTCTGGAAGATGGAGTGTATGACATCTGGGTGGATGGACCATTCGTGATTGCGAAAGGATCTGCTGAGGTGGTCCGCTAATTCGTTCTGTGCTCCTGGGAGATAGGATAACTCCAGGTGAATGAAGTGGGCTATGCAGAACTCCCAGAGCTGGAGGCCTTTCCGACATGGAGCCCGTTCCTCTCCCCTACCTTGCTTGTTGATATAAAACATGGCAGTGGTGTTGTCTGTCGTAACTGCCACGCATTGTCCTTGTAGCCGGGCCTGAAAGGTTTGGCATACTAGTTGTACTGCCCTCAACTCCTTGATATTGATATGGAGTCAGAGCTTGTCCTGCAAACTTAGGCCCTGTGTTAGGAGATCTCCCAAATGCGCGCCCCATCCCAGAGCTGACGCATCCGTTACCACGGACAAGGAGGGATGGGGGCTGTTGAAGGGGACTCCCTCGCACACGGTCTTGAGGGTCGAGCCACCATCGGAGAGACTCAAGTACTTGCTCTGACACAGTGACCACTGAGTCCAGGCTGTCGCGCCCCGGGCAGTAGAACAAAGTGAGCCAAACTTGGTGGGGTCTGAGCCTCATTCTGGCATGCAGGACCACGTAGGTGCAGGCTGACATGTGGCCGAGGAGACTCAGGCATTCCCTTGCTGTAGTGGTCGGGTACCACCTGAGGCCTTGAATAATGTCTGCCATCACTTAGAAGAAGGCCTCTGGCAGAAACGCTCTTGCCTGTATCGAGTCCAATACCGCCCCGATAAACTCTATTCTTTAGGTCGGTAACAAAATTGACTTGTTCACATTGAGGAGGAGACCCAGTTTCTCGAAAGTGGATCTGACCAATCGGACTTGAGACTCCACCTGTTCACTGGAGCATCCCCTGAGCAGCCAGTTGTCACCGTAGGGGTATACCCTGCACCTGCCTCCTTCGGAGGAAGGCTGCTACAACCAACATGCAGTTGGTGAACACTTGGAGGGCTGTCGACAGGCTGAAGGGAAAGACTATGAACTGATAATGGTTGTGGTCGACAACAAACCTGAGGAATCGTCTGTGTGCAGGCCGTATAGCTATGTGAAAGTATGTGTCTTTCATGTCAAGGGCGGCATACCAGTCTCCCGGATCCAGAGAAGGGATAATAGCACTCAGGGAGACCATGCAGAACTTCAACTTTTCCATGAACTTGTTGAGTCCTCGCAGGTCTAGAATGGGTCTGAGACCCCCCTTGGCTTTGGGGATTAGGAAATAACAGGAATAGAATCCCTTGCCCCTGAGGAACCTCCTTTACCGTTCCTATGGCAAGGAGCGCCTGCACCTCTGGGTAAGGAGTTGCTCGTGAGAAGGGTCCCTGAAGAGGGGCGGGGAAGTGGGGTGGGAGGGACGGGAGTGGAATCGGAGACCATATCCCACTTCTACCGTGCAAAGAACCCTGCGGTCTGATGTTATTTGGGACCAAGCACAGTAGAAGTGGGATAGACGATTCAAGAAAGAAGGGGAAGGAACCGGTATCGTGGCAGTGTGTTGTCCTCGGGTACACCTTCAAAAGGGCTGCTTTGAGCCAGACGACGGCTTGGTCAGGCCCGGGCGGGGGATGGGAAGGTTTGTGCCTGCCATTCCTACCCCTCCTCCTTCAGAAGTCCTGCCTTAGCTGGCAAGGATAGGGGTGTGGCTGGTGTTGTGGCTTTAAATGTTTGCGTTGGGTTGCCAAGGTATGCATGCCCAAAGATTTCATGGTCACCCAGGAGTCTTTTAGGCTGTGCAGCCTGGAGTCTGTTTGCTCCCAAAACAGGCCTGCTCTGTCAAACGGCAGGTCCTGCAGGGCTTGCTGCACTTCCGGGGCAACCCAGATGCCTGTAACCATGAGCCCCTCTTCATGACTATCCCAGAGGAAAGGGTATGTTCAGCTGAATCCGCAGCATCCAGTGAGGCCTGTGAAGAGGTCCACGCCACTGCCTTTCCTTCGTCGACAATAGCTGCAAATTCGGCTCAGGAGTCTGATGGAATCAACATGGAGGCCCAAGAGTTGAAGTTATATCTACTGAGAATAGCTTGCTGGTTAGCTATCCTCATCTGCAGGCCTCCAGTTGAGTAAACCTTTCTACCGAAAAGGTCCATCTGTTTTGACTCCTTTGATTTGGGAGTCAGTCCCTGCTTCCCCTGTCTCTCCTTCTTGTTAACCACGGTCACCACTAAGGAGCAGGGCTGCAGGTGCGAGAAGAGATATTTGTACCCTTTAGAGGGTATGAAGTACTTCCACTCAACTCCTTTAGCGGTAGGCGGATAGATGCAGCGGTCTGCTATAGAGTCTTAAAGTTGCTCTGGATCATTTTTATCAGTGGCAGAGCTACCCTGGATGGCCCCTCCAGAGCCAAGATGTCCACCATGGGGTCCTCAGGTTTGACCACCTCTTCCACCTGCAACCCCATGTTGCGGGCAATCCTGGGTAGCAAGTCCTGGTGGGCTTTGTGGTCGATCGGGGCGGGGGGGAGATGTCCTGAGGCCGAAGCTTCTGCCACCACCTCATCTGGGGACGAGGATGAGGAGGCCAGAGGTGGTGTGGGGTCTTCCTGACCCTCCAGCTCTCTTGCGTCCTCCTGCCCAGTGCCGAGGACCTCAGCACCGACTGTTGTCGCGGTGGCCTGGATGGGTGGCGGGCTTTGTGCTGTCGTCGTCTTGGAGCCCCAAGGCATAGGTCAGTCTCTGGGCGGTGGGGGAGTTCGACTTTCGGAGGCTACCAACCGGAAGCCCCTGGAAAAAGACCCCCTGGGCCTGGTGGTAAGCCCAGGGGTTCCAAAAGGGCCACTGTGCAGGTGGCTGCCACTGAGGGTGCCAAGACACCTCACCTGCATCGTGTTGGTGCCTGTCTGACTTGTGCTGGCTACATCGTAAATAGAAGGATTCCGAATCCGAGTCCAACGAAGCCAGCCTCGACCGTGAGGACCATGGCGGCGCCGACGGGGACCAGTGTCAAGGAGCCGGTGCCGGGGACCGGTGCCGCTCCACCCTCGATGTCGGGGAGGGTGATCGCCACCCCGATGGTGTCAGGGAGCCTTGCCTGGAACCCGCCTCCGGCGAATGGTGCCGTAACACGGAAGATCGGGAGCAGTGCTGAGCTGGGGAGGGCAACTGCCTCATCATGGCCGGCTTGCTTCTAGACGGTGCAGGTCGTTGCAGCACTGGAGGCTTGTCTCTGACTGCTGGGGCTGAGGTATTGTCATGGCAATCAGATCCCTGGCAGCTTCAAAAGTTTCCAGGGTGGATGGCAGGTCTAACTTCTCCACGTGAGGATTGCCTTTCAGGAGTGTTGCTGGGCACCGGACTCAACGGTCCCCTTAACGGGACCGAAGTTGATGGCACCAAGTCCGGCGCTCTTGGCACCGAGTACTCCAGCATAGGACGCACTGCTGCTGCACCAGCCGGCATCACCGTCTTCGGCACAGGGGAGTGATCCCATCAGTCTTTCTGTGCCACTTGTGCGGCACTGGGGAGTGAGAGCGGTGCTGGGTTGTCTCCACAGCCTATGGTGCCGGGGCACGCCAGTGCCAAGGATCAATTAGGCCAGAGTCCTTCCTCTGCACCTTGTTGCGCACAGAGGCTGGGGTGCTCGGCACAGACACGCTCGGTGCTAGGTCCTGGTGGTCCATGGCAGGCTTGGGGCAAAGAGCGGACTCCATCAAGAGCTCTTTAAGACGGAAGTCTTGCTCTTTCTTCGTCCTGGGGCGGAATGCCTTACAGATCCTGCACATGTCTGGTGCGTCTCCCCCAGACACTTTAGGAATGCGTCATGGGGGTCGCCTGTTGGCATAGGCTTACTGCAGGTTCTGCAGGGCTTAAACCCTCGGGACTGAGGCATGCCCCAGAACCCAGGGGAAGGTGAAGGGATTGGGGGGTAGCCCCACCCCCAATACCTTATCTACAAACTACAACTACAAACTAAAAACTAACAGCTACTATAAACACTAAGGGAAGCACTTGCTATGCAAGCGACCGCAGTTCCAATGACGGTCACTGGTGGTAAGAAGGAACTGAGGCGGCGCCGGGTTGGCAGGGTCATATATTTGGCGCCATGAAGGCACCACTCCAGGGGGCTCCACCGCCAACCCGACGGGTGCTGCTAGGGGAAAAACGACTGTGCACACGGCGCACACACACCTAATTGGAAACATCAGAGTGTTGTGGTTTTTGTTTTACTGACACCCACCCATTTACTCCATATTTATTTGATCCTCTCAGCACATACTACATGGTCGCTGTGCAAAGTTAATACAGACTTTCATAAATTGCTTATGAGTAGTTCGCAAACTGGAACTTCCAAGTGTCTCAGTAGTTACATCTGACAGTCTTGAAACAATACTACTTCCTGCCAGTTGTAGCCCGGTGGAGCACTCTGGGTCTCCAGAGGCTTTTTTGATCAATTAAACTGAAAGGGAAAAGGGAAAGAACAAGCTGCAATAAGGGCAGTGCTTTGTCAGGTGTTTCTTTAGAACAAATTCAATGGTGCTCATATTTGCAGATGACCACAGAATAAGAAGGTTCGCAAACGCATGAGAGTGCAGAACCAAAGTTCAACGTGACCTGGAGAGTTGTGGGAGCTATGGTCGGGATAGTCACCAGTAAGATACGTAAAGGCCTATACCTAGAGAGTGGAAATAAACAGCACAGAAACAAACTGGGCTCTGGAGAGTAGAGGTTTAACCAAGCTGCCACATCATACCGCCCCGAAAACAAATTTGTTTTCATGTTGTCCCAAAATCACCAAGCAGCCTAGTTGTCAGTGTGATTGCCAAAGGGAGACTGGGAAGAAGTTGAGAACTACCAGCTTCAAAAATTTCGTTGCTCCAGTTGTTGTGGAGGAAACAAAACAGCTGAGTGGAGATTCTCTCTGCTTCCAGCCTGGAGAAGTTCACATCAGGAATCTCACAGCAACCAGACCTAACCTCACCCTTTCCTCAAGCTGGGGTAAATAAATGCCCAGAGAGGGGCCTGGCTTCCCGATCAACCTTAACATGTCTAAATGGAAGTAATTCCAGCTTTACTTCTCCAACTGCTTCAAGTTCAGACAGAGATATTCACTAGCTCAGCCAGGGTAGGAGTGTCGGCAAACAATGATAAACACCTTTGTTCTGAGGGAAGCAGCTGAAGTTTCCTTCGCAAAGCAGGTGCATATTGCTATGGCTACTGAGATACATATTGCCAGAGACACAGAATAGCTAAGTGGACATCATCAGTGATAGGCAGTCAGGAGACCTGGGTTCTGCCCCAGCTTTGCCACTGTCTTGCTGTATGACCAAGAGCAAATCAGCTAAACTCTTTGTGTCTTAAGTTTCCCCATATGCGAAATGGTACTTACCTTTGAGATCTACTGATAAGTGTTGTGATCATTTTGTAAGACAGTGGATAAGCATTATCAGAAGTACAGATCTTGGTACCATTCTCCTATTTCCACTGGGACTGTAAATTAAGTCATTTGATTGGTGCTTTCCCCAGGCATGCTGTGTGTGCATCAACAGACACGTGTACAAATATATAAATGACCACACTTTTCTTATGGGAAAGCAGTTTGCGTATTTGTGAGTTGGGTAAGATTTCTTGACATGTTTCTGTGTTATCTTCATTTGCATCTAACTTCTTCATTATCTGGGACAGTAGAAAGGCCACAAAGCTCAAAGACAGTCTGCCTGTGAATTATATTGTGTTCTGTAAAATCTAGTTTTTACATCCCTTCTGGTAGTAAGAGGCCCTGCAGAGTGTAAACCACTGCACTACCACCTTCATGAACTATACTGGAAAAACACAGAAAAATGGGGAACTCAAGAAACTGTAGTTTGTTACTAAATAAGTGTTTCAAGGCTTATCCATGGAGTTCATTGGGAGTTTTGCCTGAGTAAAAACTGCAGAACCTGAGGCTCATCTCTTGTAAGCCATGAAGACCTATTAGAAGAAATGCTAATTTCCATTTTGCTAGAACTACGCTCTTCTAATCCCTGCATTTATTTCCCTGGTCATGGGGAATTCACATACTAATCCAGCTCTTTAAGAATCTTTTACAACGCTAAATCTGACAGAAGGATGCAACTTGAACAAATATTATATAAACAGATTTGTGAATAGGCACAGTATATAACAAACAAAATGTTTACAGGACACCAAGATATTACAGGATGTTGTCATAACCCATTTAAAAGCAAACATGGCAACCACAATCATTCAAACTGCAAAATAAATTTTGTTTACCTGCAGTTAGATCCCTTATACAAGATCTCTGAAAAGGGAAGAGTTAGTATAATTAAACAACTCATGAGCTTGACATTAATTCAAGTAATTCATTACAGGTCATCCGATTACTGTGTTCTAATGTTGTTAAGATATTAAAGTTTAAATTAATTTTGATAAAGCAATGTGTTTGCTGCATAAAATGTTAATGCACTATTCAGCCTAGGAAATACATCTGTACATTAAAAAAAAAAAAAAAAAAAGAAATTTCCACCAAATACTTTTGCATAATGGACCCTTTTGTAGTCTATATTGTAAACACAGAGAATTTAAGAAATAGTCTGGTTTACCAAAGAATATTTATACAAAAATATTTTAATGCTAAATATATTTATACAAACGATATGGAAACCGATTAACCAAAACTGTCAACATATCTTTGTAACATACCAAGAACTGCCATCAAAAACACTGGTTTTCAAAGTTGCTTACAAAAACAGATCTACAAATGCTATTGCATTAATTTTTTAAAAATCCTATATGAATGCAAATGCAATCTAGAAAACAAAATTCTCCAAGTGACTGAAAAAAAAATTCTGCAAACCACTAGAGTATCTATCGAGCAAATAATATATTCTGCCAAAGCATATGTACAGTAGATAGCTTAAATTAAAGTATGTTTTTAAATAACCACTTACAAGACTTGATCACATTTTATTCTCAATTCAAATTTTTATTTAGAATTAAAATTTATAGTTTAAAAATTATACACATTCTGTATAAAAGTTTAAAAAAATACATTGATTTATTGATAAATGTGTCAGATTAAATTTACATTTAAAACAATATTGTATTGCATATTTTAACACTTATAACAAAAATAAATTAATGAGAATGAATAAATCATTTGAAACCATGCTAAGATATTCCTTTAGAAAAAGGTAGTAAAATTGTACCCTAATTCTCAATGCCATTCTACTGTAAATAAATAATTATAAAACCTGGCAATAGATAGAAGTATGTACTAGCTAAAAGCACTTACTACAGGGCAATAGGAAAGATATGGAAGGATGCGGACATAGTGAAAAGAAAGAAGAAAATTAAATCCTATACTGCTAGTTGATTAAGACTGGATGTTTGAATTCCCAGTAAAAATGCTGTGTCCTATAAAAGAAAAACAATGGGTTTGTGCCCTTTTGCTTGTTATGATGTTACAAAGGTGGCTTGGGATTTTTAAAAAAAAATAAACAAAATTCTCAGCTTTTTTTATTTTAGAAATTCAGTTGCCTGCCATGGAAGACTCTAGCTGATGGGAGGTATGACTATATTATGAGATCACAGATACCAAGGAAATGAAATCTGATTGAGAGGGATGTGATTTTCATTCTGTTTAAAACTCTTGATTTCGTTTGTTTTGGTTAACACCTATTTAATTAAAACACTGGGGGGGGGGGGGGGGTCACACAACTGCCTTTCATAGGTATTTATCACCTCCAAGTTCCCAATGAACATCTGAATCATGCAAGATGACTTCCAAAGGCATTAAAGATTTAACAGTCTGCTATTTCTAAGATAAAAGAAAAAGCACACACCCCCTCCCCAAATAAAAGCTTTAAAGCCCAAAACCCTTTCAGACCTTCTTCATACATCCGAAAGGATTAAAAAAAATAAATAGCACAATCCTTTCCATCCCCCTTCTTTGCTTGAAGGGCACCTTTAAAGGGAACAGACAGGTTCACTGGAAACACTTAGGAAATGCTGGAATACTACTTAAAACTAAACTGGATGGTTTCTTAATGTAGTTAATAGTCAACAGCTGTGAACTGAAGCACAACATATGACACAAGGTCATTTATATTAATCATTCACTATGTCCTCTCTCTTGGCACATATTTCTGTGCATAAAATCAAATGCTACATTGCTCAAGCAAATCCTTATTTTGGCATCACAACGTGGAGCTGTTTAGAAACGGTTTCCTTATCTAATTCAGATTTCCCGCTTCCCAATATAACTATACAAACATGTACATAAATATATACAAACAAGGTTAGAAAAATATTTAATTTTTGCAGGTTTAAATAATTACTGAAAAGTGTTAATACAGGAATACAATAATATTTTGTACAGCTAAACTTTTATATATGTATAAAAAGCATTTTTTCATAGCAGCCTTTGCATTGCAAATGAAAAGGTGACATAGATGGTAGAATGGGATCTACCTAAAGTTCATGCTGCAAATCACAGGCCAAGAAACACTAATCCTCTACTAAGAGGAATGTCCGTACCAGGTATAAAGTTTCAGGAACGAAGAGTGCTGTTGCTACACAGAGCAGACAAAGATGGCACCTTATCTCCTGTCACATACTGTCCAAGCTTCATAAGTGCATAGTACCTTGACGGGGTGAGGGGGGAAATCACTTCTTCCCAACATCATTTCGCATAGTCTAAAAGGCCAACTTAAACCACAGAGGGTGAGGCCAATGTATTCTTCTAATGAGAAGAAAAATTATCCACAATAATGGATTGGCTAAATTGGATTTGTTTATCGAAGGGAGGCCACAGATTATTCCACAATGCATTAAAAAAAGACAGACAGACAGACTTCTTTGAGGAGGCGGGTGGAGGAACAGGGAGGTATCAACAGCAGGTATCATGCAAGGAAATTAGTAAGTGATATTTAGTTTGTTTTTGTTGAGTTCCCGCTCCAAGTTTCCTATCAGAGTATCAATACTTTCTTGCAGGTCTTTGAGGTTTACTCTGTGGTCTACTGCTGAATCTATTGTTTGCATTGTCAAATAGGTCTGAAATGTATGCTCTTTAGACATGGATTTTGCGTGTTCAATCAGTCTATCTGGTCCATCTACTTTGCTGCAATCTTCTCCACTTTCTGTATCTTCTGAAGGAACATCATCATAGTCTGCTTCATTTAGGGTCTCCTTTGGATTCAAAAAGTAGTTTTCCCCACAACTGCTCCAGTCTCCTGCATAACGATTACTTGAGGGACTGTCTAGTCTGGCTGGTCTGGGCCTAAGTACCCCTGACATTTCAGTACTGCTCAAATTCAACATCTGAGGCCGCTGCTTCTTGGGTCTCAGATAATTCAAAGACGACTGGTTCCCTGGAAACATGTTTGAGTATGTTGATTCTTTGGCAGTTGAACATTGCACTAGAACAAAGAAGAAGTTTAATGAAAATCATAACAATCATATTGCTAGTAGAGACCAGCAACAAAAGGTTGTCCATTTATTTCACTCTACTTTACACACTCAAAACATGCATTAATACATGCAAACTTATGGCCAACACATTCCACTATTATTTTTTTCTGCCATTGTCTGACATTACTTAGATTAAAAGGAAAATCTAATGGAAAGCCCAGTTTTGAAGATTCATGCCATATTTAATCCGCAACTGAAAAAGTCTATTTAAAAACAGAAAACTTCCAGAGCATTGATTAACTCACGCAGTTGAGTTAATCACCATCTAGCTATGGTCAAATAAAAGCAAACAGCTTAGCTCACAGGCCTCTTCCAAACTAAATGGTGTAACAAAACACAGGCACAGCATGTAGAGGTTAAAAACACAATAAAAATACCACTTCGAGAAACACCTAGAGAAGCTGAAGGCACATCAGAGTTGAACTCTTGCATTTCTCTTTTGTCCGAAGTTTTGTGCACTACCAATAGAAACTCTTTTGTATTAATTTATCTAAGCAGCCATAACTCCATGTCAAAGATAAAATACACTCAAACAGGTTTGACGGTTTGTTACCTGAACTCATGATTACACAGCATAAGTTACTAAGACTCCTCCTCTGTTATCGGCTTCCTATGGTAAACAGTACAAATATTTTTACTGACCCATGCCTCCTAAATATCTGAACTGCTTTCTGCTGTGCAGTGGACTATTACCTCTTGAAATTAAACAAGCAGGTTATGCATTCTCTTTCACTGCTAGAAATGTAGCATACACAAATACCTTGAGATCAGGAAGATTCCAACTCGGTCTCTTTTTAATTAATGTCCTCTATATTTAAGCATAAAACATAAGAACGCCCATACTGGGTCAGACCAAAGGTCCATCCAGCCCAGTATCCTGTCTACTGATTGGGGAGTGAACCGAACAGGTAATGATCAAGTGATATCTCTCCTGCCATCCATCTCCACCCTCTGACAAACAGAGGCTAGGGACACATAAAGGTCTCAGTCCTGGGAGGTCTCAAATGTTCTCCTCTCTGGACCCATAACTGGTCTCTAGGCAAGACATTAGTCTCATTTTAGGTATACCACAGTAATCTTCAAGAACTTTTTTGGCTTTTTGTTTTATTTTACATTAACAAAAGTCTTTCTGTTTGGACTTTGCTCCATTAAGATGAAGGGTCCATGGGTTAACAATAACTTGCCAGCTTTACACTCTCCCACTGAACAAGGACCATTTGTTTTCACTTGGAAAAATAAGGAAATTGAAGTTTTGCACAACAACATGTTTATTATCAAAGTTGCTAAAACTACAGGAAGATTAAGTTTAAGAGACTAGACTGTGATCTTTCCTTCTTGAGTCAGATTTTTTTTTACCCTCAGAAGAATGATTTACATTTAAGCATTCATATTTTACTTTAATTTCACTGTAGTCATTGTTCTGCACAGTTCTTGTAAACCAAAGGTACTGTACATTATTGGTTCAAATCCCACCTTAATTTGCAACTAGAAATACAACCCACGTTTTCATTTCTGTAGGCTGAATTAGCCAAACCTATAGCAGGCAGCTCCATTATTAGTCAATGACTGTTGAGCCGTTATGCTAAAGCACATCCATAATGAAACAGGTGTACATTTGTTACATCTTGAAGGAATAGGAATCCTGGCCCCCCGAGTGTGGAGGCAGTGCCATGACATGATCATTGTCCGACCAGAAGAATATGGAAGATCAAGCACTGCCATTTATCTTTTTGATAAGCAGCTGTTCCAGTTCTTCTGATGGGGACATCCCCTCAGGCCCTTTGACTGGCTTCATAAGATTGCTGTGAGAGTCAGAAGTAACACTGGCTCCCCACAAAGTGCTGGTCTAACGGCTGAGAATATCTGACTGGCAGTGAGCATTAGAAATTTCAATATCCAAAACAAAACACCCCAAACCGAACAGATGAGAATTTGCATACTTATACTGGGTTATTCTTCCTCTACACAATTTAAATTTCCTAACAAACTCATTGTTTCTATTGCCAGGATATAAAGCGTAAGTAGGTGCTCACAGACAGATGAGTGCTGCAGCTGCTGTAGACCTTAAAATGGCATTAGCCTCCGGTGCAGAGTGATTTTGTGCCAAACATTTTTGGCAGCAGCAGCACTGATCCTAGTGATATTCCCAGGGTGGAAGTTATTTCTTGTGATAGTGATAAAGAGGTATGCACGAAGGCTGAGTCACTGTCTGTCCCACAATATTATTTATACTGATCAGTATCTAATGTAGCACGGGAAACCGTGGGGTACTTTTAAAAAACACTTCTCCATGGTTCTTCAGAAATTTGGAATTTTTTGTGGTAATTTCAAACAGGCCTGCAGAAGACTCTTGTGTTTCCCTCTACTTGTTTATTCATCCCACCCCTCGCATTTCACAGCTCCACCCAAAGACAGATTACACCTTCTCAAACAATTCTCTTACTTCAGTCAATCATTCTAAAGACTCTCAACAGATAATAACCAAAGTTACTAGCTAGATAAAGCAGCACCCACTTTGAGATCTTCCCCTAAGAAAATGTGAGCTAGGGCTGTGGTTCTCAAAGCCAGTCCGCTGCTTGTTCAGGGAAAGCCCCTGGCGGGCCGGGCTGTTTACCTGCTGCGTCCGCAGGTTCGACTGATTGCGGCTCCCACTGACCACGGTTCGCTGCTCCAGGCCAACGGGGGCTGTGGGAAGGGGCACGGGCCGAGGGACGTGCTGGCCGCCCTTCCTGCAGCCCCCATTGGCCTGAAGCAGTGAACCGCAGCCAGTGGGAGCCACGATCGGCCAAACCTGCGGACGCGGCAGGTAAACAAACCGTCCCGGCCCGCCAGGAGCTTTCCCTGAACAAGCGGCGGACCGGCTTTGAGAACCACTGAGCTAGGGTACAGCTCGTGGAGTTACAAGATTAATATTTAAAAATTTGGATTTCCATATACTTTTACTTCAAAATATATTAGAAAATATATTTGTGATCTTAAAAAACAAAAACATTAATAAACTTTTGAAGTTCACCTTTATTCCCACTTATGTAGTTATGTAATAAACTGCAGACTGCATTCATTGTGCCCATATGCCTGACCTGCACTTTGTCTGCTAATCCATCTCCCCCTCCAGGAGAAACACTTAAAACGGTTTCAACTTAAACTTAAAATGGTTTCAAACGGCCATTAACTTTTATTTATTTATTCTTGCACAACTTGCCAGAGAAATATTTAATTCTTTCCTTCACACAGTCCTGAGTTCCAGGATTCCTTCCTGGTGGTTTCTGGAATTAAATGCTTTCAGAACCATCCAGTGAGAAATTGGGCAGCTCTCTCTCTGTTGTGAGTTGTCTGCAGATAGAAAGAGCTGGAGAACCACTGCTATACATCACTGGAAAAGGGGAGATTTCCCATTTTCTAAAAGGTATAGCATTTTTATTCTATCCTAAGCAGATGATAGATATCAACTTTGAATTCAATTGTGACATGATGATGTATGGGGAAACTATTTTAGGTAAATTTTTAGGTTTTGTAATAATTATGATTTTCCTCTCCTTCCCGGTCCTGTATTTTGACTCTTGGTATTAAGGATTTATTGGCAAAGGGATACACAAATATTTATTCTCAAACATTTCTGAAACAGATTTTCTGTAATAAGCGTGGCATATGCAGAATATATGATGGCCTTCATACTTCACTTATACCTGAATCACTTGCCATCCCAAACACATGACACAACATACCCTCCGACATTTCTTGTATATCTGCTGTTAATCTTACATAAAAGAACAAGGATTTCTTCTGTTTGAGTTAAAAAAATAATCTCTGTTGGTTTAAACCTCATATCAAGTAGTTTTATCCCATATTTCAATGGATACTTTAATGCAAATCAAAAGTTTCCTAAGAGGCTTTAGTATGTCCTAAAGGCAAAACAGATGAGAAAATATTTCATGAAATCACTATAGTTAACCTCTGCAATCTCAAAAATAAAAATGTTCATTCTGTGCACATTTGAGAAACACGTATTAACAAGCAGGTAGGTAATGGAAGAGATTACTTCTGATCACTGTCACAAATCAGATTACTATGAAACTAAGTGGGCTTCAATGATTGTTCATGTCAGGAAACAAGAGATATAGCAGACCTTCATCTTCCACCCACTTACGTATCTCTAGGTGACTGATGGATTCTGTTGGCCAGGGAATATTTAACTATTATAAAAAGATACTAAAGAACCCCCAGTAATTTTCTCAAACTCCAGTTTACAACCATGAGACTACAATAGCTGAGCCTGTTACTGTGGATTACTGCAGTGTTTTCATAAGGGAAGACTCCAGTTCAATAGCTAACTACTAAGCAGGAGAAAAAGTTCAAAAATAATTTATAAGGGGTCTAATCCAAAACCCACTGTAGTTAATGCAAGTCTTTCCATTGACTACAAAGGGCTTTGATCAGGTCTCTGAATACCTTAGGAAATGAGAAGTTGGCAACATCCTTCTACCTCTGAAGCACAGATCTGAACAGAACTATGACCTTCACTTGCATTCTGGCAGGTTCATTAAAAATATCGAAGTTTCACTTCCCTTCTACTAGAGCCTGTTCCCAAGAGCTGCTAAGCACATGAAACCCGCAATGAAGTGAATGGGAGTTATGGGTGCCCTGCACCTCTCAGAAACTGGCTCATTACCTATCTCCCCAAAGCCTTCTGCTACATAGTTGTACAGATGGAGTCTCAAATTCTGTCTGGGTCTTCTAGCCACTACTGTAATACAAATAACAATAATTCAGCAGGTCTGTCCATGCAATTTAAGAACCCATAAAACCATAAGAATCTATACCTGTTCAGGCCAAAGTCGGTAAAATGCCAAACACAGCAGAAACCTGAGTTAGGTCATGTGTAGGAGCATTACCCCATTAGGTGAGGTTTTTGGCCTTTTGTCTATTTTTATTGTCACAGTTGCTTGAGAACACTACACAAAAGGCACTAAAACAGCTTTTTGTATGTGCACTTTTAAATCTTGTCATTTTCATTTGGTAGAGAGATCACCAAAGCACAGGATCTCCCACTAAATGATACATTTTAATAAAACAACAGTTGGATAGAATAGATAATAAAATTACTGTGGTCTCTTTAATCACCAAGTTGTATGTTGTGACATATTAACCTATAACTGAGAAGTATCAGAGGGGTAGCAGTGTTAGTCTGGATCTGTAAAAGCAGCAAAGAGTCCTGCGGCACCTTATAGACTAACAGAAGTATTGGAGCATGAGCTTTCGTGGGTGAATACCCACTTCTTCGGATGCGAAGAAGTTCTTCCGAAGAAGTGGGTATTCACCCACGAAAGCCCATGCTCCAATACGCCTGTTAGTCTATAAGGTGCCACAGGACTCTTTGCTGCTATAACTGAGAAGAGTCCCAATACCGTTTGTATACCCTGTAAACCACACTCTATAGTCACACAGTAAAAGATTTGGTTATATTTTAGGATCTGACGACGTTGCTTTCTCATCAGACAGAATTTTTTCATAAACTTTATTACCTGGCCATAGCTGGAGCAAATAATGAAGAACTTCTATGTGTTTTTTGAAGTCCAGGGCACTAGCAAGCTCTTCTGAATCTGTAAAGACTCTGTTATTATGGTTTGAGGTCTCCTGCCTCTGGCTCAGTAAGACAGGCCCAAAACACACAGCTAAATTCTGGCACGTCATCTTATTTACTTCATGATAAGACGCCACCAATTTCAGGTGATCCAGCAGCATCTTTAGGGTTGCCTAAAATGAAGAGTTAAGTTTCAGGTAACTAGATACAGCAAAAATACAGTCTGTTATCATCCCATGGCTGTTGTTTAACAGTGCTATTTTCAAGGGTGCTTGTCACATATCCTATAACACAATCACTGCAGTATCTAAGCACTGAACATCAAGTTGTATTGGACTCCATTACAGTGCAGGCTGGTTAAGACAGATGTCTTGGGTAAAAAATTTCTCTCTTACATGACCTCTGATCTATGTGTATAGATTTTCTTACAGTGAAAAGAGGACACCAGAGAAAGGAAAGAAACTGAAGAAGAAGCAGGGACACAAGAAGTCAGTCTGGCTTGGTAAAAATAAAAATTGGCCTCTATCCAGTTTTCTGGCCACCCAAGTCTGCCTTAAGTGGAAATGACTTATTAGAATTATGTCTTTTTCAGCATTCAAAATGCTTAGCTTCCAAAGATTCTTTTGCAAAGGGGCAGTGTCTTTCATTTAACTTTAAGGACTAGATTCTGGTGCTTTTACTCATATTGTCTAGCTCCTTACCCCAGTGGTAGTTCCACTAAACAAAGTGGGACTAGAAGAATACAATACTACTCAACATGCGTTATAGATGGCCGAATCTGGGCCTACATGAATTGAGAATTCTTTAAAACTGCTGGATTGTCAGACATGGACACTCAAGTCCTATGTACTACACCCCTTAGTTAGAAGGGCAACTTCTAGGAATAGTTGTAATCTTGAAGAAAAGGGCTTTGTTTATGAATGTGCAACCCCATAAACACCCCAATGAGGAGTTAGTATCTGCTCAAAATGTTCAAGGCTGCTCCTTTAATCTCTCCTGAAGAACACAGATCGTCAGGAAGAGAGATTGGTACCTCAGGCAATACATCACATACTCATAGGACAGGGTGGCCAAACTTACTAACCCTCCGAGCCGCATACGATAATCTTCAGAAGTTTGAGAGCTGGGTGTGCCTGCCGTGGCTCAGGCTTCAGCCCGCAGGGAGGGGAGTGTCGGGGCTGAAGCCTTGAGCCCTGGCAGTCATGCCCCGTGGGGCTGAAGCCCCACCAACACACCGCAGGGCAGAAGCCACAAGCTTCCCCCCCACCCCAGTGAGGTAGGTGGAGAATGGGGGAAGGTATATGGAGGGCCTCTGTGAGCTGCACTCTAACTATAAAAGAGCCGCATGCGGCTCGGCCACCCCTGCCATAGGATGTGCACCTCTGAGAGCAATGGCACTGTAATGTTATGTGTTAAACAGTAGGACCAAGAAGTTAAGCAGCCTTTGAACTATCAGAGAACAGAACAGATGTACAAACACAAAAGCAGGACCTGCTCCTTTCACCACCTCAAATGCAGTCCTCCTCGATGGAGAATGAGCATTCATTTCTGCAACACAGACTAGCTGCTGTCCATGGGATTATTTTATTTATTACTGAAGCATCCATCCTGAATTCTGGGCACTTTTCAACACAAAAGTGAAAAACCAACAAACAGCTGGCAATCAAATCAATAAAAATTTCTTAAAGGAACATTAATTCATCTTTTAAATTAAGGTAATAAAATACTTAACACAAGCACATTTGCTGGCTAAAAGTTAAACATTTACTATGTTCTACTTTGCATAAAAGCAATTTGCTTGTCCCTTTACAGTACACACATTAAACAATCAAGTCAGTTCTCATTCTTTAGTTTTTCTGTTAATAACCTTTAACTTTTGCTCTTGTAAAATCTATTTATGCCAACATTAAACCAGGTTAAAGTTTTATTGCACTGTTGTTAATAATAATAATAATAATAATAATTCAGCAAGAGGGATTTACAGAGTGCCTTTCAGACTGAATCCTCCCACAGCACTCCACAATCTATATACAGGGTTCACTTTGCCTGTCCAGGATATGCTGTTTGCAGTATTCTCTTGGATGGAACACGGCAGCTATTACACTACAACATATGGTAGCTTATAGTCCTACCTCACATGTTTAGAGGAGAAGAATGCAGTTACTCAGGTAAGCATTGGCTAGGATACCCAGGATAACAAAAATGGTGATGGGACTTTAATACAGCTCATAGTCAGGATCTCCCTTTTAACAATTTTAAAAAATACCCATGCCATTTTTAATTCCGTTTTGTACACCGGAAGAGGTAAAACACACAAAGTACAAGTTAAACCCAGCAATACAGACCCTAAAGTAAAAGACAGCTTGAAAGTGTTATCTATCAAGTGGGTATTTGGGTTACAAATAGAAAACATAAGAACTCAGAGGCATTTATGTATAGTCTAATAAAAAGAGTTCCTTCCCTTTCTGCAACTGGCGATTTATTATCATTTTAGCTGTCCAATAGTACTCACCTTTTCAACATCTGGCAGACAATCAAGAAGGGCCACCGTATGCTCAGAGTCACTTGGGTCATTTTCACAACCGCTTGCTGTCATTTTCAAAGGATTTTTCACCATGGCATCTAACACTGTTTCATACAACTGCTTAGTTATCAGGGGAGAGGGCAGCTCTCTTAGATAATCCTTGAGGACACCTTCACAAAAGAGACAGGAACAGATGCATTTAACAAGCTGCAGACTCTCACATTACAGAATTTCTTGGGAGTGGTAAGGCACATAACCTGCACTCCTCCTATAAGAGGATTGGACAGGCTGTTTTCTACATCTTACATTTGCAGGGAGGAAATAAGAATAGACTAAAATCATATTATTTGGGGAGCTCCCAAGGGCTTGAATTACTGGGAGTGTCATTGCCCGATGATGGTATTTCATTACTTCATAATATTTTGGGGCTCTGGAAACCTTTTCAAGTATGCTTATAGCACTATTAGTACTAGACTTACCGCAGACCTCTCTCTTTTATATTTACTGTAGTATCTAAGCCAGGTGCGGGCAAACTACGGCCTGCGAGTTGGATCCAGCCCACCAGCTGTTTTAATCTGGCCCTTGAGCTCCTGCTGGAGAGCAGGGTCTGGGGCTTGCCCCGTGCCAGCCGGGGAGCAGAGTTGAGGGCTGCGCCACGCAGCTCCCAGAAGTAGCAGCATGCTCCCTCTCCCCCCAGCTCCTACGCTTAGAGGCAGCCAGGGCCCTCCGCTCTGCACGCTGCCCCAGTGCCAAGCACTGCCCCCACAGCTCCCATTAGCCAGGAACAGCAGCCAATGGGAGCTGCAGGGGCAGTGCCTGCGGACAGGGAAGCATGCAGAGCTGCCTGGCCGTGTGCAGAGCCATCTGGCCACGCCTCGGCATTGGAGCTGGAGGGGGGACATTCCACTACTTCTGGGAGCCACTTGAGGTCAGCGCTGCCCACTTACCACTTGAGGTAAGCCTGCACCCCTGAGCCTTTCCCTGCGCCCCAACCCCCTGCCCCAGCCCTGATCCCCGTCCTACACTCTGAATCCCTCGATCCCAGCCTGGAGCACTCTCCTGCACCCCAAACTCCTCATCCCCAGCCCCACCCCAGAGCCCACACCCCCTGCCCTGCACCCAACTCTCCTGCCCCAGCCTGGAGCCCCCTCCCGCACCCTGAACTCCTCATTTCTGGCACCACCCCAGAGCCTGCATCCCCAACCAGAGCCCTGACCCCCTCCCGTACCGCAACCCCAGTTTTGTGAGCAATCATGGCCCGCCATACAATTTCTATTCCCAGATGTGGCCCTCAGGCCAAAAAGTTTGCCCACCCCTGATCTAAGCTCTTCGCAATCTTTAAATGAAGATATCTTCACAACATCCCTGAGAGGTAGGAAAATACAGATGCGGAATAGATGAAGCTGCAGCATCCCAGACTTTAGCATGGGCTGTACAGCCCTGTCCGGAACCCTGGGTAATTACCCAGGTGGCTAGCTAGGTTAAATCACAGCCTGTGGTTGCAGTGTACACATACCCTCAGTGATTTGCCCAGGAAGTTTGTGGCAGGGCAAGAATTAAACCCAGGTCTCCCAAGCCAGTCCCCATCCATTGAACTATCCTTCCTCTATTTTTGCACTGCCAGTATACAGAGCACTTTAGAAACTGCTTATGTTGCGCACAGTAGGTGCAGTAATGACTGCTAACATGAGAGCATTTTTCTTCTCCATGATAAAAATCTCTCCAGTTCTAACAGGTCACAAATGCATTCCACCAAAACTTGTCATACGCAATTCATACTAGTATAAAATTCTTTTCTGCTTTGGATTAGTGTTAATACACAGAGCATGGCCTTCTAGTGATACTTGGCAATCAGGCATATTTTATAAACCATAATAAGAAACAATGAGATGAATAGGAAAGGAATTAATCACCAGGCACACATGAAGCCATGTGTCACTAGGCTTTGGTGTAGCCGTATCATTCTGTGACCATTGATCTACTTATTGACTAGTGCAGCAGCTGTAAATGCTCCAGGTGGTTAGAAAGTGGGACGTTGGGTGGGGTCATTCCTAGTTACTGTAACTCTCCCTTCCCTTTCCTGAGACAGCAGATGTGTGGGAAGGCTACTAGCAGCTTCTTTTCTGCTCCTCCCCTACTTCTTGTAAATGGCAGGATCCCAAAGTGACATTCTCCAATTTACAAGCCCTGTGATCTTGATACATTCTTATGTTTAGTGAGAGTTGCAGGAGTTCTGCACTTCTTGGGCTTGGACATATAGTTGCCAAAGAGGTGATGAGTGGAAATGTCGATGAATGGGAATGGCTGCTGTATCCGTATCCCTAAAACAAAAACATCAACCCCACCCAACGTCCCACTTTCTAACCACCTGGAGCATTTACAGCTGCTGCACTAGTCAATAAGTAGATCAGTGGTCACAGAATGATACGGCTACAGCAGCCATTCCCATTCATTGACATTTCCACTCATCACCTCTTTGGCAACTATATGTCCAAGCCCAAGAAGTGCAGAACTCCTGCAACTCTCACTAAACATAAGAATGTATCAAGATCACAGGGCTTGTCTACACTAAGCAGCTTTTAGCAACAAGGCTGTGTCAACACAGCCTTGTCGCTAAAAGTCAGAGTGTGTGAACGCTCTCTGATATTTTGTCAGCACTTTTGCCACCAAAATACTTCCAGCCCTGCGACCGGCATTACCTTTGTCGGCAGAAGAGCGCTCCTGCCAACAAAGCCACGTTCACACTGCCACTTGCGTCGGCAAAACTTTTGTCTTTCGCGGGAGGGCTTTTTTAAGTACCTGTGAAAGACAAAAGTTGTCGACAACATTGAAGTGTAGACAAGCCCACAGACATTTGCAGCAATGAATGCAAGGACCTACTTCTGCAAATTTTCTTGATCCCAGAAAACACTAACTAGTAAAGAATTATTGCTATAGTCCCAACGTTAAGGGCATGGCTACACTTGCAGATGTAGAGTGCTGAGAGTTATACCAACCTTTGGAGACCGCAGTAGGGAAAACTCTGCCATGTGTTTACACTGTCAGCTGCAAGCGCACTGGCATGGCCACATTACAGCTCTTGCAACGCCACAAAGAGCAGTGCATTGTGGTAGCTATCCCAGTGTGCAAGTGGCTGCAACATGCTTTTCAAATGGGGGGTGGAGTGTGTATGTGGGGGGAGAGAAAGTGTGTTTTGGGGGGCTGAGAGTGTTAGCATGCTGCCTTGTAAGTTCAGACAGCAGCATAGACTCCCCGCCCCCACCCCCACACCACAACAGCATTCCACACTAATGGTTTGCTTTGTCCTGGAGCAGATAAGCATGCCGGCTGTCAGAAACGGAGCTTTGAAAGGGGATCTCTCTGCATGCCTGCAGCCGATTTCAAAACCACGAGAAGAGTGACCACTTGACTTCAGGGGATTATGGGACGTTTCCGGAGGCCAGTCACAGCACAGTAATGCAATACCTCGCCCACACTGACGCCCGGGCGTTTCAGCCAGGGCGTAGCAAGCTTTATTCTTCTCATGGAGGTGGATTACCAGGAGCGCTCCAGCTGCAGAGTACAGACACTCTACGTGCCTTGTCAGTGTGGACACATCGGGACTTAGGGCGCTTGGGGCTGCTTTAATGAGCTCTAACGTGCAAGTGTAGCCAAGACCACGCAGGACATGCAGATGACCATTTATAAAAGTAATTTTGGAAAGGATTGGGGTAGAGAGGGAGGAGGAAAAGGAGAAGAGAAATGTGATTCTGTGGGATGCTAACAGCCAGGAAGCATTTCACTATACGTGCTTCTCTATGAGCCTCGCCGTCTGTCTAAAATAGAATCGAGGGCAAGGGCAGCGGGGGAGTGGGTGCGGGGAGTTAACCTCAGCATTTGCAAATTTTTGTAAACAGGTCTAAACTCCTGGCTAATACTTCAGGATGAGTATTATTTCAATTGCTTACAGAAAACACAAGAGCACTAATCATAGCCACTTTTGGAAACGACAAACACACACCTGGTATCTAGAAGCAAAAAAAAAAAAAAAAAAAAACCCACAGTATTACAAAAACAAAAAAACCACCTAAAGATGTGTAGGTTTTACCTCTCTCTCCACCCTACCTCTTTTACCACTCTCATTTAAAAAAACTAATTAAAAAAAAAAATCACTCTCTGTGCTACAAAATGTCCAAGCACAGTATATCATGCAAACAACCACTTTAATTAAAATACAGCTCAGTTAAACCTATTATAAACATTTTAGCTAAAACTCCTTTTCATAAAATGTTACCATAATTAACCTAATAAATGCAGCCTCCACTTTGATTAGTGGCAGCACCTGGCATGAGAGAGCTGGAAGCAGGAAATAGAGAGGTATAATTTTAAGTATCTGCCAAACATAGGACATGTCACTCCCCAAACCAGGACAGAAATACATCACTTTTGTGTTCTTTAACAAAGCCAGAGTTGTTACAAATCTCAATGCAAAGCCTGCTCTATGAGCCAGCTGTAAAGTAAACTGTGTCACTAAATATTTTGTTAAAAATTAATTTCGCATAAATACAGAGAGTGGGGAGATTTAGTTTTTCCTCCTTAGATGGTCTTCATATGTGGAATATAACTATTACAACTATTATCAATCTTTGTTCTTATTTCTTTGAAAGAAAAGTAAAAAAGGAAAATGTACTGCATTGAAACAATTTTACGAAAGAACAGTCAAAATTGTAGCAAGTCAGAAAAAGTGGAAGCAAAGATTCCAGGAGCAACATTAACTCGCCCCCCATTACACAAATGTACTATTTCCTAGTCCTACTTTTCTGATTAGTGCAACATGGCCAAATTAATGCTGCCATTGAAAGCACAGCTGATTTGTTCCAGCTTTCGCTGTATAACTTTATCAGGGCATTAATAGTTTTTAACATTAACTCTCTGAGGTTTTTAAAGCCTATAAATAAGAAAGAAGTAAGAAAAGAAAGAAAGGGCAGAGGAAAAAGGGGGGGGGGGGAGAATCTGGAGCTTTTCAGTTTGAGAAGATTATAAACTCCTTGAGACAAACAGTCCACACTTGAAGCCAAGTTCTGCTCCTGTTGAAACCAATGTGAATTTCAAAATTGACATCAACAGGAGCAGGCTCTTACCCACAGACATGCTAAATTGGTGTGCATTCCTCAGACATGCATCTAAGTTTAAGTGCACACTTCCCAACTGAAAGAAATGTTATATCATGCACACTCAGTACACACTATTCAACCCAACATATATTTAAATCAAAATTTTTACTCTTCCTTTAAATTTGTAAACACGTGTCCTTTCAAGGATCCATCTCAAGATTCAGATGACAGCTTTTTTATTGCATGGTCCTCTTCAAAAAGCAAGGCTGTTATATATTCCTGTTTTTTTATATATATATATATATATATATATATATATGTGTGTGTGTGTGTGTGTGTGTGTGTGTGTGTGTGTGTGTGCTGTCAAGCAATTAAAAAATTAATCGCGATTAATCGCACTGTTAAACAATAACTGAATGCCATTTATTTAAATATTTTTGGATGTTTTCTACATTTTCAAATATATTGATTTCAATTACAACACAGAACACAAAATGTACAGTGCTCACTTTATATTTATTTTTGATTACAAATATTTGCACTGTAAAAAACAAAAGAAATAGGATTTTTCAATTCACCTAATACAATAGTCCATAGTCATGGGACCAACCTCTCCCCCTCCCCCCACCCCCCAAGATAACTTTCTCTTACTTCCTGAATAACAGAATAGTTTTGAGCCATGGAGTGCCCTTTGACCTCTCAATCCTTTTGCTGTTCCCTTTGCTAAATTAGCCCTATAAGAGGCTGCAGTTATTTTTATGAATCTAAGCTATGCTCTCCTGACTGCCAGCTCACTGCTGCTTTCTCCTTCACACAACCACTCACCACACAGAACAAATTTAGACAGCAAGCAGAAACCACCATCCACTTCATTAATTTCTCATTTTTCTGATCCACTGAACTGTTAACTGTATTACATGCTTTACTCAGAGATGTGAATTCACATGGATGGAAGCAGACATGATGCAACAACATTACTACTGGCTAGTTCCTAAAACTGGCAGCCCATTTTATTTTGAGCCACGAGCGCATTTAATTGCGTGTAAGCCAGTGCCAGCCTCAAGAGCATTTCTCAGTCAAACTTAATCATTAAATGTTCATTCCTTAGGCTTTGGGGAACTGTCAAAAGAAAATATCTTCATAATGTTTTGAAAACAACAGTGCTCCTCAAATTTCAATATGGGCCCACATAAAGCACTAGTCTTCAAAATGAGCTAAGATTTATGATTATTCATATTTTAGGGAACACATGATTTAGCTTATTAAGAAACCTGTTCATCAACAAAGAGATAATGTAGGTGAAATATGCACTAACAGATACTTACAAATAAGGATGGAAAAGTATGCATGATGCCTCTGATATGTCAGCAGGCATTAGAGGTTCATCAAAGACTGAACTGTTTAGATTGTAACCAATGATAGAACTGGCTACAGTTTGCGGAAGGTAACTCGTTCAGTGTGCAGACACATACAGCAACCCTGACAACTGTTAGAGAACCAGTGCATCGTGAGTCTCAGAACTGCACAGTTGAAGAGGTGCTGTAGCAAATAATTTTTAAAATGCGATTCCTTAAAATATGCTTTTTCTTCAGAAATAAAGCAGCATACATTTTATAACGTATAAAGAAGCATATCTGATTCTTCCTTAAAAACAGAGATATCAAAACTGTATGCCTTACACCTTATAAAAATAAAAGTCAAATGCAAAAAATTAAGAAGCTGCAGTAGTTCAAAACAAGAAGTCAGGAGTACAGGAGACCCTGCACATTCAAACAGATGTAGCTTAACAACAACAAAAGCATGCGCCAATGTATTTTGCAAAATTAAAGTGATTTTTGTATTTATCCACAGTATTGTGGGATTGTGCTGGAAGGACCAGACTAGTGCAGCTGCAACACCAGGGCTTTCTTTCTACACTTAGCACTATCCCAGGTCAAACCTAAGCTTAAATCAATTATAAGAAATACTTGAAGTAGTGAGGTGCACAGGTAACTGGAATGCTATGAAATATTTAGGGTTGTCAATTTTGGTTGGAAATATTCCTCATAATTTCATCACATGACATAATCTTTAATTAAAGATTAATCTTTAATTCCTGTAGACTCCAGGACAATCCTGGAGGGTTGGCAACTCTAGAAATATTACTAGTTTTTCTGGGTGTGGATATGAACTGTTTCATAAGTCTTCCATGTGTCTGAATTGCTTCTGTAATTGCTGAAGGTTTATAGTATATGAGGCTTTATATTAAGGTGCGAGATGCTATTTCAATTTTTTATTGAGCCAAAACTTGTCTTAGCAGTACATCTGTTTGGCCATTACTTAGTTACGGCCCACTATTAAGCTGTTGGTTTCTGATGTTTGACATAATTAAACTCTTGTTTCTATGAGTTAATTCACAAACCTAAGCAACAACAGTCATCTGCATTTCCAGTGCTTGCTTACAATGATCAAGAGCAACACAGGACCATAACAAACTCTTGTTGAAAGAAACTGGTCCTAAGAATTATCATCACTTTTTTCTTGTGAATTTATTAAAAGAAGTTAAATCAAAGAATATTTTAAGAGAGCTTGATGAGTGTTCATTGTGCAACCTTTCAAAATAAAGAATATATAATTAAATCCAGTATCCTGCCTCTGGGAGTAGCCAGTAACTGGCAAAAACCAACAATGAAACTAGCCAAGTAAACAGTAAATAGGGTTGGTCAAATTCTATTCTGCAAAGATATTATTTAGCAAACACCGTAAAATTAATTGCATAAAATCTGCTGATAAAGTTTTTCTTCTACTCACCCATCCTTAGCAGTAAGTTACTTTTTTTAAATATGCATAAAATAGAAAGTTGACTGACACTATGTTGGAAATTAAAGTACAAACAATTAAATAACACAATTGTTATTTCTTTACAAGTGACGGAGGATGTTGAAGCCCAGCAAAATTTGCACCAGGGCTACCACATGCTAAGTAAACTTTCAAGCCCTGAATGTATATGAAGGAAAAATTCCATTCCAATTTCTGCAGGCAATCAATTTATACCATGAAGCTTGAAAATAGATTATTAATATTTGTTATGTAAACAAAGGTTAGTCATAAAATTATTCCACCTTTTAAAAAAAACAAAGATTCCTACTACTAAATGTTACAGGTGAAATGCACAGTATATACCACAAAACATTCTGGTTTATTTCCAGAAGGCTATCCAAACTAAGACTCTCATCATAAAAATTGTCTCAATTCTCCAAACCCTTACCAGTAATCCCACTGAGTGACAGGAATATGAACTACACAGACAGATAAGACTTTAGATAAAATCAGCCCCAAATTAATTTTCTATAAATGACTAACAAAAAAAGTATGCATATGATCAGGTTAATGGATAATTATTTTCCCACTGCACACCTTGAATTTCTATGCACTATTCACTAATCTAGCTCCCACATAAGTCAATGGAAGTTTTGCTATTGGCTTAAATGGGAGCAGGATCTGGCTCTAAGGACCCAATTCTACAAGGCCTTATGGACGTGCTTAACTTTCTGTATTGTGAGTAGTCCCATTGAAGCCAATTGAATTATTTGTAAAATTAGCACAAGGACTGGGGCCTAAGCTCGTAAATAAGACAAGTTTCTTTGTACTCTCCCGTTTGGCTATATCCACATGCTGTCTCCTCTTAAGATTATAGGATATTGGGAGCAGGGACTGAGTTTTTGTTCTATGTTTGTACAGCATCTAGCCCAATGGGATACTGGTCATGACTAAGTCTCCCAGGAGCTATCACAATACAAAGAATAAATAGTCTTAAAGGTTTGGCACACCACGGAGACCTCCATTCACTTCAAACCTCTATCCAGAACTCATTACACTGTTTCTCTATCACTGGCACATCTCATTTTTACATGACAAAAGTTAGGATTCATCTTCCCTTTCTTGTTCAGCAAAATGAAGTGTAGCTAATGGATTGTCTGTGTGACTCTCCAATGAGTCATTTTAAAGTACAATTTTCTTTATTTAGATAAAGATTTCTCATGGTTATATATTAAAAACAAAAGTAAGTGCATTACCTGTTATCACATTAATATCTGGGTATTGGTTTTCACAGAGAGTAACAGCCTTGCTATCCCTCTCAAACGCCTCTCGAAGCTCTTTCTTGACTGCTGCTGAACCACATAATCGGTACAGGCCTACAACCTAGAAGTAAAATCATGGCCACACTGTGACATATTACCCATTACAGAGCACTAAGTAGTGCTATTCAGATAACCGGCATGAAAAGAATGAGATGTTTTACAATGTCTTCTGTTAAGGAGGAAAAAATGCTCACACCCAAAAAACTTACTTAAGTAAAAAACAAAAGCATATGGCAAAATCTTTTAACATCAAACAGCAACATGTTATCAATACTGTACAATGTCCTCAGTCTGGGTTATAATAGTAAACAAATAATAATGTTCTCTACAATACTGAAACTCAATCTCTTATCAGTTTGTTTCTATGGATGCAGCTAATATCCACAGCTACACATATTGAACCATTATGTCTTTGACAGAAAGTGATTTTTATTAAGCTATTGGTTTATCATTGAGTCACTCAGGAAGAGCACAAAAAGGTTTCCATGTACCCACAGCAGATGCTAGCAATGTTCTGTTTAAGAATAAATGTTTTAATAAACTCTGATAAAAAGTTGCAGGACTTAGTGTTAAATATTAGTGTAAAGCAAACAACTCCCTCCCCAAAAGACTATTCATTGTTATACACCCACACACAAACCCTTTTTATTGACAAGGAATGGGAATAACGTCCTAATCAACTTCAATGATTTTTTATAATAATTTGTAAAGGAGAACTAGAACAATAAACTGTAATACAAAATGGAAAAAAAATATCAAGCCTTTACATTAATCTAAGTGCTCTTTGCTGCTCACTTTCTAGTGGCTTCTTTAAAAAAACAACTTCCACACTCATTTTCTTCTGTTGTGATACACAAACTAGAACTCTAATCACATTTACTCTTTATAACCACTGATGAGTGGGTGTAATCTCAATGAATAATGCAAAGCTGTGCAGGTGAAACTGCAACCCTCTTGCTACTCTGCTTGTTCAGCTCACCACTTTTGTGCTAGCGTAACTGTTTAATTCCTAATACGTTAACTCCTTTGAGTGTAAGCAGAAAATAATTTGGATTAGAAAATTGGTCTTGGACTTTGTAAGGTAAATCTACAGATATTAGTCTATTGATGATTAATAGGCCCTTCAGTAAACAAGCTTCGTACCTGTGAAACATGGCCGCAGATTATGCACATTAAGAAACAAGGATATGCTGTAAATCAATTTACAAAGAAATTATTTCGATTTTATTTTGTTAAGTGAGTAATTTAGTATTGACACACTTGCTTTCACAGCAGTTAACTATATCATTACCAATATTTAATTATATTTGATATCATATCCGCTGGGGTATCAAGAGACAACAAATGTACTCTAGCATCAGGTAACCAAGAAACAAATTTGAGAAGAGTTAAGATATTATGCCAACATATACATTGTTTCAAGTTACATGAACACTTTTATACAAAGCAGGAGGTTATATTTCCTAAAGTTATCTAACACATTCAGGTACATGGGAACGGTATCTATACACAATTATCATGCATCGAAGAGTATTTGGCGCATATACTTCTACACACTCTAACTTGATATATTTATCATTTTAAAAACAACTTTGTATTTTGGTAACACCCATTCTCCATACACTTCTCAAACGTTAAAGAACTAAACCTAAAACCACCTCTAAGAGTGAGAGAGTTATTTTGATCCCTATTTTACTGACTGGTAAACTGACTTGTTTACCTGCTTCGGCTGATCATGGCTCCCACTGGCCGTGGTTCGCTGCTCCAGGCCAATGGGAGCTGCTGGAAGTGGTGCGGGCCGAGGGACATACTGGCTGCCGCTTCCAGCAGCTCCCATTGGCCTGGAGCGGCGAACCGCGGCCACTGGGAGCTGCGATCGGCCGAACCGGCGGACGGGGCAGGTAAACAAACTGGCCCGGCCTGCCAGGAGCTTTCCCTATGCAAGCGGCGTCCCAAGTTTGGGAAACACTGGTCTAAGGCTACATGAGTCATGAGCAGAGCAGAGACTAGAACCCAGGAGTCCTATATTATATATGATGGCTTATAAAAAGGGACATATGCTAATGGTCAAATAAGTTACCTGGATCCAAGGCTCACTGATGTACATGAAGAGTTAAGAAATTAAGGCAATGGATGTTACATCCATATAACTGAAAGCAGAAATTAGCAATGTATATGCAGATATTAGACAAACACTCAACTATTAGCCATAAGGTTTTACTATCACAGCTTGTTAAATCATCCAGACACCAGTGACATTAGCAGAAACACAAACTTACATTCTGTGTAGTTCAGTAAGAAATCCAAGAAGTTTCATGTATAGATAGTCAAATGTGAAATTAACATGCACTGTACATTTAATGTTCTCAGTCTTGTTTGTACAGGTTGAAAAATTACATTTCATGCTTAGAAGCACCAGGCACCTGAAGACAATTCAGATCCCAATTGTTCAATGATCAGTAATGTCTTGATTGCCCGATATCATCTGCATGACTAGATCTTAACAAGCAAGTGCTGTGGTAAAATCGGAGTTGCATGATCAAAGTCAAAAATGGGAGTGGTGAAACCATTTGGCCCAGAACCATTCACCAAAAATGGCACAATTTTTAAAATGTAACAAACCAGGGGGTGTGGCTACTTCTGAATTGCAGGGTTCATCAAACAGAAGCGCACACCTTGAATGAAAGGGTGTGTCAAAGGCTCCCAGGCCTCACACATGTTATGGAGCACTATGTGAAAGTTGTTCTGCTAACTTCAATTAAATTGGCCAGAGGAGAAGTCTGCCATGAGAACTATGCACCTTCCTTACTTTCGAATTTTTTTCAGCATCTACAATTGGAAGTGTTACTGGAAGATGAAGATATCATGATCCTTTTAACACATTTTACAACCACTAGACTTATCAAGCATAAACTATACAAGATGAACAAAAGACACTGCACGACACTATTAGATTTCAGAGTTTATCTTACAATTTTGGGGTCCCCCCATGAAGGAAGGGAGAGAGAAGTGGGAAAGAAAGAAAGAAAAAGGAAGGGTGTGTGTGTGGAGGAAGACAATGAGAGTTCTGTCTCCTTTTTGTCCAACTGCCAGAGGGGTAGATCAGACTTGGCCTGAAGTTTTTAGTCTGTTTGGGGGCTTCCCAAGCAGTAGCTTGTGCTTAAAGGCAGACGTGTTATGTATAGCAGCATAAATAAAGGAAAGGCTAAGGGACAAATCAGAGTCGATCCTTCACATTTTGGCTTGTGAATGCATTTGCTAAACTGAAGTTTTGCCAGGATGATAGCAAATAACTTTATTTTAGATGGCACAATGCCTGAATTGTGGGTGTTTGGGAATTTTATATCTTTTCAACATGTATGCAGCGGAAATGGTCTTGTGGAATGAGCCATTGGTTGGAAGTCAGGAAGTGGTGAGTCCTAACCCCAACGCTGCCTTAACTGAGGAGTTGCTCCAAGTGCCATAATCTACAGTTTTATTTATGTTCCCATTGTCCTAACACACCACTGGGTCTGAAGCAGCTGAAAATGCTGGGTTCACCCAGCCTTACTGTTCCTCACCACGTTACAATGAGCAAGGGGAGAAATTTACACACAGACAGCAATAAAGTGATGAGACCAAATAAAAGGAGAAGCAAAGAAAAAAAAGACACACTGTGGGAAATATACTTACTGTATTGCCTTGCTCGCTGCTCAAATTCTAAACATAACAGTGCAAAAGGAAATTCAGCCACATGATATAGGAGAATTTTTTAAAGAGTTTACAGTACCTGGCAGCCTCTCTTTTCAATCTCCACAATACATTTCTGCATCAGAAGCGGTACCATCAAGTCCACATTTTCCTTCTCAACAACTTTTCGAGCATCTACTCCAAATATCACTGGCTCTCGATCTGCAACTAGACCATCAAGAGAATTCTCCCACTGTTCTATGAGAGTCAGTTTGACATAAATAAGCCCTCTGGGCTCCAGTTTGACAGCCAGCTGATGCGTCTTTGTCACTCGAAAAAGAGTGGGGAGAACCACTGTTCCGTGACAACAAACACGATTTTTCCGTGGGGTAGGCTCCCAGCTGAAGACCACTAGTTTTAAGTGCTGGGCATTTTCAATTTCTATGTTGAAAGTGTGGTCCATATCTAAAAAAGTCGTCCTGCATGTAAGCAAGGCTGTTCTTGCTTTGTTTACTGAATCTACCTGAATTGCACAAAAGACATCTTTTGAGTCCATCCGCGGCGGTTTCAAATCTTCAGCACCATAGAAGTGAACACTCATGAGTCCGGATATGTATTGGGAACATTTGGGTTGATCAGAAAAGCTGTAATGTCTAAAAGCATCAATGTCTATTTCAGTTTTATTGTTGTTACTTGGAAGGGTCTCTTTTCCTTTCCCAAACCTGCTTACAGAACCGTGTTTACCCGATTTTGCTATAAGTTCAGGAGAGTCTCCATCACTGAGATAACCACCTTTACTGGAGGATTTGGAACTCCCACTGCTTTTCTTTTTGTAGCCGTGTTGTGACGATACACTACTGTCAAGATGATAGCGACTTATAACATTCCTGCTAGCAGCTGCTGTTGCGTTTCCAGAAGATGGTAAAGTTGTGGCATGGCTTGTATCCTGACAGTCACCTTTCAGCAAGGAAGAAGGATTATCTGAACTATTAGAGCTTGAGGTTCCTTTGATGCTCAGCTTCCTGCTGAGTTCTGGCAATTTTTTCATTTTCATTGAAAGTTTTCTCACAGTTCTAGGAGATTTTATTTTATCAGGGAAAGGCCAATTAATTGATCCTCCTTTTTTCAAAGGATTAGGACTTGGAGGAGAAATTTCTGTCGCTCCTGCCTCAGCCTTGTTTGCAGGTACGATTCCAGATCCTTTAAAAGAAAAAACAAACAAAAACAAAATAGGAATGCATTTTTAAAGTTGCCCATTAACAGCAGTTAGCAGCAACAAAAAATTGTGAACTATGGAAGAAGTTAGTTTGTCAATATTCAATAAATATGGGATCTACTTAGACAAATATTGTGCATCACTTAAACAAACGTAAGTATTTCTGCACTTTGCTGACTTTTTCAGCCAAAAGTTGGCAGAGGACAGTCAGAAGCTTGATTCTTCCCATTCTATTGAGGCTTTGCCTAACAAAACAGAATTGGTGCAAACAACATATAAACAATTCACTCATCCCACATACCTGTGTAGTACTCCATCTGTTTGTACAATGTGTCTTCACACAAGCTGACTTGACTGCTTCAGCAGGGTACAGATGCCAGGTAGCCATGAGTTTAGATGGGAAGACTGTGGAACACTACAGATACTCTTTCCTTTGAGTACTGCCACTTCCCTTAGATTACTCAGGAGAGCATACAGCCTGCAGTGCTATGCAATGAAGTACTACAGAGGAATCCTCCTCAGTGCACACATCTTTCTTCTTATTCTCATAAGAGCCCTGCCTCTGTCACTGCAGCTGAGAACCCTGTTCCATTGTCTGAGACTCACTGAGAGGGAGGGGGAGAACACTATTCCACTACAGGCAAATGGCCTTAAGTACACCTTTCTCTTGGCAGCTACTCTGTCCCCCTCACTCTGCAATGACAAGGAGGAGATTGAATGCACATATGAACAGCCATACTGGGTCAGACCAATGGTCCATTTAGCCCAGTATTCTGTCTTCCAACAATGGCCAGTGCCAGGTGCCCCAGAGGGAATTAAGAGAAAAAGTGATCGAGTGATCCATCCCGTCATCCACTCCCAACATCTGGCAAAGAGAGGCTAGGGACTCAGACCATGGTGTTGCATCCCAGAACATCTGGGCTAAAGCCATTGATGGACCTATCCTCCATGAACTTATCTAGTTCTTTTTTGAACCCTGTTATAGTTTTGGCCTTCACAACAATCCCTGGCAAAGAGATCTACAGATTGACTGTGCATTGTGTAAAGAAGTACTTCCTTTTTTGTTTGTTTCAAACCTGCTGCATATTAATTTAATTGGGTGACCCCTAGTTCTTGTGTTATGTGAAGGCATAAACCATATTTCCTTATTCACTTTCTCCACACCAGTCAAGATTTTATAGACCTCTATCATATCCTCTCTTAGTCATCCATTATCCAAGCTGAAAAGTCCCAGTCTTTTTAATCTTTCCTCCTACAGAAGCTGTTCCATACTCCAAATCATTTTTGTTGCCCTTCTCTGTACCTTTTCCAATTCCAATATCTTTATCCAGATTGGGCAACCAGATCTGCACTCGGTATTCAACATGTGGGCATACCATGGATTTATATAGAGGCATTATGATATTTTCTGTCATATCTCTCCCTACCCTAATGGTTCCCAACATTGTTAGCTTTTTTGACTGCTGCTGCACATTAAGTTTATGTTTTCAGAGAACTATCCACAATGACTCCAAGATCTCTTTCTTGAGTGGTAACAGCTAATTTAGACCATCATTTTGTATGTATACTTGGGATTATGTTTTTCAGTGTGCATTACTTAGCATTTATCGACACTGAATTTCATCTGCCATTTTGTTGCCTAGTCACCCAATTTAGTGAGATCCCTTTGTAACTCTTGACAGTCAGCTTTGGACTTAACTATCTGGAGTAAATTTGTATCATCTGCAAATTTTGCCACCTCAATGTTTACTCCCTTTTCCAGATCCTTTATGAATATGTTGAACAGCACTCATCCCAGTACCAACCCCTGGGGGACACCACTATTTACCTCTCTCCATAATTGACCATTTATTTCTACCCTTTGTTTCCTATCTGTTAACCAGTTACTGATCCAGGAGAGGACCTTCCCTCTTATCCCATGACTGCTTACTTTAGTTAAAAGCCTTTGGTGAGGGACCATGTCAAAGGCTGTCTGGAAGTCCTAGTACACTATATCCACTGGATCACTCTTGTACACATGTTAGTTGACACCCTCAAAGAATTCGAAGATTGGTGAGACATGATTTCCCTTTACAAAAGCCATGTTGACTCTTCCCCAGAAAATGATGTTTACCTATATGTCTGATAATTCTGTTTTTTACTACAGTTTCAACCAATTTGCCTGGTACTGAAATTAGGCTTACTGGCCTGAAATTGCCAGGAGCACCTCTGGAGCTTTTTAAAAAAATTGCTATCACATTAGCTATCCTCCAGTCATCCGGTACAGAAGCTGATTTAAATGATAAGTTACATTCCACAGTTAGTAGTTCTACAATTTCACATTTGAGTTCCTTCAGAAATCTTGGGAGAATACCATCTGGTCCTGGTGACTTATTACAGTTTAATTTATCAATTTGTTCCAAAACCTCCTCTAATGACACCTCAATCTGGGACAGTTCTTCAGATTTGTCACCTGAAAAGAATGGCTCATCCTCTGCAGTGGAGACTGATACAAAGAATTTATTTAGTTTCTCTACAATGGCCTTGTCTTCTTTGAGTACTTCTTTAGCACCTCGATCATCCAGTGGCCTCACTGATTGTTTAGCAGACTTCCTGCTTCTAATGCACTTAAACATTTTTTGCTGTTAGTTTTTGAGTCTTCGGCTAGTTGCTCTTCAAATTCTTTTTTGGCCTGCCTAATTATACTTTTGCATTTGACTTGCAAGAGTTTATGCTCCTTTCTATTTTCCTCAGTAGGATTTAACTTCCAATTTTTAAAGGATGCCTTTTTGCCTCTATTCGCTTCTTTTACTTTGTTGTTTAGCCATGATGGCACTTTTTTGGTCCTTTTACTATGTTTTTTAATATGGGATATACATTTAATTTGAGCCTCTATTAGGGTATTTTTAAAAAGTTTCTATGTAGCTTGCAGGCATTTCACTTTTGAGACTGTACCTTTTAATTTCTGTTTAACTAGCTTCCTCATTTTTGTGTAGTTCCCCTTTCTGAAGTTAAATACTACTTTGGTGGGCTTCTTTTGTATGTGTCTCCCCCTCCCCTGCCCCAGGGATGTTAAATTTAATTAAATTATTGTTGCTATTACTTAGTGGCTCAGCTATATTCACCTCTTGGACAAGATCCTATGCTCCATTTAGAACTAAAAATCAAGAATTGCGTTTCCTCTTGTGGGTTCCAGGACTAACTGCGCCAAGATGCAGTCATTTATGGTGTCAAGAAACTTTAACTCTGCATCCCATTCTGAGGTGACATGTATCCAGTCAATATGGGGATAATTGAAATCCCCCATTATTATTGGGTTTACTATTTTTACAGCCTCTCAGGTTTCATTCCTCCCAAGAGTCCCAAGTTGCCCTGCCTCTTAGCTGCCAAAAACACTTTCCTCTTTCTTGGCACAATGCCCCCAAAACAGACTTGGAAGTTAGGCAGTTCCCAGGTGACCTTCACCTGTGAAATAGCTAGTTTCCCAAGGCTTAAACAAGTCACACCAACTGACACTTTGCTGAAGAATAAAAGCCTTCCATCATATTAACAGTGGGAGGAGGCTGATGAGGAACGCTAGCAGGCATACACCAGAAAGGTGTCCTGTAATTTTCTGTGCTGAGTGCACACATGCTCTTCACCCTATGACAGAAATCAGGACGTTGAAGGGAATACCAGTCTCAAAGACAGTAGATCGGATTTTCTTCTCATTTTCATCAGTGTCAATCAGGAGTAATCCCACTGAAACTACAGAGTTACATCAGAGTAAAATTAGGGTACACACAAGAGGGGAACTGGGCCCTGTAATTCCAAGCTGATCAGCAGGAGTGAGATCATAGTGCTTATCGACAGTCTCTTCATTTTGAGTCATCTTTTTCTTCCTTGTAATATTTATGTTCCTCCTTGGTAGCAGCTACTACCAGATTCATTTTGCAGTTTGGATAACATAGCTGTCGCCACTGAGAATTTAAGACCACTTCACAAAAGATCACTAGCTATGGGCAACCAGAAAGACTGTACAAAGTGCACCTTCCTCCCACCCCACCACAACAGGAAGAGGTCAGAATACTAAAAAACAAAAACAAAAACAAAAAAACCCTAAACTTCTATTTTCTACAACTACAAAAACAGGAAAGTTTTAACTATCAATCTTAGTAATAAAATGCATGCTGATCCATATAAGATTAGATGTTACATAGTTTCTGTGCATACTGAACCTCTTTAATATACTTACTTCTCTAGTTGGCATATTTGGTCATAACCATTGACAAAACTTCAAGCATAAATTACAATCCTTTGCTAATACAGGACTGGGAGAATCTGCAAATCAGCAAGCGTTGCTTACAAAGGATACTCAGTAAGTCACACTGTCATATTTAATAAAATGTCTGCACCTTTGTTACTACCATTAGATTTTTAAAATGCTTTTAGCTTTAATTCATAGCACTTCACATAACCAAATGACTGTACAGTCATTAATTGATCTTCACAATTCCCCTCTGCTAACCTGATTTACTTTTCACCATTTACAAGGTTAGTTTATTTTATGCATTTCACTCAGCTTGAACAGTGAAATCATATAGGCTAGTTTCACTATTTTACTAAAACCTTATTTTTAATTTGTTTTTGCAGAAGTTACAAAAATCTAACTTTTGGGGACTAATTTGAGTATCATTCTGATAATTTTTACAGATACAATTTTTTTTGTTCAAAAAAGTTCCTGATAGTAAAAAAAATTCCAGTTCTGAAAAATAGTGCATAAGATCTGTTTTCCAGCAGAATTTTCTTGCTTCCTCAGTTGTTGTGTCCCATTGAAATAGTTTCCTTACAGGGAAAGAACTTTTTCTAGCATGCCTGCTGTGTTTTTCTGGCAAGGAGCTAGTAAGAAATGTGGCATTTGATAAAACTGGACAAAGCCTTTCCTTGTACTGCAAATCACAGCACAGTCCCACTGGTGGGCTGGCCTGAAGCATTCTATAGTAAGGAGTACCATGCTTTAGCCTGCTAACATTAATCTTCCCTTCCTGTCAGAAGTCTCTGGCACAGGCTTAGAAAAGCAAGCCAACATATTAAGCTTCTCTCCGTTTCATTAGAACTGAAGAGTCAATCTAACATTCTGACTTTTATGTGTCCAACTTCTGCTGTATTCAGCACTGAGCAGTTAAAATGAAATATGTGGCTGAGTGAAACTTTAACAGTCAACTATTATACAGGCCGGTATTTCAATGAGTATTAAGCCACATGTTTTTCCAGTAAAGCCAGAAAATTACTAAGGTATGCACGTGATTTTCAAAACAGTATACTAAACAGCTTTTAACAATCTGCAAAATGTAACCTTACTACAGTCTAAATCTAACAACTTTTTACTCTGCAATACAGATCACTCTATATGGCTTTCATATAATATTGCTTAAGGAAATAAACTGCTTCTGGTTACCTATAGTATGACAAATCATAGAATGTTGTTATGTAAACTCAATCCTAATTTCCTACTACCACCCAATCAGAATCTTATGATCATGTCTGTTACACTTAAAAAATATTCTGCAGGAAGGATGGCAGGAGGAAATGATATCTACAAGGCACCTGCTGTTTAAATGACTACCAAGGCATCACCATGAAAAAAACAAAATGCTTTGTAATTTACTGCCCGACACACTAGACTTTTTCAGTAAGTTAGAACTTTTGCAAACAGTCAAGTTAAAATAATGAAATTGAAAGCCATTACTTATGTTTTCTACATAAATCAGCTTTATACACTTTTATTTGTTGGCTTTATAAGCATGAGAGAGAGAAAAAGATGTTTTTTGCAGAACAACTCAATTCAGAGATTTATAGTTTTATATTAGACTGGTTGCAAGTTTTCCTGGAAGGACACTATATTGAACAAAAATGACTTGGCATTGTACGTGATTACCTCAATGAGTTATTTATTGACTCTGATTAACAAAGCAAATGTTTAGGTTTGTGCAATAATGTGATTGAACAAAGTTATAAAGCCTATTTCACAACTGAAAAGAGGCAAGTAGCCCATGGGAATTGCTACTTTTCATCTCAGCTTTTTATTCAGAATCAGTGTTCCTCCATTTTCAGAAGTTTTAAAGGTTTAACATTTGCTTTAAAATTTACCAGAAAAAATTGTAATTTTTTATAAGTAATGAGTTAAGGTGAATGGATAACTGGCCAACAGTCTGTTACAATTTTAAAACAAACATCCAACGCCAATGAAAACCTGAAACTACTACTGAACTAAAACGGCTGTTCAGTATAACCTTTTCCTATAGTTTTCCAGGAATACTTATCTTAGTAGGTATGATACATATAATTCTGAAAACATCTGTTTAAGTTCATATAAAGCTTTGTGGTACAAACACTACAGTTAAAACCATACCATTCTTTTAAAAAAAAAAAGAAAGAAAGAAAGAAAGACAGCTTTTTTCAGTGGCTTCTAACAAATTTTCCTTTACATCTGGATTTCTCATGCTTTTTTTCAGCCTACTGATGAACTTTGGAATGTTTATAAGCAAATCAAAACAAAACCATCCACATACAAAAGCAATTCTGGTGTAAGATATCCAAAAAACCCCACACAATATTCTTTTAAGTCATAAGACACACAAAAATGTTGGCCAGATCCTCTCCTCTTGTAAGTGGCATAGCTCCACTGAAGTCAATAGGACTACACTGATTTACACAAGCTGAAGATTTGGCCCATTAAGTCTTTTTGTGCTCAGAGAGCTCCAAACCTGTTTCGATGTAAAAAAGTAGAATTATAAGCAGTCTCTAATGAAGAATGCGCACTTCCCCAAATTTGAACAACATTGGTTAAGAAATAAGGAACTTATAATTTCCGCCTACTTTGGCAAAATGAAAAGGAGACAGAAGGGGGGGAAAAAATCACATTTTTTTAAAAAAAGGAAGCGTTAAATGTTTGCAAATAATTCAAATAAATCGGAAATTATTCCTTCTTTAAACCTATGGACTAAAATTTTTTTTCCCCCATGACAACTACCATTTTTCGATCAGATCTAGCTAAAAGTTCTGGGCTCAATTCCTGCTGATGACCCAAAGTGTGGGAGTAGAGAGGTTGTTACAGGTTTAAAAATCTCCCCCTGCTGCTTTTATTAGGAGTTAAAAACCTTTCCTGAAAGAGAGGAGACTTGGTGTTCTGATAGCAACTAGGCTGTGATAAACCCCTCCACTCAGCAATCCTAGCTACCCGCTGTCCCAATAGACTAAGAGTGAATTATTTTAAGTAGTCCATAATTAAAGAGGTGGTGACTAGAGCCTCCAGAGGCACATAATGCAAGTAAACCAGCTGAACTGCCTGCTCTTCCATTACAATAATGATTTTTTGCTGAGCACCATACAGCTTAAGTAATATTTCACTAGAGGAAGAAACAGATGTATAATAGCAGTTTAGCTCACTAGCCAAACGTGAACGTTCGAAATCTACAAAACTAGGATGAGTTTGCTGCCAATTTTTCATATGTTAATGCTTCTCCAGCTCTGATACACCAGTCTGGAACATCTGGATCAGTCACTTTCCTCACATAAGTTTAAGCATGCCCTTTTGACCCCGCCCTGTCTCCGGACAGACCCAGTTCTTGTTGTTCCTTTCACAGTGTAAGATGGAAAAGCAGTTCCTACTCCTTTGTGACAGCCAGGTCATAAAAAGAGTTATTTAGCACAAATCACAAACCAAGAAAGAGGGACAACATCGCTACTTCAACTCAAGCTGCTGGGTCTATTTGCCTTTTCTGCCTGTAAGGCTGAGCTGTCAACTGATGCCTCACATACACATATGACTAGGCCCTCAACCTTCAGAAGCTCTGACAAACCTGCTTCAAGTACACAGAAGAGATAGGAAGCCCTCTTCTGTCTGTAAATTATTGGAAGGAGGTGTAACACTTTCTTCACAAGTCACTTACAGGTTTAAACTAGCGTATATGGTGAATTCTCTGTAACTTGAAGTCTTTAAACCATCATTTGAGGACTTCAGTAACTCAGCTAGAGGTTAGGGGTCTACTACAGGAGTGGGTGGGTGAGGTTCTGTGGCCAGCAATGTGCAGGAGATCAGACTAGATGATCATGATGGTCCCGTCTGATCTTGAAGTCCAACTTCCTCTGTTCTGCTTGACTTGGCTTCTCCTTTTGTTCTAGCACCACCCAAGTAAAAGATGACAGTTACAATCCCATTTCCTCTGCAGAGTTCAACTACCTTAATTATCAGGGAGCTGTGGGGATAGAGTGAAGCTTAACACATCAAGATTGATGGTGTCCTATCAATAAAGAGCACTAGGACCTCTCTACAGCATCCCAGGCTATCCTGGTATACAGTCACTACCCACAAGGATTTTACATTGAGTCAGCTATCTTGGTATAAACACATAACTCCCCACCCCCTTTTTTTTTAAAGCAGTGAAGATGTTGCCAAAGTCAATCAGTGACTGACCCAGAAGTTTCACCATACTGTTATAACAGAGATGGAGAATAGGAAAATGTATCTGTGCCTTACCTGAAAATGTAATTACTTAGAGGAATGAGGCCCACATGACATTGGGTCTCCACTGTATGCAGCCTTGGAGGCAGACCAAAACCTACCAAATCAGTGGCAGGCTAGGTGAGGCTCCCCCTCTGCCAGTTCCATAGCCCTAGGCAAACTAACAAAATGCATGGTAAGGAAAATTAAGCATTAAGACTAAACACGACAATCCTCCTGCAGAGCAAAATATTCAATGTATAAGAAGCTGAGTGCCAATTAATAATCCCATCTCTTTCCCCAATTAACAGCCAAAGGAGGGATGGATCTGTGGACGTCATTGCTCCAAAAAAGGAGATTTTCAGATAAGAGATACATTTTCCTATTCTTATTCGTAATGAGGTCCACAGATCCATGACATTGGAATTTTCATAGCAATGTCCACTGTGTGTGTGGGGACTATATACAGTCATATACAGATGGAAAAGGGGGTAACCCTTTCTTAATAGTTACTGGGATACTACAGTGAAGAGTACCCATGTACTGAAGGCAGCATCAGACAACAATAGCATGTTCAGCTTGTAGAATTTGGAGAAGGTGTGAACAGATGACCAGGTGGCTGCTTTCCTCTTTTGCTTGTGGGAGGTCTTTCTGCCCATGAAGCTGCCACAGCTCTGAGGAAAAAGCTCTGCTATTAGAAGTTGGGAGTAACCTTTTTTTTTTAAATTTATATATTATATTTAGGGCCCTACTAAATTCACAGTCCATTTTGGTTAATTTCACGGTCATAGAATTTTAAAAATCATAAATTTCAGTTTCAGATATTTAAATCTGAAGTTTCATGGTATTGTAACTGTGGGGTTTCCAACCCCAAACAGGGTCGTGGTGGGAGGGTCACAAGCCTACTATGGGAGGCGGGTCATGGTATTACCACCCTTACTTCTGTGCTGCCACCTTCAGAGCTGGGCAGCTGCTGGCCAGGCACCGAGCTCTGAAGGCAGCACCACCGCCAGGAGCAGTGCAGAAGTAGTAAGGGTAGCAATACCATACCATGCCGCATTCATTTCTGCGCTGCTTCCAGCAGCGGCGCTGCCTTCAGTGCTGGGCTCCGGCCAGCAGTTGCCGCTTTCCGGCTGCCCAACTCTGTGAAATCTGGTCTCTCCTGCAATAGCCAGATTTCATGGGGGAGATCAAATTTTTTACAGCCATGAATTTGGTAGGGCCCTTATTAATTACATTATATATACACACTTTTATGCTTCTGACATACAATATCTTAGCCACTTGGAAATGGAAGATTTTGAAGCTTGCTTACCCTTTGACACTGGATAGTAAAACATAAAAAGCATTTGTCCTTCTGACCTAAGCTATACAATGAACATAGACTTTGAGAGCTCTGCAGACATCCAAAGTATGCCACAGTTTCTCTGTGGAAGGTATTGGAGCTGGACAGAAGGATGGAAAGATAATTTCCTATGTTCTATGGAACCTGGGGTTAATCTCCAACATTAAAACAGGGTTGATTCTTATTACCACGTTCTTTATAGAAGGTGCAGCAATGAAGTTCCAGGAAAAGAGGTCCCAACTCAGACAGTTTGCAAACTAACATGATGGCTATCAAAAAGGCCATGTTAGAAAGTAATTAAGACACTTTCACAATTGATTCAAAAGGATGACCTGTAATGGCACTAAGAACCAGGTAAGAGCCCACAAAAGAACTCTCTGTACTTCAGGAGGAGGAAGAAAAGATGCGGCTCCAAAATAAACAAACAAACAAAGAAACAAACAAAATCTCACCACACCCACACTATGCTGGACATCTGGATAAGATAAAATCTATTACTTGTCTGCCGCACTAAGGATGCTAGACAAAGCAGCCACCTGGCCTCTGAATGTCTGAACTGCATGACCTAGCCTGAGTCCACCTTGAAGAAGTTCAAGAATCTGCAGATGTGTGGGTGAGACCCTTGTTCTGGTACCAATGGTAAACCTCAACCAGGCCCTAGAATACGCTGAGTTAGTAGATTTATTACTGGAATCTACAAGTGTGGCTATTAGCTCTCTGACTAACCTTGTTGGCTTAAGAGGGTCTGTTCAAGAACCAGGCAGCTAGGCTCAGACTGTCTGGATTCTGATGCATGACTGACCCTGGTAGTATCATAGAATATCAGGGTTGGAAGGGACCTCAGAAGGTCATCTAGTCCAACCCCCTGCTCAAAGCAGGACTAATCCCCAGACAGATTTTTGCCCCAGATCCCTAAATGGCCCCCTCAAGGATTGAACTCACAACCCTGGGTTTAGTAGGCCAATGCTCAAACCACTGAGCTATCCCTCCCATCATATCCTTTCTGGATGGATAGCAGATGGGAGGTCTTTGTATTCTGTCAAGTAGGTCAGAGAACTGATGCCTCCTTGACCAGAATGGGGATACCAAAATTACCAGTGCTTCAGCTTCTCGCCTGATCTTCTGTAGCGTTCTGGCGAAGGAGAGGAAAGGCACGTAAGAGTCTGTTTTGCCAACCTTTCTGACAAGACATCTGTTACCTTAGCTTTGTGATGCTGCCAGCAAGAAAAGACATAAACCTTGTGATTCAAATGGGAGGCAAACAGAGCCCTTGCTGGGAGACCAAATTCTTTAACCAGTTGATGGAACACCTCTCGGTGTAGTTCCCATGTGGGATTGTCTAATTTTGGCCTGCTGAGGCAGTTGGCTGTAACTTTCAATCTTCCCTTGGACATAAAGGGAGAGAATTGACTGCAGGCTCTCCTTTGCCCAAGTCATCAGGAGGTGAGCTTCTCTCTGAGGGACCGTAGAAAGCAGTCCTTTTCTGTTGAAATAAGACATTTTGCCTGGCATGATCAGCACAAGAGAAGAGCCCAGACATGGGAGCAGAGCCTCGAGATCATATCAGATTGCCCTGAGCTCTTGCCAGCTTATACTGTGCTTGCTCTCGTTTGGACTAGATCCTTGAACAGTCCTTGATCCCGTGTGATAGTTTTATCCCTCCAAGCTTCCATCTATGGCAGTAACTGTCCTGACTACTTTGCCTCTTGAAAAGCCTGCTTTGAAACTGCTCAGTCGTCATGGAAAAATTACTGAGGGCTGGATAAGAAATAATGGAGGGAAGGATAAGAGGAATCTCTATAGTGGCCCAATGTGAGCACAGACCCGCTTGAGAGGGGCCTGAGTCTCCACAGAACAGGCACAGATCTCCCTGCAGGCACTCAATCAGCAGTGAGGTGCACTAGACACAGTGTCTGGCTTTCCCTCTGTTCTGAGCCTTCTCTGCCATGCTGCACTCTGCTTGGGTGAAGAGAAGGGATGGACTATGGGGAGAAAGGGAATCTCCTCTGCCAACAAAGGCAGATGGTGACAGCCTGGAGATTTAAAGCCATTTTTTAAACTGCCCTGCAGCAAGGAGGCGCTGAAGCAGCAGACAAAAATAAGGCAGTTTCTCAAAGGTGGCAGGATAGGTGTGACTCCAATGACAGACAGGTTTGGCCTGCCTCCAAAGCTGCATAGACAGAGATCCTATGTCATGGATCTGTGGCCCTCATTACAAGAAAGAAACATCATTTACAGGTAGCTATTCTAATTTCTTTTGGACCAAGACCCAACACCACAGCTTCAATTATACTAGTACATTAAAAACCACCACCAAAAATTGTGCCTAAATCTTCCAAAGTAACATTTTACAATTCTGTGATGCAAACCATTATAAAGAGGTGTCATTTTTCAACATTTTGCAGGTTATTCAGCACTGAATAAGCTGTACAGTTTGGGTTCATTTTTATACAATTCTATATTTTGAATTTTGTATATACTAATGTTTAGAAAAAAAGGACTTTTCAGTTTGTACATCATATCTACTTCTCCTTAAATGCATGTAAAAAAAGCACACTTTTTATTTGCATCCACTAAAACTTTTTTCCTACAGATTCCAAAGCATCAACTCACACTTCTAATTTAAAATCTAGGTTACTTTTAGAATGGATTACTTTATCATAAAGAATTAAAAGTACTTTTATAAGAATTTTAAATTTGCAATTTTGCTTTGTGGAAAATACTAAATATTTGGATTTACTTGTATCTAATTCTATATCTCAGTAACTGTTAAAATATTAAGCATGGCCAGGACTATGCACCAAGGAAATTAACTTGCAAATCCTTATTTACATGAGTAGTACATAAGTGAGTAATCCTACTAATTCTGGAACTACTTGTATGAGCGAGAACTAAAAGCAAACAAGAATCTACAGGATTAGGCCCAAAGACACTGGTACAGTATTTAAAGAAAAAGCCCATTCAGTACACTGTTTGGAAGGACTGCTGAGAAGTAATTAAATCCCAATGTTTATGTTTTACTAAAGAATAGTTTTCAAAACCATTGTAGCGTTTTCAAGAAATTAAAACAAAGTAATCAAAAACAATTGGTATCTCTGCTGAAAAACAGTCATAAAAACAATATCTCATTAATAAAAAGAACACCCTAACCATAAAAAAAAACCCACTAAAAACCAATGATGTTATTAGGAAAACAGATAAAAAGCATTGTTTTTGTATTTAACCTATAGTAGTACCCTTTGCTCAGACATCTTCCTTGCTGGTAAAAGCAGACTTGCTAAACAGTCATGGGGCATTAGACTCAAATACATCAAGCAGTAACTCTCGTCAATGAAGATATAGACATTGATCTACTGCATAGCAATTGCTCGTGTAATTCAGACTCTGCCCTAATACAAATAAAGTTAAATCGGACGTGCTGCCCTTCATGTGGTAATTTTGTCTGAATGAGCTGTCATTTTAAATTTGACTGAAAATAACTGTAGACACCTTAACTGGATTAAAAGAAGCACTAACTACTCCTCCACAATAAAGCCAATTACTTAACAGCAGGCACCCACTTCATCATCAATTAATCCAGTCAATGCGATCACTATTCAATGCACACAAAAAGAGAGCTGCTTTAAAATAGTTTAATTAACTCAATACAGAGTAAACTTCACAGGAGAAATCCATAATCAATTTTACCAGACTTCATTATAGACATACATTCAAAGCTCAAATTAATCTGAAGGGATACAACTTTGATTCTCCAACATGAAAAACTGTAGCCAGTTTTGCCTAATACATAAAAGGGTTTAGTTCTTCAAAAGGAGCAAGTGACCCCTATTAATGTTCCTGAGAATCACATATGTATTGAGAGATTAATCTCTTAAATGGATCAAACACAGTTTGTAGGGCAAGCGCACACTTGGCTTCCCTGCACTGGTCTGCTTATTCTGTCACATTTTGCAACCAAATGTAATAGTACCAGTTATTTAATACAGACTACAAAGAAAATATTTTAACTTGAATATTCTAGACCCTCACATATATTTTGCAGCTTAAACACACACATACATACACACACACACTCCTACCTCCACTATATTTCCAAACAAAAGCACAAAATGTGGGTTCCTAGATGTGACAGTACATCATGGCACAAATGGCTGGTTATAGAGGGTAAAATCTGTATGTGACCTAAGGGGCAACAGGATGAGTTTCAGAGCCCAAGCTCCAGGGAATGTCTACACTGCTATTTGTGGTGCTATAGCACAAGCCCCAGCTTGTAGACCAGGGCTCTGAGTCTTGCTGACACAGCCTTTTTTTTTTTTTTTTTTTTAAAAGCAGTGTAGATATACCCTAGGTGACTTTGTCTCCTAAATCCCATTTTCAACAGTGACTTAGGCACTTGGGCAAAATAACTTAGTACGCAGACTTTTTATTTGCAAAGTTTTTACCAAAAAACAGTAATTAATCTTCACAACATGGACATTAATATGCCCATTTTATACAGGGAAACTGAGGATGACAAATTAAGTGACTTGTCCAAGGGGACAAAGTTCATCAGAACCAAATCTGGAATTGGAACTCAGGAGTATCTTGTCTCCCATTCCTGTGCTCAGATCACATCTCTCTCTCACTCAATATGATACTACAAGTCAAGGTCAGCAAGTTGCTTGACCTTGTCAATGAGAAGTTATCCCTTTTTAGGGGCGGACACCAACCTCAATATAATACTGAATTTATATATTCAGTTGAAACAATAATTAAAACTGGAGTATAAAATGCTTAAGGTATGTCTACACTGCAAGAAAAGATCTGCAGCTGGCCTAGGTCAGCTGACTCGGGCTTGGGGGCTCAGTGTGGGGCTAAAAAATTGCCATGTAGATGTTCAGGCTCAGGCTGGAGCCTCGACTGGGACTCTGCGGGGGGAGGGGGGGAAGGAGGAGGAGAATTGGGGGGAGAGGGGGAAGTGTCCCTGGGCCCAGGCTCCAGCCCAAGCCTGAATATCTACACTGCAATTTTTTAGCCCCGCAGCCTGAGCCTGCTAACCCAGGATAGCCGCAGGTCTTTTATCACAGCGTAGACATAACCATTGATGAACATGATAAATAGGGACAAGCCAGCACAATTTCTTTAAAAGAAAACCGTTCTTCTCCCATCTATTAGAAGTTTTTGAGGGAGTCAACAAGATAGCAGATAAAGGAGAAGGGGTTGATATCATGTATACGGCTGTTCAGAAAGCCTTTGATAAAAATCCCATACAAGAGACTTCTGAGGAAATTAAGTAGTTACAGAGCTAGAGTTAAAGTTCTACCTTGGGTTAGAATTGGCTAAGACATAGAAAACAAAATATGTTGTGTTTGTGCATCATCAACAGAAATGTTAACCAAGCTCACTCTGTAAACTTTTTATTGGTTGGCAAGGTGTGAGCCATAACGAACCAGTTTAGATTTCAGATTCCAGGCTCCATTCAAAGGGCTGGTAACCAGGGTTAAAAAAGGACATCTTTTATATCTGAGATGAGCAAATTTGATCAAGAAGTCATCAATACATACAAAATGTGGAACCCCGGTCTTACGGTCACTGTTCAGAGCAGAAATGTGTTTTAAAGGCTCCAAAAAACAATACTATAGATAATTACCATAATTTTCAAACTTGATTATCTAAAGTTAGGCACCTAAACTCATATTTAGGAATATAGATAAATGGCCTGATTTCGCAAGGGGCTGAGCACTCGCATTTCCTATTCAAATGAACATGAGCTGTGGGTGTTCAACACCTGTGAAAGTTAGGCCATTTATTAAGTGCCTAACTTTATGTACCCAACTTTGAAAATTATGGCTTACATATTTTATAATCAACTTTCCATCAATTTTATAGAAATATTTACAATGAAGAGAAAAAAAACCAAATGTTTAACTTTCCTATAAAAATAAAGACAGGAGTGTAACATCTATATATTCCATATCCTTCTTACCTGCTGAACAATATTTAAATGCAGGGCTCTCTTCTATTGCTGTCGCACTCTGAGTCTTGCACACAAAACTCTGCTTGTGCAGCTGCACATACTCTGTGGAATGTATGGAATCTGCTTGATTAATTTCACAGGCCTGAGCCATTTGATTTTCTCCTGCAGATTCTGAGAAGTATGGAAGGCCTTTATTGTGCCCCATTACTTTAATCAAGTCACTCCCAGGCAACATCTTGAAACTGGTGGTATGGGAGTCCAAATTAACAGAGTTTTTCCCAGTAAAACAATGGACTCTGGGGAAGTCAGGCTCATCATCTTCAGGGATAGGGTTGTACCATATTTCTCCTTCATCATCTGCATCATTATCCTCACTGAAGTCTAAAGTACAGTTTCTCAAAACTGAAGGGTTTGTAGAATGGTGAACAGCAGTTACAAAACTAGAGGTTCTTGCAGGACATTCCTGTCCTATAGGTGATTTGGGAGGAACTGGTGGCAGTTTAGGTCCAGGTAATGGACTGGACGATTTGGGTACATGGATAGTATTTCCTTGCATTTTCTTACAGATATTTTCTTCTTCCAGATTAGGGGCCTTTAGAGTACTCTGATGTAGCCAGTTACGTTTCTTAGAAACTGTGATGCTGTCAAGCTGTGGATTATGCTCAGGGACTTCACTGGCCATAAGAATTTTAAGTTCTCTCCCGCTTGTGGAGGATATGTAAATATTTTCAATTAAATCTGTTATTAAAAGAGGAAAAAGAGATGCTTAGAACGTTCTTCCAGTTTTGATAAAACACAGATACATATGCTGTCATGTCCCATCCACACTAAATCTAGTCCCACACGACAAAAGACATGCTGTGCTATCATGAACTTAATTTCAATCCATCAAAAGACAACATGTGCACATAGTAAAGAAACAAAAATATCTTTTGACATAGCAATGGAAATGATAGTACAAGCACGTTGGTACTTGTTCCACATTCCAAGAATATGCACATAACAAAACAGAATGTGGGGAAGCAGTCAGTCTGACACTCCTATCGATAATGAGCATGTAACAGACGTGCAATATTAAAGTTAATATATCTCATGACACACATGATATTCTTGACTATGGTCTAGATCCTGCAAGGTGTCAGGTGTCTTCTGAGAGCCGATAAAGGGTCTCAGCTCCCAATGAAAGACCACCACATCACAGGATCAGGCCCTAAGTGAGATGTAATTTCAAGCTGCCAAAAAACTGTCTAGCGTCCAAGTCTATAGAAAGTACTTGAGAAAAAATGGTTCAGTCTCCCAAACAGAGTTTAATGTTAATAGCACTTGTATAGAAACGTTTGAGATACTATTTCCATTTGACATTTATATCTTCTTTAAAATCTCACCCACATTGTTGGCATTTGTAAAACAATGAAGGACTAACACTGAAATTGAAATGTAAACTGATCAAGTTGTAAAGTTGCTCTGTGTGTTTCAATGTCTTAACACACTACTTCAGAAATGAAAGTGCTTTGGTAGTACAATTAGAATGAAACCTGTACCCCAGATCAGCTTTATAGGCAACCTCTAGTCTTAAAGGTACTGCCCTAAATCAAATACAATTCTGCTCCACTTATCAGAAACTCCATTAAGCAACCAATTTTATCAGTACTTCAATGGTCACTGTAGATTTCTTCATATTATGTTTTGTAAACAACAAAAAAGAGACAACAGTCACTTAAGACTGGTTTCACTTTGTTAAAATGTACTTAGGAATAAGTTACTTTTAAAAGTTTATTGAGCCAAAAAGCAATGTTCTAAAAATGTTAACATTTTTGAGCATTCCTGTTATCAAAGTACAATAAAAATGAAAAAAAAAACTAATTATGTAATTTAGATTCATGACACTTAAGTTTTGCTTGTGCCTTTATTTACATACAATCTGAAGGTTTTGAGTTTTTCACTGAATTAAATACAGATTGCAGTTCTTTTGAATAACACCAGACATATAAATTACATAGTACTACAAAGTTGATTGTTCATTACATTTATTCTAACTTGGATGTCAGCACTTTACATTAATGTAAAGTTCACATTAAACGTAAAATTCAGGGTCCAGCATTTTAATAAGTAAATGTGAAGTACCCTCTACCTAAGATCAAGATGAACACACAGATTTGCAAAACAAGTCTTTATTTCTACTGTAGCCATGCATCAAGTCTGTACAGTATAATTAACAGATTCCTTCTAATTAAAGTCATTTTATTTCCTCATGAATACCTGTAAAAGAATGCACGCAGGCAGCATTTAATGCTTTTTGAACAACCAACACTTAAAATACTTTTGCTAACTACTTTAACGATTATGTTTGCTGAAGAAGTATTGTTTTGCAATAAATCTAGAGAATTTATAAGTATTGAACATTTAACTAGGCATACTCCTAAAAAAACCACTATTTTGTTGAAGTTTTGAAGTAGCAAAAACAACCCTGAAGTACATTTTCCAGCACTCTTGTTCAGTGTGCATTACACATGTAGCTTAAAAACTGTGAAAAACACAGTGTAGAAATTACCAATATATAAATGGTGTACAGTTTATAAAAATACAAACGAACTGTTTAAGGACAAGCCAAGGATCACATCAATTTTCATACTTGAACTCAATATTAGCATTAACTGTGAACAACAATTCAGCCATCCTTATATTGAGTACCGTATATTGGGTGTTTACACTAGGATTCGTTTTGTGCAGATGCTACTGTATTGGTGTAAAACCCAAGTGTACATACGCTGCATCGGTGCAGTTACAGTAGCATAGCTATACACATACTAAAAAGACCCAGTGTAGACAAGCCCTCTGTTTAAAGCTATTGTAATGTTTATTGATTTTGCCTGTTTAGTAAGGAAATCTTAATAATGGTTCCGATGTGAAGACCTACCGGTATATTTCTGTCTATAATATAATAAAAAGGCAATTATTTCAACTTGCTTTTTAATTAATTTCCTTGCTCCATTATTTTCCTTGCTGCTATCATTGCTCCAAATAATTAGATTTACTATTTTGAACATTTATATTTTGTATCATTTGCAATTAGACATTACACGAAGTCACATTTATTTAAACCAGTACAGTATATGCTAGGAATGCTTGTTTTCTACATCTGATTGCTGCATTAAAATCCTCAATTTTCCAGTAACAGCACAAGGAATTGTTCCTCTCTAACAATTTAAATAGATGGAACATTCAAGTACTCTATTTCTACAACAAAAATATCTGTGTTACTGCCAGCATCGCACAGAAATGTGTGCCCTTTAGCATTAGTTAGGAAAGCTTACAATCCTCAGAAGTGCAGACTCTTAAAAATTATACACATGCCCAAATACACAAACCAATCATATGTCTGAAATCTGGGCTTACGCTATCTTTTACTCCTAGAACAGCAAAAGTTCAAAGTACATTTGACAACATATACCAGTACAGTGTTCAATATTCCAATTACAACTTTACTTGTAAGGCTTACTAAGGAATACAATGATAAAATGTGTTGAGAATTTTTGAATAACTTTCCATGACATGATTTACTGCTGTGTGTCACAATTTGAATTTCAAAAATACTCTTCTCACTCTTATGCTTTATGCAGACAATAATAAGCAAGCTTGCTACTGCCAAAATTCATTGTCAGTATTACAAATTTTCAAAAAAACAAAACAAAACTTATCTTAAATTCAGAACCAGCCAAATG